>NC_083719.1:8345075-8648106 GCF_028564815.1 Eubalaena glacialis | reverse complement strand
CGGCTCACCTTGACCAGGCACCCTCCCGGACGCTGTCCTCTCCCATCGTCGGACGTCCTCCCGTCACACACGTGAGCCTCGTGTTTGATAAGCTGTCCCCCGAGCCCAGGTTCGGGCCGCTGCTGCTAACACGGCCCTCTGCCTGTGGCCCCTTGGTCCCCGGAACTCTCTGCTCCTCCAGAGCTGACGCCAGGGCTGCTGGCCCCTCCTGCTCCTGAGCTGGCGGACCCCGGGCAGACCTCTGTCCACGGCCCGCAGGGGCCTCTGCCGCCGAGCGCGGCTCCCGGCTCCTCGGCCTCACCTCCGTCCGCGTGCGCCCCGGGGCAGACTCTCCTGCGCTCTGGCCACCCTCTCTCTGCGGACCTGTGCGGAGCACCAGTGCTCCGCGGCGCAGGCCGGGGTCTCCCTCGGGTCTCTGCACAGTCCCTCAGACCCGGGAGACGCTGCAGGCTGCCCTGGGGGCTCCCAGCTTGCCGGGCAGTCAGCAAGTAGGAACCTCGGGGTCTTGCCGGCGGCGGGAGACGAGGGCAGCGGCCCTCTTTGGAGTGGCCTCTAGGGTGCGAAGCGCCTTGTCTTAAGTCCCACCCTGGGGAGTCTCACTGCAGGCGTGTGGAGGCCCGGCTCCTTCACCCCCAGTCGGGGGCCACCCCAGCTCCAAGTTCCCCGGTTGAGGCTTTTGTGGAGACTGCACCACAGCCCAGCTTCTCTCTCTGCCCTGCTTTCTACCTTCCCTTCCCCAGGGTGGGCTCTGAGATTACTGGGGACCCAACTGCCCACACCTTGATCCATTTCCAGGCCTCCCTCCCAAACTGCAAGCCCTGGAAAAACAAAATGAAGCAAGAAGTTACGAGTAAAATACAAGTAGAAACACAAAGAGAACCAGAGAGCCTGTGATGTGAATATGAAATTCAGCTTTGCGTGGAGGGGAATAGTTAGGACATTTTGAGGAAAAGCCTTGTGGGGCTGCTTTCTATTTGTGAGCACAAATCAGGGTGATCCTTTCTGGCGGGCATTAGAGCAGCCCAGAGGTACCTCTCCACAGGGGATAAGGAGAGCCACACATTTTAAATCAAAATGAGACATAAAATGGAGACACTAACTTGGAAATTAGACTGAAGTCCTTGTGTCTAGTCAAGTATCTTTTGTTTGAAAGAAAACCCATCTTGAATGCTTACTGCTTAAGCAGTCATGGAATTTATTGGCTTATAGTACTGAAAAGAGGTAATTTCTGGCTTCAAGCTGAGGTTGGTCTATAGCTCAGAAGGTATCCCCAGGATTCGACCTCCCAACATCCCGCAGCACCCTTGTCTGATGCTGGCTCCATTGTCAGGCAGCGTTTGCCTCTGGGTGGCAAGATGGCTGCGGCAGCTCCAGCCTCCCATTGGCTCCTTTCCCAGCAACCCAGCAAAATTCTCGTTTTGTCCTGATGGTTATGACTGGGTCACAAGTCCATCCTTGAACCAATCGTTGTGGCTAGAGATTGCTATGCTGTGATTGGCCAGGCCAGAGCCACATACTCCCCTCCTGGAACTGAGCCCCCCAAAGTATATGGACCGAGCATGGGGAAGGGAGGTTCATCCAAAGCCAAGTTCTGGTGTTCCCAGGAAAGTGGGGAATATACTCAGCAACAAAAGCCAAGATAGGTTCACTCGAGTCAGTTAAAGAACGTTTATAGAAATGCCCTCTTCCTTCTTGTCCCCTCCAATTAAGGCAGTTAGTTATTCTTAAGATCAAAGCATTCGAGAAAAACTGAAAAACCAGAATGACAAAAACTATTCCTTACTCCATTTTATTTTGCAGAATTACTTAATTACAGCTCTTCTAACACTATGAAAATAACTACTTGCACACAGAATGGTATGATACATATGTTTAAATGTGTTCAAAGATATCTTAACGATTAAAAGAAAAAGAACGTGCAATAGAATTGCTTTCTCCTTTTTTTTTTTTTTCCTTAATTGCAAACAGACAGCGTTTCTTCCTCATCAGATCCAGCAGAACTTTCCGGGCCGGCCTTGCAGCACTACCTCCATTTTGGCATCGTGCTTCTAGTTGCAGAAGCTGTATGCGTTCCAGACAACCAATTTGCAAATGAACCATTTGCAAGGCCAGAGCCACTGTTCCCCGTCTCCTCGGGCTTGCCTCTTCCTGGTGGCTTTCCAAATACTGTTGTGCTCTTTGGGCATGGGAGGAAACAGGCGATGCAGAGTTAGGGTGTCGGGCAGGGGGATGGAATGTGCTGAGTCAGACAGAGCTGAGGAGCTACCTCCTGGTTGAGGCTGGTCCCTGTTGAGAGAGAGGAGATGGAGGAGCTCCCTGGGGCCGGATCTTGGGATGAAGCCCTAGATCCGTGCTGTGGCCTTGGGCCTTGATCTATCCTGAGGCTGTGGAAGGCTGTTGCTCAAGATGGTCTGACTTGTGCCGCCCTGTCAGGTGGTTGGAAGAGGCTGGGCTTGGCAGGGAGACTTGCCGGGGAGAGATGTCACTTGTTACTCGTCACCCGGGCAGGAGGTGGTGAGGACGGAGCTCTGAAAGTAGGAATCTCAGAACCTCAAGGAACAGCTGCTGAGAAAGTCCTGTTACCACTGGTGCTTGCTGCCCAGTGCACTTTCAAGGGGCCACAAAATACCTCTTTTTTTTTTTTTTGGCTGTGCCACGAAGCTTGCTGGATCTTAGTTCCCCCACCAGGGATTGAACCCGGGCTCCGGCAGTGAAAGTGCGGTGTCCTAACCACTGGACCACCAGGGAATTCCCTTGAATAACTTTTCTTTCATTCTAGAGAAGTCGACGCGGTCTTGAAGTATCTGAAACAACGTTGTCATGCCAAGAAAATTGGCGTCGTGGGATTCTGCTGGGGTGGAGTTGCTGTCCATCACGTGATGATGAAATACCCAGAATTCAGGGCAGGGGTGTCCGTCTACGGTAAATCTGCCTTGTGCATTTTTACACAATGAGAACTGGAGGAGGGGTTGAGTGACAAAGGCCACGAGCCTCTTCCCAAACTGAGGGTCCTGGTGTAACACAAACTCCAGTGGAGCAGAGACGGCCTATCTTAAAGAATTGGTTTTAAAAATCTGAAGGTAGAGGCGGAAGTATGTAATATCTAACCAGAGGGAACCCGGGTCCTGACGGTGTGCCTTTGGGAGAATCCCCTAATCCGAGGTCTCAATTTCTTTACCTAGGATGAAGGGGATAACTTTCTTTCCGTGATAATGGTTAATATCAAGCAATATTTTTATGAACAACGGCTATGAAAAGATTTTTCCAAGATATGACTAATTCTCAACTACTCATGCATGCGTGCAGTCCTGCACACACACACACATACACACACTATATATATATACACATGCATATATGTGTATATATATGAAAAGAGGGAAAGGGAAAACCCACTCTAAAATGTAAATAGCAACATAAACATTTCATCCAAACAAACCAAATGTATCACACCAATGACATAAGAACGTTATATCTGTGTATAGAAATGGTTACTAAGTGAGGATATGGGAGCATCCGACCTCGGCTTGCTTTCATGGTAGTATATCCAACAGTTATACTAATGATTCTTATTTGGCTTAATGGTTCCTCACTGTGGTATTTTCGCTTACTTTTAGCATTAAAAAAACCTTTACCTGTTTACTCACTCAAAGGCAGTAGCAAGCTGCCAGTTGCCGCTGTGCACAAGCCCTCGCGGCGCCTTTGTGTGAATTAGCTAGCACAAGGCGCTCCGGAGTGGACTGCTCGCCGGCGCCCCCTCGTGGCCGCCGCTGCGCAGTGCGCGACTGCAGAGCCGGGCGGGACTTGGAGCCCAGGGGCCTCAAAGCGCTGTGCAGCCACCTAACGTGGCCATCACAGAATAGGGCGGAAAGCGTGGCCCTCTTGCCCGTGGCTCCCTGCATTCTAGAGAGGAGTTACAGCTAAGGGGAGGCTCTCCGGGTTACTTGGCTTTGCTATACTGCCAACAGGAAGTGGAAAACAATTTTTTCTCCTCCGTACTGACTGGGATTCTCTATGACCACCCTTGAGTCAGGCTCCGCTGTGAGTCCTCCTTCTGAGAAGGTCCCGACCTTGGGCTCTCTCCTTGGCCCACTGGGTCAGTTTAGCGAGAACTCCCCACCCTTGATATGTGATCAAAGTCCTCATGTCTCTCCCCTCGATGCCTTGTCACCCTGGCCTGCCTTCAGCAAAGGCTTTGTCAAATATTGTCTGGCCAGAATCCCCATACCCCGATGATTCCTTAGTAATTTTCCATCCACCGGCCCCCATCCTGCTCCTTGGCGGTAAATCCCACTTGTCCTCGCATTTGGGGTTGAGTCTGGTGTCCCTCCCTGACTGCAAACCCTCATTGCCGTGGTCTCCTCGAATAAAATCTTGCTTACCGTCTTTTTTTTTTTTTTTAAACATCTTTATTGAAGTATAATTGCTTTACAATGGTGTGTTAGTTTCTGCTTTATAACAAAGTGAATCAGCTATACATATACGTATGTTCCCATATCTCTTCCCTCTTGCATCTCCCTCCCTTCCTTACCGTCTTTGACAAGTGTCAGAATAATCTTTTCTTTTTTTTTTTATAAATTTATTTACTTATTTTTGGCTGCATTGGGTCTTTGCTGCTGAGCGCAGGCTTTCTCTAGTTGCGGCGAGCGGGGGTTACTCTTCCTTGCGGTGCACGGGCTTCTCATTGTGGTGGCTGCTCTTGCTGCGCAGCACAGGCTCTAGGCACGCCAGCTTCAGTAGTTGTGGCGTGTGGGCTCAGTAGTTGTGGCATGCGGGCTCAGTAGTTGTGGCACGCGGGCTCAGTAGTTGTGGCTCACACGCTCTAGAGCGCAGGCTCAGTAGTTGTGGTGCACGGGCTTAGCTGCTCCGCAGCATGTGTGATCTTCCCGGACCAGGGCTTGAACCCGTGTCCCCTGCATTGGCAGGCGGATTCTTAACCACTGCCCCACCAGGGAAGCCCAGAATAATCTTTTCTTTAGAACTCCTCTCATCTCAGAATGACAATGGAGTTTGAAACTTTTACTTATTTTCCTATAGGAGCGGGCACACTCAAAGTTGTCTGAATCCCCAAAGTCCAACATGCTTTTGACTAAATGATCTCTAAAATTCTGAAGGCACTTTAGAAGGATGAAAACTAATTATTATGAATGACCTGCTGGGACCCGCTGCCGTGCCCAGGGACTTCACACATGTGGTCTCCTCTGAGCACAAATACCGCATCAAACACTGACGTCAGAACCTTGGGGCTTGAGTAAACCGTGAGAAACTTCCAGAACAGCGGTGGCCAGATGGTCCAGATTAGAAAGTTATCACCTCTTGGTAAATGAAGGCGCGTCCCAAAGGGAGCATTTTTCAGGCTGCTCCGTATCTTTACCTGCCAAGCAGCCGGCCAGGTCTACAGCCATCATTTAATGGCCTGATTCCTGGTGAGTGAGGCGGAGAGAAGGGAGCTCAGGCTCAGTAACTTTCTCTTTGAGCCAGTTTTATAGACCAGCCCACTTTTGTGGAATTGCTAAAAAGAAGAGACACAAAACCCCCAAAGCACATGTTTTTCTTTGAAAAATCTAACTCACGTCATTTTCTGTGGCACATGTACGGGAGTCATACCCTGTGTCCCTGTCCCCCCCCATTCTCCAGGCATCATCAAAGACTCTGAAGACGTGTACAGTTTAAAGAACCCCACATTGTTCATTTTTGCTGAAAACGATGCTGTGATTCCTCTTGAGCAGGTAAGTTGGCACCTTGACTCTTCTCGTCTCTGTGTTTAATAGCACGACTTGACATTTTGGGGAAAACATCCGAAGGATTCATTTGTTGCTCCAAATATGTTTCAACATTAAAGTTTTAAAGGTGTGTTTTATCGGGGACTTTGAGGGGTACTGTAACCCCCTAAGTGCTCCTGCCATGGCTGGATGGCTGGTTACTTCCCTGCCCGTGCCCCCTCCGCGTGGAACCCATGAGTTATCATAAGATCTCTGTCCTTAAAGACACAGCTCTGTTTGTTTGTTTTTTTAATTAAAAAATTTTTTTATTGAAGTATAGTTGATTTACCATGTCGTGTTAGTTTCAGGTGTACGGCACAGTGATTCGGTTATACATAAAAAATATATATATACATATATATGTATATGTACGTATCTATTCTTTTTCAGATTCTTTTCCCATATAGGTTATTACAAAATATGGAGTATAGTTCCCTGTGCTATACAGTAGGTCCTTGTTGGTTATCTATTTTATATATAGTAGTGAAGACACAGCTGTGTTAAATCCAGTATGTTGATAAGGAAAAAGCAGACGGAAACTGTGGTTCAAAAGCAGTTGTTTAGAAATTACTGTTGTTATTCATAACTGATACATTTTATTGATATAAGTTTTAAACAACTTATATTTGAATCTATTGAATTACATATTGAATACATTGAATATGGTATATGCAAATAGATTGAAGTATATATTGAATAATATATAAATATATTAATACAATTTCAAATAATTGATGATGTATCTTTTAAAAAAATATTTATTTTATTTTTACTTATTTGGTTGCGCCGGGTCTTCGTTGCGGCACGTGGGCTCCTTAGTTGCAGCACGCATGTGGGATCTAGTTCCCTGACCAGGGATTGAACCTGGGCCCCCTGCATTGGGAACGCGGAGTCTTAACCACTGCACCACCAGGGAAGTCCCCTGATGTATCATTTTTATATCGCTCTGAATTCTCTCCTTTGCCAGAGGTGAGGACTGTGCCGGTTGTAAAATTAAGAGTGAAAAATTCATGATAGCTATGGAACTTAATTTAAAGCACAGATGTTAAAGCTCTTTGATGAGCATTCAGGGAAGATTTGGAGAATGGAAAATATTGCTAGAGGGTTAAAGTCCTATCATCATGAAATCTTTTGCCAACCAGGTCTCTTTGCTGACTCAGAAGTTGAAAGAAAACTGCAAAGTGGAATATCAAATTAAAACGTTTTCTGGGCAAACGCACGGGTTCGTGCATCGCAAGAGAGAAGATTGTTCGCCTGAAGACAAGCCCTATATTGATGAGGCGAGAAGGAGCTTGCTCGAGTGGCTGAACAAGTACGTGTAGCCAAGGCCAAGGGCAAACTTTCTTAAAATAGCTCGCATCCAGAAATTTGCTTTGAAATGCTTAGATCATTTGATTTCATGTTCACTTTACAGAAGATGAATCAAGGAATCCTGAAATTCATCTGAAACACAAATTCAGTAGGAAAAGTTAATGTATGAAATACTTTAACCTTTATCATGTGCATAAATAAAAATTTTAACAACAGGTCAGGACCTGAAGAATTTGGATGGTAGAGTAATGTCCTAACTATGAGTGAAAACCTAGAGCTATCCAGGCACCAGCTCACAGCTCGGGTATGGCCTTCCCAGCCTTGAATTGAGCACATCCTCTAAAACGAATAATTTGGCAAAACCGTGAAGAGCATGAAATGTAAACTCAGGTAAAGCCCACCTTAATTGGACTTTTTTTAAAAAAATTAATTAATTAATTAATTAATTATTGGCTGCATTGGGTCTTTGTTGCTGCGCGTGGGCTTTCTCTAGTTGCGGCGAGTGGGAGCTACACTTTGTTGCGGTGCGCAGGCTTCTCGTTGCGGTGGCTTCTCTTGTTGTGGAGCACGGGCTCTAGGCGCACGGGCTTCAGTAGTTGTAGCACGCGGGCTTAGAAGTTGTGGCTCGCGGGCTCTAGAGCGCAGGCTCAATAGTTGTGGCGCACGGGCTTAGTTGCTCTGCAGCATGTGGGATCTTCCCGGACCAGGGCTCGAACCCGTGTCCCCTGCATTGGCAGGCAGATTCCCAACCACTGTACCACCAGGGAAGCCCAATTGGACTTTTATCTCTGTCTTAATACAGATGAATTTGTCATGTTCATATATTGCACTATGAGAAATTTTGAGATTAAAATAGGGTTTTAATGACTGACCTAATCATATCAAGCTAAAGACTTAATTTTTGAGTTTTTGAATTTGTGGCTTTTTCTAAAAGCTAATAAAAAACGATGGATGAGAGTTGCCATCCAGCTGTCTCCTAGGCAGTGGTGTTTCAGACACTGACATTTTCGGGTCCCTGGGGCTGGGGTGGCATCACAGATCTCTCCTGTGTTCAACCAGAAGGGTGGTGTCAAGGGTAAAGTTTCAGTTTTTACATTTAAATTAATTAAAATCAAATCAAATCAAAGCCCCAGCTCCTCGGTAGCCCTCACAAGTCAAGCCCTCAGTAACCATGGGTGGCGGGTGGGAACCGCATGGGGCGTGCTTGTCTGCACTGGTCAAGCCACTTCACGTGCTGTAGCTGCACCCTGCTGATGCTCAGCTAACCCCGTCATCCCCCACGTGACGGCCCAGCGGTCGTCCTTCTCAGTCCCGGCCCAGAGGATCTCTCTACCTGGCCAAGTGCTCACGACTAGAGCAGGTAGCCGTCCCTCCCGCTGGCCCGCAGGCTCTGCAGACGCTGAAGGGCTACCTTTTTCCCCACCGGGCCGGCCCTGCAGGAGGCTCCTCACCAGGTGGGGCTGAGGGGAGGGGGCCGGCTTGGGTCCTGGCTGGAGGGTGGCCTTTCAGCCCAATGTGCATGGCTGACTGGGGGCCGTTTCTTGTCAGGGCTGGGGCTCCGGGAGGGAAATCGGGGAAATTTCTCTTCTGGAAGCCGGGGAGCAAGGAGATCCCGGCAGCCTCAGGGAGCCGCCCCTCATCTTCCGTGGTCGCTGGGCCTGCAGAGGCCCCGGGAAGGGGTGCGGGCTGATTGTCGTTTTTCCTGTGAGAGCCCACGAGGGACAAGATGCCCCCCTGGAGAGGGAGGGAGCAGGGGGCCCAGGGCGCAGGGATGCGGGCCTGACCCGGGCGGGGACAGGGGGGAGAGGAGGGCCCCAGAGCACCTGGAGGAGAGCTGGGAGGACACGGTGAATGGTCCAGAGCGGGAATACTGCAAGAGAAGTGCGGCTGTGGGGAACAGAGTTTGGTTTGGGTCCAGCCTGGAAGATCAGTTAGGTTTTCTTGGGCCACAAGTAACTGAAACCCCGACGAACAGGAGCTAAGGGAATAACGTTGAAGTCTCTCCCGAACACCCTTCAATGGATCAGGAGGGGCTCAGGGCCTCACTGTGTGAGGACGTGGTAGGTGCCTGCCATCCCGGGCCCTCTCCTCTAGGTCTTGGCCTCACAACGCACCAGCCACGCAGGAAGGGAGGGAAGGGCGCTCTTCCCATTCCTCTCGATCTCTGTTGGGGAGGGAACTCTCCCAGAACCCCCCAACCGGCTTCCCTGCGTGTGCCGCGAAGGAGGCTGAGTGAGCCTCAGCCGAGGGGCTCCATGGCCGGGACTGATCGGCCCCCAACTCAGCCCGGTGCCGGCCCAGTGAAGGAGGGGCGTGGAGGCCTGGCGGGTGGGCACTAGAGGAGCCCCACGTGGACCTAGAGATTCGGGAGCCAACTGCCACGTGGCCTTGCCGGCGTGGGCAGAGGGGCTGTGGAGCAAGAGGGGGACAAGGAGAGAGCTTGGGAGGCGGGAAGCGGGGAAGGGGCCCAGCGCCCAGGCCCCAGCAAGTCGAGACAGGTGTGCGGCTTTGGGCAGCTCACCCCAGTGCTCTGACCCTCGGTCTTCCTCAGTGTGAAATCTACCAGATGGAGAAATGACATCAGTTTGCAGTTGGGCGAAATAAGCCCGGTCTCATGCGGGCGTGTCATCAGGTAAGGGTGGGGCGCGAACTGCAGTTGTTTCTGGATGTCCGTGTCAACCTTAGCAGGGAGCTAGGGAGGGCAGGGGTGAGGAGCTGGGGGGGCGAGAGGACAACGAGAAAAAAGAATGTTCAGGAAAGTCAGGAAGAGTTCCAAAAAGGAGGGAAAAATTAAAAAAAATTAAAAATAAAAGAAGGGAGAAGTCCACGGTGTGTGTGGAACAAGACAAGTCGTCCCTGGGAGTCAGCAGGGGCCAGAGCTCCCTGTGAAGGAAGGGCTGGGCCAGAGGCCGGGCAGCGGTGGGTGAGGAGTGGAGAGGAGGTGAGAGGGCGCGGTGAACTAGGCTGGCTGCAGAGAAAATGAGAGGCACGAGGGAAGAGCCCAGGCCTCAGGGCCCAGAGGGGCTTGATTTGTTCTGCTTTTTAAGGGGAGCTACTTGGTGGCAGGTGCGAGGGGGTTGAAGGTGCAGTGGAGAGGTTCTGTCAGGCAGGGGGACCTCAGCTCTCGGGGTGAACCTGTCCAAGGGCCCTGACTCAATCCTGCTCCAAGCCCACGGCTGCTGGAGGGGGCTCCCATCACTGTCACTGCAGGGGGCCAGGCTGGAGCGGCCGCCCTGGAATAATGCACCTGGCTGTGCTGAGAGGAGAGCACCCCGGAGGGCCCTGCACGGCTAGTCAACGCTCTGGCCTGGAAGTGATGCTTCTCTCCCCTCACGGGCCTGAGCTGCTCACACGGCCCCGCTGCTCACAGGAACCTGGAAGCGCGATCCTGTCGGGTGCCCAGAAAGGGCCACGTGTTGGCGAGGCTCACTCAAGACTACCCGAGATGGGGAACTGAGGAAGCAAGCTTGAGAGAAGATGGAATCAAGGGTAACGCCACACACACACACACACACACACACACACACACACACACACACACACACACACACACACACACACACACACACACACACACACGACAGAAGTGTATGAGTTTCCTACTGCTGCTGTGACAGATGATCACAAACTTTGTGGCTTAAAGACAAATGTATTATTCCACAGTTCTGTAGATTGGAAGCCAGGTCGGCTCAGCTGTTTTTTCTGCTCTGGGTCTCACAAGGCCAAAGTCCAGCTGTTGGCTCGTTAGGCTCCCTTCAGGAGGTCTGGGAAGGATCCACTTCCAAATACAGCTGACCCTTGAACAGGCCTGGACGGCGTGCCTCCACTTGCAGGTGGATATTTTCCAACAGTAAACACTGCAGCGCTACACGATTCACGGCTGGTTGAATCCTCGGGTGTGGAACTGAGTGTATGGAGGGCCAAAGGGCCGGCTGTAAGTCACTCAGCGGTCTTCACCTGCGCAGGTGGGCGGCGCCCCTAACCCGTGTTGTTCAAGGACCAAGTGTGCACCCCCGTTTTTGCCACAGCTGTCCCTTGCAGTTCGGGACCGAGGCCCTGTTTCCTTCCTCGGCCCCTTCAGGCCTGTCTTCAGGGACTGCACACGGTCCCTGCATCTCAGGGCCAGCAGGGGGGTATCCAGTCCTTCTCACCTGCACCTCCCTTCTGTGACCATGAAGGGCTCCTGTGATGACACGGGGCTCACCTGCATCACCTCCCTCTCTTAAGGTCAGCTGACTAGTACTTCATGCCGTCTGCAAAGTCCCTTCACAGCAGCACCTAGATCAGCATCTGATTGGATGACTGCATAACCAGACTGAACCCTGGTTTGGAATCCTGCCTGCCACAGGGAGGGGGATGGATGGGCTGCCAAGGTGACCATAGGTGGGAGCACAGAAGCTGGTAGTCCACACTATCAGCTTCAACCGTCCTTGAAACGGGTCAAGATCATACGATAGGTCTTGGTAAGTGCAGATTTTCAGCACTGTATAAACTTGAGTTTATTTCAGTGAGTGAATGGTGCAAACTATGCAGCGTCTCTTGGCAATGACCGGCATTATCACGAGGATTTAAGGTGCTAATGTAGTAATTCTCAAACGTTTTCATCTCAAGATCCCTGTATACGCTGAAAAACTTATTGAGGGCTTCCCTGGTGGCGCAGTGGTTGAGAGTCTGCCTGCCAATGCAGGGGACACGGGTTCGAGCCCTGGTCTGGGAAGATCCCACATGCCGCGGAGCAGCTGGGCCCGTGAGCCACAACTGCTGAGCCTGCGCATCTGTAGCCTGTGCTCCGCAGCAAGAGGGGCCGCGATAGTGAGAGGCCCGCGCACCGCGATGAAGAGTGGTCCCCGCTTGCCGCAACTAGAGGAAGCCCTCGCACAGAAACAAAGACCCAACACAGCCTAAATAAATAAATAAATAAATAAATAATAATTAAAGGTGCTAATAATTAAAAAAAAAACTTATTGAGGACCCTCCCCCTCCTCCCAAGAGCTTATGTTTTTGTCAGTTACACCTGTTGGCATTTAGTGTGTTAGAAAATAAAACTAAAAACTTAAGGCAAATATTTATTTTAAAATAATAATGAACACACAACGTTAATGTACACTTTTTGTATTTTCCAAAACAAAAAAAGAAGAGTGGCATTGTTTTCCACTACTGCAAATCTCCTCAATGTCTCTCTTAACAGAGGACAGTGGGTTCTCACATCTGCTTCTAACAACACATTCAATTCAGTGCAATGTAGAGTCTGGCCACATCAATATGTTCAGTAGTTGGAAAACAGTGCATATTCTGTTTTAGTCTCTGCCAAAACAGAACAAGTGGTAGTTTCAATCAACTTTTCATTCTGTTATGTTGGTCCACCTACCCAAGAACGAGACCATAATATACTGAAGATTGGAAAATACTAGCTTACTGAGCCACACACAAATACCATCAGTCGTTGCTGGCGGGGGCTGGGGGAAGGGGGGGGAAGAGGGAGACTCCAGAGACCCTCCCGGAGCCGCTGAGGACACAGAGAGCAGGGGGCTGCCGCCTACAAGCGCTCTCACCAGACACCGCCCCGTCGGCACCTTGATCTTGGACTGCCAGCCTCCAGAACTGTGTTGTCTAAGCCACCCAGACTATGGTACTTTTGTTGTAGGAGTTCCACTGAAGTGACAGGGTCACAATTCATTTCTGAGCAGCTGTCTGTCACGCGTATGTGTGAGTAACCGGCTGTCAGTCACGTTTAAGTAAAGACGGTGTCCATGGGGAGGGGCCATTCCAGCTGAGGCGGCCGCCATGCCTGGTACGTGAGGTGCTTCACACACTTGCTGTGTCGAGAGCACCGAGACGCCGTGTACTCAGGGGCCGAAGTCTAATGACTCAGTGGCCGGCACTGCTTCGAGGTCACCCGTCAGTGCGAGCGGCTTCCTAAGCGGGTGGTGGTGAGGAATACAGCTTCCAGCACCACCACCTGATCCCCGCTCACATGAGTTTTACCCGTCACTGCTTTTGCACCATCAGTGCAACTGTCAACACGGTGAAAAAGGCAAATCAGCTCTTAGTGAGAAACTACTGTTGACCTCACGGCCCCTTGAAAACCGCTGTTATCACCTACGTAAGACGTTACAACAGCACTCAGGACCCAGCACGTTGAAGGTGCCCTCGCTGCTGCCACTGCGTTCCCCCTCTCCCTGGCCTTCAACGCTCCCCAAGGAGCCACCTGTCTTTGGTGCCCTCTTTCCTGGCACTTCAGATGACCCCCGTCTGCCCGGCTACCCCCAAGAAGCACCTGAAATGCAGAAACACTTCTCCACGCCTAGTAGTAGTTCAATTATTTGTTACTTCGTTACTCCCATTCCCCCCCCTTTAGTGGGGCTGTTTCACCAGGAACAGAGAAAGAAAGGATTAAAGACATTTGGTCACATACAACCCACTAGCCTCTCAGCCCCTGCAGAAGCATTTGTATTTTTGAGTGGTTGTTTATAATTAAAGACCAGGCCACCTAACAAACGTGGAATAGGGAATTCCCTGGTGGCGCAGTGCTAGGACTTGGCGCCTTCACTGCTCGGGCCCGGGCTCGATCCCCGGTAGGGAACTAAGATCCCGTAAGCTGCGCGGTGCAGCCAAAAAACAAACGAAAAAACAAACAAAAACACTGAATAAAAGCCGCAAGTGCAGGAATTGGGAACCAACAGGACAATGTTGGGCCCTGCGTGGGAATCCGGCTTCAGGGTCAAGTGCCTTCACTGCTCCTGATACACACGGGGTCGGCTACAATACAAGGGATATAAACTCGACAAGCCATTTGGAACTGGAAGATAAAAGGTAACATGGTACCCTGAAGAGGCGCTTTTACCGGAAAAAATCAAAAGCTTGTGAAACAACATGTCCACGAGTTTGTTCATAAGCCACATAGTTTCTCTCGACCGAAACCAGCAGAAATATCTGTGAGGTCCACTTTTCGGAGGAGTGGTTTAGCAGCTCTTTTCATTCAACCACAAACCCCTTCATGTAAGACTGGTCCAAAGCAAGTTGCTGTATGTTCTTTATAGGCTAGAATCCACCCTTGTAAATCAACTCATCTGAACTACTAGGTCAAGATATTTATCTAAGTGGGTCTAAGTCTGACTTGATCCCAAACTTGATGCATTCTGACGCTGCACCCAGAAAGTAGTAGTGTAAGTAATAATAGTGCCACTTCACAATCCATTTCATGATGAAATATGTACCAGGTTGTATGTTCATTAGGATGAATGATACTGGCTCTTACTACTACGTTTCCTAGCGAAACCACCAATGCATTAACGTAGAGAAAACACAACAACCCAATAGTTAGGACTGGTCAGCACCCAGGTCCCCAGAAAAAGGAACCCTGAATCGTTTCCTAATTCTATGGAACCTGACTGGTCCAAATCCTCTCCCCCTGGTGGCACAAGAGTGAACTTTATCATCATGATTCTCTAAGAACATCCTTTTAGAGAACCAAACACAAGCCAATGGGGGCAAAATAGCACAGGGGAGAGGGGAACTCTCGAGTTAGATTGCCAGGGTTTGACTAGGCTCTACCACATACTGGCCAGAAGAGGCTGGCAGATGATCAAAACTCACCTGTAGGATGTGAACAACAAGAAACCTGTCTCCTTTACAAGGTGGTGAGAACAGATAAAGTTCTCAGAACACAGCTTGGCCTATGGTAAGGGCTGTGTCACTGTTAGCCAGTATTATTTCAGTAAGCAGAATTAATTCAATACCAATCTACTCATACATGGTCATTGCAAGGTATTTCCTCCCACTTAACCCATTTTTCCACATTTCACTCTAACCTCCACTCGTTCTGTTCTTCTGATAAGAAAACCCCAACAGGGTTCTGAATCGCCCTTCTAAGCACCTCCAGGTGGTACAGGAGTCTGTGCCCACTCTGGCCTTCTCTGTACACATGCTGGCCTGTGCTTAGGGTGGAGCCAGGGCAGGATAACGCCAAGGGGACTACGTGAAGGTTATGCTGTTAACGTGGTCTCAGTAGCACGGTAATAACTCCCTAGCACACGTCGGTGTAACCTAAAAGCACGTTAAGACATCCCACAATCGTTTGGTGGATACTCTCCTCTGATGGGTCTCTACAGTCAAAGATCCACCCATTTACACAGATGCAGCATTTAAATAATAGGACCAAGCCCATGATTCCTCAATGTTAAAATAAACCTTGAGAACAAACTGAACATTTAAAGCTGTTAAATACAGGTCCTACAGCTTATTAAAAAAAAAAAGAAAAAAAAAGAAAAAAAAAATCAACTCAAACCCCTTCAATTAAGGCATTTGATGAATGTTACAGTGAACGTTTCTTAATGTGAAGAGCAGAACATAAAGGCTGTTTAAAGAGTTCCCTTTAATAACAAATACAAAACCCTGTGAGATCACATCTCTACAGTTTCATGTCTCTGAACAAGTGAAACTATTGCTACCAAACAGCTACTGTTGTTATAGCACCTACAGTGTCTAATAAAGGACATAGTAATAAATAACTGTAGATGCATCACAAGACACCCATTTATTTAATCATGGTAGTGGATCTTACTTCTACATTTTATTCTAAATTCTTTTTTTATTCTTCAGATTCTCCAGGCTTACGGATGTCATCAATCTTCAAAATCATTCTAACCACTTGTGTTGCAAGAGAGATCTGTTGCTTTTTGCCAATCAAGGTTTCTATGACGTGTTGTTGCTTCATATCTGAAAAACACAGATAAATTACTATAAAACAGCATACATATTTATTACTAATACCTTGCTCCAATTTATGGAATCAGAGTAAAACTTAAGAAACACAAATTTGGAAGCCACCAGTCCCGGTTATACTTTCAGAAGAATGTAATTCCACTGCTTCCCAGGACATTCTGGAATGCGAGCCTGATTACCGGAGAGCTGTGGGGACAGAGCCACCTCAAGCGCAGGCTGAGTTTCTCAGTGACCTGCCGAAGGGGGGATCGCTCAGCGACACCTCAGCCCACAACGCACCCAGTGCCGCCACTTACTGACAGTAAGCCCGACGCGACCGTGCCTGAAATGTAAAGTGACTCCAGCGAAGACCTGGGCATTCAAGTGAAAGGAACTGAAACGTGTGTCTGACAAGGGGCTGCTGCTGTTACTCAAGTCCCTGCGCTGTTGGAAGCAGCGGGAAGACACCGGAAGACACCTCCAGTGCTAAGTAAAAATAGCACAGAACAGAACGCCAACTGCTGGAGACTCTGTGGTCGGCACTGACTCAGCACCCCCGAGACGGCCCCATCAGCACAGGAGTCACTGGGAACCACCAGGACCACCGTGCCAGCACGCTAAAGCCGCGCTACCTTTTCAGCAGATCAACTACACGAGTGCTACAGAAGTTACAGTACATCCCATTTATAAAACACCGGGGAATTTATGGGACACGACCACAGAATCAGCTGTAAACCGAAAGTCAATTTCAGAGCTGTCCTATAGGTCATACAGAACCCACGCCGACAGACATTTGTGTAAAAAAAGGTAAGATGGAAATTATTTTCTAAAACGGAAGTCACCTTTGGAATAAACACCGCACTGCAGCTTTTTGTTATTAAAATTAGTTGTAGGTTGCTAAGACCAGCAGTCCAACAATTCCCAAGGTAATTAAGTCAAATGTTCTAAAATTCAGGACCTGATCCCTGAAGTGTGTTCAAGTATTTAAAAAGACAGGACAACACGCAGCACGCGATGCTTCGAGTTAAGTGGCGCCGCAGCCCCGGAGAGGTGACAGCGCCTCACCGTTTGTCCCCCTGTGCATGCAGTCAATCCCGAGGGCAGGGTTCATCTCCTTCACTTGTTTGGCTCGGACTTCGGTCATAGTCTGGATGGGATTCATGCCGCTGTTTTCGGCGAGGGCCATGGGGATGACCTCCAGGGCGTCGGCGAAGGCTCGCATGGCGTACTGCTCCAAGGTCGGGCACTGGAAGGGCACAGGGTTACGGTCAGCGTACTTGGCCAATGCCCACCCAGCAGCTATTTGGAAACATAACTAAACCGCGTACTTTGAAAAGCTAACTCATAAAGAATTCTAAGGACAGGTCGTCCTAGAAAACGTCACTACAGGATAAGGAGGGAGAAGCTACATGTATGAGAAGTCGGAACAAGTCAGCCCTTCCTGCTGTGCCTGCAGGTACGACGTCTGATTAATTCTGAATTTCAAGTAACATTAAGAGTGCAAAATTTTGCTGTTGAGGCTGCAAGGTCTGAAAGAGGCTGAGACACGCTGGTTTGTGGTAACTCGCACTCGTGTGCATGGGCGCGAGAAGCGACACAGGTCGGACGCCCGGGGTCTAGCACCCCTGCTGCACAGGCTGGACGGTCTGTGACGGGGCTCACTCACCTTGTCGGCCTCCTGGCTGACGGCCAGAGCACAGGCAACCTCGGCAGCGCCTCCGCCGTACACCACGCGGTTGTCACGGATGAGGTTCCGGATGACACACAGAGCATCGTGAAGGGATCGTTTGGCTTCCTCGATGATCTGGGGAAAACAATTTTGCCTAAGTTAACGTGATCACAATCTAATCACTTTAGAGCCGAATACCGTGCACCTGGGGTTTAATCTAAGTGCTTGCCGGGTACTGGAAATATTCCTACCTCATCCCCAGTAAAAATCCTTGGTTAAAAAGACTGGTGCCAGAAGGTTCTTTGCCAGATGGTTTCTATCTATTCTACTTTCCTTCCCTATAATGTAGTTTAAAAAAACCAAAATACACAGTAGCCAGGGACTCGTTCCAGGACCTATGCCCAAGTGAAGGGGGTCAGACAAAAACGACAAAGAAATACCCTTACGATGAGTCTTACTCATCTCGATGCACAAAAAACCCATTCCTGGTGAATGGAGAGCATGCCAATGGTTACCGCTCAGGTTCCCCATTTGTACCTATGAGACGGAGGAAAGGCAAGTGTGCCTCGTAGACCCAACGGTGGAACACGGTCTTCAGTATCTTACGTTGTGACATATCCTTTTTTTCCCTGGCCGCACCGCATGGCTTGCAGGATCTTAGTTCCCTGACCAGGGACTGAACCCAGGCCCTGGCAGGGAACGCACCGAGTCCTAACCACTGGACCGCCAGGGAATTCCTGACATGTCCTTGCTTCTCTAAGAAAGATGCCGTCATCTTTCTTAAGGTAACTGTGTCTCAGTCAAATACATTATGAGAAAAGCCAAATCACGTTCCAAATTCTGAAAAAATGGAGGACCAACAACTGCGTTCTCACCATCTTATTTCCTCCTCTGATGAAAATGGTGACGGCTCTGGAGTTCTTGCACTGCTCGATGACCAGCATCTTGTCTTTAGTGGTCCCGAATGAAATCTCCTTCACAAGACCCGCAAAGCCCAGCTTCTCGGCCGTGAGCTCTGAGAACCTCGGGACGATGCGGCCGCCCGTGGCGATGGCGATCAGCTGACCGGCGGGCCGGGAGGAAGGAAGACCAGGTTGGTGAGCGGGGACTCTCAAAATCGGACCACAGAGGAGCCAGACTTGACCCATGAGCACCGTGTTCAGTAGAACCTCTGCCCCAGCCTGGCCAAGGTTTCTAAGTCCGCCCCGAAAGCCTAGCTCACTGAACAAGCTTCCGAAGAGCTGGGCGACCTGGTCAGGCTGCAGGGCGGCCCGGCGCCATGACCCCGTGCACAGCCCTCAGCTCTCCACCCGTCCCCATCACGAGCAGCCACGAGGCCACGTGTGCCAGGCTACGGACCACGCCTGCAATGGCTCTCAGTACCGATGTGGCTGACACCGAAGTGGGCAGCCCGTCCTCCTGCCTCAGAGCGCCTACGAGACAGCCAGGGAGAGAGGGGAAAGCGTTTCCAAATGCCATGAAACATCAGAAACACGTATAAAAATGATGACAAAGAGTCTAGCGTTCTCCTCTCTCCCAGCTCACCCTCCTCTTATCTGTGGAGCCCCGGCACAGTGTGCTGACCGCAGGGGAGCGAGGTCACTGCAGCCGCACGTACAGAAACGCACCATAAGCTCAACCCGTGTTCACAATCTCTTCACAGCGAGCCTCCTACCTCGATTTCAGGGCCTCCGACCCAACGAACCGCAGGCAGGTTATTTTGAAGGAGTAAATGATTTGCTTCGTCGTCAAAGCCCCACTGGCAAATGGCTAGGTTAGCGCCAGTTTCTTTAATCTGGGGAAAGAAATGCCGCGATCATGTTAATAAAAAGTTAAGTACTCCTTGAGCTCTTCTGTTTGAAACAAGGTGAGAAACATCGCTAGGTGGGTAGGTGGGTGCATTAAAATAATGCACAGAAAAGAGAAGAAAAGAAATATCCAAATGTCTACCTTCTGTCAGCTCTAAACTCTAAATACTGAACACATATCAACGGGAATCACCTTATTTTTAAACAAAGCTTTAAACGTTAGCAATTCACGTGAACGCCACTGTAACAAGTGAAGCAACACGAGGCACGTCAACAAGGCCAAAACCCCGCCCCCGGGAAACCAAGGTCCACAGCTCTGTGTTGCCACAGACACCTATGAAGCAGTTAATTCGTGTGTGTGTTTAACAAAAATTGAATCTTGCGATATAATTTTCTGTAGCTTGCTTTTCGCACTTGAGTGGGCTAGCCTCCGTGGGACAAGATACAGGCTAATTTACAGGCCGACAGAGGTGACCCTGATTCTAGTACGACCTTCCCCGCCCCCAATCCCACAAACAGCTGAGTGGCTCGTCCCGGGACAGCGGCAGTGATCGGTACTGTCAATCCCTCCCCGGGCGGTGACGACTATGCCGTGTCCCACAGCTGCCATTTCACTCCTGTCTCCACCCACCTGGCTCTCCACCTCCTCCCCCACTTCCCCGACCCTCTGGAACCTTCCAGTGGCCCTCTGGAATTCAGCCCATCGCCAAACTCCTTGGCAATGTTTCCTTTCCATTCTTGCTGTGAACGCACGCTGGTTGTCCCCTGAAAAACCAACGTGCCCATGCCTCCTCCTCAAATGGCTATTTTCCCTCCCACATGCTCCAAACAGGAGGGGCCCTTGCCTCTCCCGGCCACCCACAGTGTCCCTCTTTGGGTCACACTCTCACTCCTGACAGTGTTGGCACCCAGCCCCATCACCACTCCTGTTAGCATTCCTGGCAACCTGCACACCTATCAACACGGTCCACCTGACCCCCTCGGCATCTCGCTTCCTGTCCTCTTCTCCTGCAGGGCACCTCGGCCAGCACTCCCAAGGCTACCCTAGATAGAGCCCAGATAACAGGCTCTCATTTACAACCCTCTGCCAGCATACCCAACCCCTCAGCCTGCTGTTCCCAGCCTCAGGGCCTTTGTACATGCTGCCCACTCCCACCTCGCCGCAGCCTGGAATGCTCCTCACCCAGACATGCTGCTCTCACTTCTCTGAGGTCTCTGCCCACATGCCACGCCCTTAGAGGCCCTCTGACCAGTGTCTGTAACAGTCCCCCGACCCGCTTTCCCCTTATTCTGCACCCCAAGAGCAAGCGCTCTGCTTTGTTTACTGCCGTACATCCAGTGCCACAACAGTGTCTGGTATATACTAAGCAGAGAAATATACCATGAAAGCATAAATGAACTCAACTATTCCCCCCTCCCCTCAAAAACACTGGAACAGCTTCTAGTTTGTTTGCTATGATAACGTTTCAATAGAGACCCATGTTCATGCATCCCTGAGTGCTGGTGTTTTAAACTCCCAAGGACAGAGTCCCCAAGAGAGGAACCGTTTCGTCGGAGGGCAGGCACGTGTAAAACGTTAACAGACAGAGAGAAAGTATTTATAAAATAATACTCTTGACTCACTTAAGCAATGAACTGGGATGACTACGACTGCACTCTGGTTTGATTTCGGTTACTCAGTAACTCTTCTGTCTAAAAGTTTTACTCGGAAGTCTCAAACATGTGGTAAGCCACACTACAATTGTTCAAACCTGGCACACACTAGCTCAGGTGTGTCCAGGAGAACAAGCACGTAAAATCACAAGTGCAGCTCCACGTACCCAGGCCGAGTCGTTCATGCGCCCCAGACACGTTACCATTTTAAGACTTGCCCCCTTACGCCATTCTGTGCCATTTGATTTTTTTCTCACTGTGAATGTTTATCCATTTGATAATTTAAAAGTAAAGGAGGGGCTTCCCTGGTGGCGCAGTGGTTAAGAATCCGCCTGCCAATGCAGGGGACACGGGTTCGAGCCCCGGTCTGGGAGGATCCCACATGCTGCGGAGCAACTAAGCCCGTGCACCACAACTGCTGAGCCTGCGCGCTACAGCCTGTGTGCTACAACTACTGAAGCCCACGCACCTAGAGCCCACGCTCCGCAACAAGAGAAGCCACCGCAATGAGAAGCCCGCGCACCGCGACGAAGAGTAGCCCCCGCTCGCCGCAACTAGAGAAAGCCCATGCGCAGAGCAACGAAGACCCAACGCAGCCAAAGATAAATAAGTTTATATATACAAAAAATAAGATTCAAAAAAAAAAAAATAAAGGAAAAAAGCCTATACTTTAATACCTTATTTGTAGCCACATAAAGTATCAAGATTAATACAGATTAGCATCACATGTATTTACTACCTGGAGCTAACTGCATCCTTTCAAAGTTTTAAATTTCACCAAGAGCCACGGTAAGACTTACCTGCCGAATCATCTCCTCAAACTTCTCCTTTTCATATTTCTGAAGGGCTTTAAAATCTTCTACAGACGTCACATCCAGCTTATGCTTCGTCTTTGGTTTCGGCGGTTCAAATGGACACGTGAGGATGGCAATCTTAGCATCTTCCACTTGCTACAGCGAGAGACAGAAACGTATGAACCAACCAGGGGGCTAAGGAGGGAAAAGGCTGAGGCTGCAGCAGGCGCTGACTCACTTTGGGCATCTGCGGGTGACTGAAATCCTTGTCCACGATCACGCCCTTGATCAGCTTGGTGTCCTCCAGCCTCCCGCCCACTTTGCCTTCTACTTTGATGAGCTCAAAGTCAACGTCTCTGCGCTGCATGTCGGCCACAGTGAGGACGGCGTTCACGGCAATCTCGGCCATTTGTCGGTGACAGCTGTTAACCCTGAAACACATGGAACAAACCTTTCACGTTCACTGAACACTGACTGCAGCCAGAGCACAACATGTGATGTGGTAACTCATACGACACAGCATACTGCGACCCACAGATACTGTACGAAAAGAATGCCACCACGACCTTCACTTTCAACCATCTGGAGCAGGGATTCATAACCTGGGATGCAGGGATCCCAATGGGAATCATAAACTGGGATGGGAAAAACATTCCATCTTTATTTTCACTAACAATAACTGAAATTTACTATTTCCTTCCATTATGAATATACATAAGAGACCACTGAAGTACGGCAAGAACCAAAAATTTACGAAGACTGCCACTTTTTAATACTATTAACATTCTGAAGTCCAAAACAGAATGGGAAAGCTATGAAACCACCAAGGAGAAGCCAATCTCATCCACAGGAGGTGCAGCTCTTAATGAGAAAGGCCTGACCACATCAGTTACAGAAGGGGGACGTTATCTTTTCTGAAAGTTTTGAAACATCTGAAAAGACTGCTCAGTAATTTTAATTTGATTCTGGAGAAACCACAAGGGAACTCTAGTACTTGAAATACAGTGCCTGAAATCTTAGGTCACCTAGAACAGATAACCATGAAACTAAAAATACCGTGTAACCTAAGTAACTGATATACAACGTTTTGCTTTATGTTGAGGATATCTGGCCCTCGTTAATCCATTTGAACATTTTCTATAGTAAAGACCTACACATACTGGGGTTTTATAAAGACTTGCAAATAAAGCAGGGTCAACTTAGAAAGCAATAATAACACACGATTTGTGCATTTCAAGAAAGGGTAATGCCTGCTTTCCAGGAGAAAAACAATGCTGTACTTGTGACAGAGGCCGCCCTGGGTAGTCACCCTTGCCCTGGAGCTGTCTCAGCTCAGACCTGCAACAAGGGGACAGCTGGCATCACCGAAGATTCCTCTGCTTTAACACAGTGCTGCAGTGGATGCCTTTCCCCCAAGGCAGAAGGCAGCAGACATTTTTGTAGTACTTCCCCTGACCTCTAAGTTGAGACCATGTCTTCCTTCTTGGCACAAATTAAAAAATTTCTCAAATTGATATGGATAAGAAAAACAGCATAATAAGGCACCTTACACTGGATTTTTATGCTACATTTTTACAAGAGCCCACGAGTCTCTACCGTTGTTCAAAGTAAGTGTGTCCTGGGGCTGACGCTGCTTTGAGTCTCTGGGGCAATGACTGTGTCTTGAGTCCCCAAGACTTGGCAGCAGGACTGGCAAACAGTCAGTACTATGTAAATGTTACAAACGTAAGTCACTTCCAGCTTAAGTCAAACTTCAAGACTGCCCCTTCATACTAAATCAAAATTCTGGATCATTAACTTGCTTGTTGAATGAATAAAAAGCAGAACCTCCCCACTAAAAGGCTTCCTAGCAAAGAAATGGTAGAAAGAAGTGTTAATGAAAAATTAATACATCCCACTAGTAGGACCTTTTTCTAACCCATCTTATCCTGCCAAATTAAAGAACTCTATAGTTTCCAAATACTGTCAAGAGGCCTTAATAACCAAACCTGGAAATTCAGCTTCCAACTAAAACACAAAATGCCCGTCTACATTTGCAGTAAAGACAAAGTAAACCAAAATAACAACACAAATAGAAAGCAGCTCATTAAATCAACAGGAAACCATCAATGATAATTCTCAGTTGCCTTTCTGAACAAGCACACAAACTGTGCCCACTCTGTGAACGCGCCCGGCGACGCTGTACTGTACACGCACACTTTGGAGCCCAGCGTGGTCTTCGCGGTCTGGATCAGGGGCTCGGTGTCCTTCATGTCGACGAGGACACTATCGCTGATCTTGTCCAGGTACTCGATAGCGATGCGGGCGGCCTGCTCGTAGCCATCGGCGATCCTGATGGGGTGAATGCCGCGGTCCAGCAGCTGCTCGGCCTCTTCCAACAGGGCACCAGCCAGGACTGCGGACGAGACAGCACACACCTGGCTCAGGAAATCGCTAAAACTCAAAACAAATTAGATGCTGCTGCTGGAAATATGAAGGTTCCAGAATTAAGCTGGAAGCGTCTTAGAGGCTGACGTCATCTAATCTAATTCTGCTTCGGTTCTAACAAAGTCCTAACAGGTATCTCTTACAGATGAATGTTCAATTCTTGGTGATATACAGAAAGAATGTAAAGAACATAAATCGCAAATACTTTTATAAAGGGAAAAAAACTTCTTATGTGTCCTGGACCAGGGATTTCTGTTCAGGGACATTTATGTTGGCGATAAAAGGATTACAGAATTTGTTTATTATCCTCCCCCAACCTTGCCTTCCCCTCTCATTTCAGCATCACAAAGATGAGGAGTTTGTTTTAATGCTGCTGCATTTCAAGCACATCCAGAACAGTGCTCAGTACCCAATGAATATTTGAAATACTTGCGGAATAAATTAATTCAAATTTCAAATACAGAAAAAGTAACATTAAAGATATTCATCTCATCAATCCTCCCACACTTTTAAAAAATTCAAACCTTCAGAAAAAATTTCAAGACAGTAAACGAACGCTAGTTTACTCATTAATAACATTTTGTCGCATTTGTTTTCTCTACAGATGTATGCCTTTTCTTTTCAACTATGTGAAATTAGTTGCAGAAATCAGACATGTCACCCCTAAATACTTCAACACAGCTCCTAAGGAAAAGGTCATTCTCCTGCATCACTGTAACACAACTGTCATACTCAGGAACCTTAACATCGATAAGATACTACTCTAATACATGACTCACAAATGACCCCATACGTCCCAAACATTCTTCACAGCTAGGGGAAAAAAAAAATCAGGCATCCAACCAAGTTTTACACATTACAGCTGGTTGTCATTTCTCTTTAGCTCCTTTAATCTAGAATAATTGCCTAACTCAACTCCCCACCCCCTTCTTGTTCTTTTATGACAGAGACAGTTTTGAAGAGTCTGGGCCACTTGTCTTGTATCATGTCCATTTGGATTTGTCCGACTGTCTCCTCATGATTTAATTCAGAATAAACATTCTCAGCAGGCGTGTTAGGCCTGTAATATTAAATAACACCTCTTAAATGAGAAAGGATATTTTGCCTTTTCTTACCAACCACTCCTGTTGTTCCATCTCCAATTTCATCATCCTGTGATTTGGACAGTTCGACCATCAGCTTGGCGATCTGATGATCGACATCCATCATGCTTAAGATGGTGGCACCGTCGTTAGTTACGGTCACGTCGCCATCCTTATCCACCATCATCTTATCGAGCCCTAAAAGACACCAATGTTTAAAATGGCTTTGACCTCTTGACCCAGTTCCTATCTAAGAATTTATTATAAATAAATAATTCAACATACATAAAGGGATATCTCCATGAAGACCTTTTTAGATTGGCTAATCTAACGCAAAACACTGGAAACAAGTTAAAATGGCTAAAACTAGAGAAATGGTAAAAAAATTATGGAGCATCACAAAATGTAACAGTCATCACAAAATATAATGTCACAAAAGACAACAGCTATGATTTAGAAAATGCTAATGGTAATTATGTTAAGTGGATAAAACATCTAATCTAAAATTGTATGCGCATTATGACTGCAACCGTGTTTAAGGTCTGGAATACACCAAAAACGTTTGGCCATATTAGGGGGGAGGATGCCTCCCTTCATTTCCTAACTTTCGGCAAAGATAACGTATTGACTATTTATGATTTATGACTTTTGTTAAAAAACAGAGAATGTTAGTCTCTTACCATTTGGTCCAAGTGATGTTTTCATTGTATTTGCTACAGCCTTTGCTGCCATTATATGAGACTAAATGAAACAGAAAAAGCCAATATTCAAGTTACATATAATTTTAAGAGTTAAGAACATACAGCTGATGGTTATAAAAATCACTTATGACATATTTTCCATTCTCTAGAAGTAGCAGCAGACAGGTCCATATCTAACTGTGACCACTTCCCAACTGCTAGTGTTAGAAGACAATTCTTATGTAAAAGAACAGAACCAAGTGCTCTGTGTTCTCTCTTTAATCCTCAACACATCTATGAGGCAGGTTCTACGGGCCCATTTTACAGCCCAGAGCATAGACGGTCTGACCTGACAGGGCTTGCAAGACCACTGTGCAATGCTAACGTCATGGGAAGAGTCTGGCTGTCAACACACAGCACCCTGAACTGTCACACTATGGTTACTGCACGCTCCTCTCTCAGGTGGTCCAGCCAGTACACAGCCCACAAGGCGGCCAATGCTGAAAACAACAGAAGCCTGAATGCATCCTCTCCTCCCTCCACGCATGACTACACTCATTTGTCTGGTTCCGTCTTCCTATTCCTGCCGTCACCAACCTAACCCTGACCCATCGCACCTTACAGAGTTCCTGGTCTCTTACCTCACCGATGCTTCGCGTTCCTCCTCCATCCAGCTAAGCCATCCACTTCTCTCAAACATGTTACTTTCCAGTCCCCAGCCCTTCAATGACTCCCCAGTACCTCCACCCTCACGTCCGAAAGCTCCAGCTGTTCTTCAAGGCCCTCCACAGTCTGAGACCTGCTCCCTTCCAGCGAGGACAGCCTGCGCCTGCGCCCCAGCAGGCCCTCTGATCCCTGAAGCACCTCCGCCCATCAAAATCCTGACCAAGTCTCCAAGCAGTTCAAACGCACATGTGCTGTGAAGCCTACCCTTGTCACCCCATCTAACAGGTAACAAAACACACAAAGTTCACCAGGTTTGTGAAAATACTGGTAATCCTCAAAATACACCTTGACTGATAGGTCTGCACAATGGAATTTTTATAGGATAAAAACCACAGGGAGGTGGTATATATATTCTTAACCAGGGGTGATACTGCCCCCCAGGAGATATTTGGCAATGCCTGGAGACACCTCTGGTTGCCACAGTCAGGGAGGGGACCACAGTGGGTAGAGGCCAGAGATGCTGCTAAACATTCTGAACGGGACAGACCCCACAACGGAGAAGGATTCAGCCCCAAATATCAACAGCGCCGAGGCTGAGAAGTGGGCTTTAGACCACTGGCTGCGGAGTCAGACAGAGGTGGGCTTGAACCGTGGTCCTGTTCTGTACTAGCTCTGGGACCTCAAGCAATCCCTTAACTGCTCTGGGGTCAAGTTCCCTATTCCATAAAATAGTACCTGTCTCAGAGTGCGAGGACTACATCAGATGTGGCAGGTGCAAAATAACCTGGACCTTCTGTTATACTGGTATTTTGGGTGCAGGTACTGGCTGTTACTTTCTCTGAAGTGAAAAATGGAATCGAATACGTAACACAAGTGATGTGAGCATCTACCACGGATCAAAGACTGGGGGGCCACTCCTTACGTTACCCCGTTTAACTCTGGTCCTCAGCTCGATGGGGGTGTATTGCCCCCACTGGGTTGTGTAACTTGTCCTAAGTCAAACAAACAGCCTGGAGTAGAACTGTACTGCTTCTTAATTTAAGTAAAACCCCAAGAAACTAAGCAAACAGAGACGCCTCAGACCTGGTGACACGGTCCATACACAGCAACGTCATGGATTCCATCCCAGATGCTACCTCCCCAAGTTTAGTTCTACTTAAATTGTGATTCTATTCAAATCCCCTTCCATGGCTCCCCTCCCATCCCTGAGGATAACATCTCGATTGCGCGACATGCAAGAACTTCCACGTTTTGGGAGCCACTGTAACTTAAAGTAGACTGTGCTGTTAAAACCAAAGTGCTGTCTTCTACAACATGCCATGCGTTCTCCTGCCCCGGTCCTTGCGTTCGCTGTTTCCTCTTCCTAGGAGCTAGCTCTCTCCCGTTCAAAACATAACTCCATCCCTGATCAAAAGCCAATCAATCCTCTCTCCAACGCCTGAAGGACACCCTCCAACTTTTACCTGCACCCCCTGCCATAACTGGTGATTCTGGTCGCACACAATCTTGTATTATGGTTACTGGTGACAACTTTTCACTCCTGCAGTAGTATTTTCTTCCTTAAAGGGGTACGTTTTTAAATTTTTACGACCCCACGTCCAGAAATACGCCATGCATAAAGGGACTCAAAAATGAAATACGCTGTAAATGCCTAAGCCTTTAGGAAGCGACAAAGAAAATGAACCTCATTTCCTTTGAGGCTGTTGTAGGGACACCGCCTGAGGGTTAAGAATCAGAGTCCTAACCGGCCAGGTGACCTGAGAATACCACCGCTGCATCTTACTGCTGAAAACGCTGTTCGGAAGGACTGCAGGCTGGAGAAACCAGCGGGGACGCGCCTTCAACGCCTGTGAATTCAGGCCGCCCCACCCAACTCTGAAGGGCGCCTGCGGGCCACTTTAACCCCCAAATGGGACTAAGGGCTTATACGCTGGCTTTTCCCGGGCCCGAGGCGTGAGGTGCAGGTCTGGAGACCAGAGGGGCTCCCTCGAACCTTCCCCAGGAGCACGTGGCAGAACCACTGTGAAGTGGCGCAGGCGCAGAGCCACTGGCTTCGGCCGCGTCCCCTCATCCCACCGCCAGTGCGTCCCTGTCCCGTTACCTTGAGGGCCTCAAGTCCCATAAGACGAGACTTGCGGTCCTGATCCTTGATGATGAGGAAAGGGCGGCCATATTCATCGAAGGCGAGGGTCCCCACGGACGCCATGATGCAGCCACAGCAGTTACTCTCCCGCAACCGGCGGAAGCTACCGCGGAAGCAAGAACACACTCTGCTCTCGCGGGCGGGCGCAAAAGCTCGCGCATGCGCAGTACAGGACGCCTGAGACTTATTTCTCACTAGAGACTAGTTTAACGCCGGACAGTACCTTCTGGAATCAGCGGCCTTCGGAAACTTCTATCATCCAGGAAGCTGTGGGGGGAAGTTGGAAGACACGGACGGGAACTTGAGAACCCACAAGCCAGGAGTAGATAGAAGTTCAACATTTATTAAAGCTATAAAATTGACTATTTCTTGACAGTGGTTCCCAACGAGGAGCTCACTTACTTAGAGCATTATTTTCTCCCTCCTTCCCACCCCGGCTCCGAGAAGATGGTAGAGTCCACTTCCTTTTTTCAAAACTACCGGAGATCTCGCGATGGAGGGCGGAGGTGAGTGCGGCCGGGCGCCGGCGCGGTGTGGGCCTCCTGGGCCCGGTGGTCAGTCAGGCGGGATGTCAGCGATGCCGCAGGTCCGTGTCGGCGCGGCGGGACGGGGAGCTGCGGGGCCGCTGCTCGGGCTCGAGGTCTGGGGTTCCGTGCTCAGTGCTTGTGCCTGCGGCGCGTGCCTGTGCGGGTCCTGGTATCTGGCCACCAGGAACTGTTCTCAGCGCTTCAGGGCGAATAACTCACTTAATCCGGAACGATCTTCTGAGATGTGGGCACTGGAGTCACACTGCCCGGGTGGGGATCACAGCTCTGCCACTTACTAGCTGTGTCTTTGGGGAAGTGACTTGTCTGCAAAAATGGCAGTAATAACAGTAGCATCTCTGTTTACGGCGGCTTTACGGATTCAGGGAGAACAGTGCCTGGTCCCTAGCAAACTCTGTTTGTTTGTATTATGTGTTTGTTAAAGAGATTTGTTTGTATTTGTGTTTGTTAAAGAGATCACCGTTTTGCACGACTACTGCAGTAACTTGCCCAGAGTTACCCAGCTAGTAAGAAGCAAAATGGCCTGGCCTTGCGCTCAGAGTCCCACTCTGAAGCCCTGCGTTGTGCTGCCTCTGAAAGATCTTTTCCTGGCAACCCTATCTAAGTAATGCCAGGTCCTCTGAATACCCTCTGCTGCTTTTTCTTCGGAGTGCTGATCACGACGTAATACTTTCTAGGCTTAGACTTATTTGTCATGGGTTTCCGGTCTCCCTGCACTCCAGCTGCTGTAGAATTGGGACTAACCCTGATGTATTATTCCTAGCCTTTATCGGCTGCTCAGATGTTGAAATGAATGCGTGGGTTATAACATTTAACCGTGGCCTGAAAGTTAAGAACTGGCTTTGTCACCGGATGGTTGGTGGTGATCATTTAACCTCTCCTGATGCTTGGCCCACTTCAGTGATGCTCCGAGGACATTTTGGCTTTTGGTCTCAATTCACTTTGGCTTGGCCAATTCAGTGTTTCCTCATTCACAGTGATGAATCCTGCAATCCATTTGGTTCATTAGATTGTCCTGAAGTATAGGAAATGTCTAATGATGTCCCCTATGCAGTTTATTTCCTGTCAAAACATGGAAAAAAAGTTTTTTTCTAATGTCAGTACATTCTGTATTTCAAAAAGACACAAATGACGTTAGACCAGTACAAGAAAGGCTTCTTAAGGGACAAAATAATATACGTTAAAGGGACATAAAATATATGCTGTAGTTTTCCAGCCTGTATGTATATGCAAGTACACAATGAACAGCCCTAAAATATTGTGACGTTCAAATATAAACCCCACTTTAAACAAACGGCAGGTCCCAATCCCCAAAAGGCCTGTCCTTTCTTCCTGGCCTTTTTCCTTTGGCTTGAACTTGGATAAGAACCCTGTACCTTTTTGTGCCTCTGTCACTGCCTCTAGCTTTGGCTGACCCAAATCTGTCACTGAAAATTGAGATTTTCAACCATTACCAGACGTCAGTAACTAGGCAAGCCTGGAGACAACAGAAGTTCACTTTTTTGGGTCATTTACTTTCAACAACTGGCTCCCTCCAAGTGCTCAAAAATAGCCAGTGGTCCCCACAGCTCTCATAGAAAGGAATGCTGCCATGTTCAAAAGAGCACATGTGACAGAAATCTTGTGTCATTTATATGACAGTAAGTAGACTGAATCTAACATGTTCCATCCAGAGGATTAGACATTTGTAGAAGCAGTCTTGATTTTAGTTTTGAATCTTTAAACATTGGTTTTCACTGATAAAAATCAATACATTTTTTACTGAACGGACATAGCAATATTTTGGATATATATATTGGATTTACATAGCAACTTCTTCAAAAGCTCATGCAAATTTTTGTGACGTTGAAAGACTTCTGCAGGTCTAAAAACTTGACACAGAAGATTGAGTGATTTCATCAAGGGATACACTGCTGCCAGTGTTGACTTTCTTAAAAACACAAATACTGTAGTGCTTTTGCTCAAAAAGTTTCATCCCAGTGCATAAGAATAAAGTACATGTTTAACCTGGCGTTCAAGGGCTCCCCCCTCCTTCCTGTTTTATCTCCCGCCCTGTGCTCATCAAACTGCTCTCCCGCCTTCCATGCCTTGGTTCCAAGGCGTCCGTCCTTCTTTTGAGAATGTCCCTTTTCTAATGCAGGCATCCTCTGCTTTTTGAAAATGAACTTTACACCACTTTGCTTTTGTGAAAAACCTACATTAGCCCCTGTTTTCCCAAACTGAAAGGAGTCCAAAGAAGGTTTTTGCTTTCATGACAAAAGGGGGAAAGGGAACGCAGCGTGCTGAGTTAGTTTTGCAGGGAGCTGTCCCGGAGGCAGTGTGCACCCCTGCAGCGGGAGCAGCCCCGCCGGGCTCCTTCCCCAGGAAGCGCACTCAGCATCCAGCCGCCGCAGCCCTGAACTGTGTCTGGGAGCATCCGTGCTTCACCTCGATTTCTTTTGCTTTAAGCCGTTTGGCTTACGAAAGATTTCGTGGAAACGCTCTGCTTTTGGACAGCGGGGAAACCTGTACCCTCACGCCCCGCTCAGATTCTGTTTCTGCCAACACCTTCCTGGTTCCGTCATTGGGATCAGTCTTTCCTCCACCTCCTCTCGTATTCCCATGGCGTTTGGTACACGTTAGAGCATCTCTCACAACCTGCCTTGTAACTGTGTCCGCTGGGCCCCCACCACTCACTCAGGCTAATGGGGGCCCTGAAGACCAGGAGGTCTTCATCGCATCTTTTGCTGATTAAGTTGAAGGGCCCGTGTGTACACAGGTGAAACAGAGTTTGGGTCATCTGACTCGTGTTGGTCTAATCAACTCCCTATTGGCTTATGCTGACTAGAGAAACAGTCCATCAACAGACAAATGGATAAACAAAATGTGGGCTATCCATACAGTGGAATATTACGTATTTGGCCATAAGAAGGAATAAAGTGCTGCTGATACATGGTACAGCATGGATGAATCTTGAGAACATTATGCTAGGTGAAAAGTCAATCACAAAAACCACATACTGTATGATTTCATTCATGAAAGTCTGCTTTCTTTAGAGACAGAAGGCAGATTTGTGGCTGCTTAGGGCCAGAGGGTGAGGGGGAGGATGGGGGGTGATGGCTAAAGCATAAGGGGTTCCTTCTGGAAGTAATGAAAAAGTTCTGAATTTAACTATGGTGATGGTTGCACATATCTGAATCTACTAAGAACCTTTGAATTGTACACATCAAATGGGAAAATTGTATGATATATGAATTACATCTCAATAAAGCTGTTAACAATTATTGAGCCCCCCCGTGATAGTATTGAGAGTAATAATAATAGTGGCTAGTAGTCATCACTTTCTCTCTCGGGCTGTGCTAAGGGCTTTATATGCATTGTTTATTTAACTGACCCAATAACTCTGTAAGGATAGTATTATTTTAGAATCTTACAGGCAAGGAAACAGCCTTAGCAACAACTTAACTAGTGCCACACAACCTGTTCAGTTCTGAGGCTCCAGAGTTGTGTGGCTGGAATCTTCCTAACCACTGTCCTCTACAATTGCAATGCCTGCAGGAGGATTTTACACAAGGCATGACAGATGTGCCTTGACTTTAAAAAAAAAAAAATCAAATGCACTTCTGTTAGCATGTAAGTTCCTCCATACAATGCTGAAAAGTATAAATGAGAATGTATTTAAAACTCTTGCTTTCTATCAAACACAATCACTTTCCTAAACTTTACTTTTACTTTACCTCCATCGCCTGCATCAGCAATAGACTTTTGTTGTTGTGTCTGAACTGGCTTTCCTCCCCGACACTAGTTGTAAAACTCACTTTAGGGGACCTCGGGCATCAACAACAAAGCTGCACCCAGTGGGAGATGCTGAGGTGGGTCAGCGCCTCCCCCCCCCCCCCAAGCAGTGACTCACAGCCGTGGGCCAGCTTCTGGTGTGTCCTGTGTTCACATTTGGACCTCACCACAGTTGTGACAGATTACCACATCTCATGGGTATGGTAGGAAATAGGTCCATGTTTGAATCCCCGGACCCTGTGAGGACGCTACCTGGGGAGCGAGTTGGCAGATGTGGTTAAGTTAAGGACCTTGACGTGGGGGAATTATTCTGGCTTGTCTGGGTGGGCCAGTGTGCTCACAAGGAGAGGATTCCTTTCCTATAAAGGAAAGGGGGGCAGGGCTGTCAGAGGAGGTGTCGCGATGGTGCAGAGGTTGAGCGATGTGGGACCAGTGGCCGAGGAATGCGGGTGGCCCATCCTACCCTAGAGCTTCCAGAAGGAACACAGCACAGCCAGCCTATTTCAGACATCTGACCTCCAGAACTGTACGTTAATAAATGTGTGTTGTTTTAACCCACCAACTTTGTGGTAATTTCTTACAGCAGCAGCAGGAGACTAACCCAGTGGGCCTTTTGTACGGCTTACTGACGCCAAAACTATGGACACTAATGTCTTCGAATGATAAGACTCTGTTGTCGCCCCTCCTCTCACTCTCCTTTTTCCTACAGATTCCTGTGGTTTTGGTCTTAGCGCCCCAGCGAGATCGAGAGCTGGTTCAGGGCAACAATGGTCTTGTTCCCTGTGGGGTTCAAGTGCTGGGCGCTGTTCTGAGTGGTCTTCCTGTATCCCCTTGTTTCATCCTCACAAGGATCCCATGATCCTCACCTTACAGAGGAGGAGACTGGGGTTCGGAGAGGTGAAGGGTCGCAGCTCTCAGTGAGGGGCGGAGCCAGGGTCCTGACCTTGGCAGCCTCTGCAGCCCTGCCCTTTGCTCTGTGCTGTGCTCATCATTAATCCATTTAGAAATTAATTTCAAGTCAATTTCAACTTAAAAAACTTGAGATCCTATTAGGAATAGGTTCTAAAGGATAAAACTCAACAGGAGGTTATGTAAGTTACCATTTGTTTCCTCTGTAATCAGTGACTAGAGTTTGCTTTATTCTGTACTTGTGATAGCATTGAAATGCTTATTTTATTTTTTGTTCTCTGTGGATCTGCTTTAAAAATCTCCTTATTACCATATTTAGTAAAACCTGAATTTTGTCTCCTCTGTTACTTCAGAATTTGTACAGCTGGATTATTGACGCCTGACCAATTTTGATGTAGAATACTTTCTTCCTATTTGAAATAGGGTAATAATCAGACATTTTCATGCTTATTTCTTTATGGGGCTTTGTTCTCAACCATAAAAATATAGAGTACATAGTTAATATTTGAATTAATGGATACTGATTCATAAAATACCAAATAGATTGGAACACATTGTTTTCTAAGGTTGATGCCTAGAAAAAAAATCAATATGTTGGAAAGAAAAGGTTTTAGTCTTCCATGAGTATTGAATAATTTTCTGTAAAACACTTTAGTTGCTGGACTCTAGAACTCATTGTGGAATTCTACATTTGTAATTTAAATTGCATTGAGCAAAATTATCCTTTAAAAAGCATGAGTTTATTTGTCAATAAGAATTGTAAAAAAAAAACCACTACCTTGGATTTCCGATTTGGTGCTACATTTATCTTTTCTGCTTGCTCTCAATCCAGGGACACCCCCAGAAACACTTAAAGAAGAAAGGCAGTCAGGATGTGTTCCACCTACAAGTCTTGAGGGCAACAGTTTGAAGAAAAGCAATTGGGGGTTCTTATTTACTGGCATTGTTGGGGGGACGCTGGTGGCCGTGTACGCCGTGGCCACACCGTTTATAACACCAGCCCTCCGAAGAATCTGTTTGCCTTTTGTACCTGCAACTGCAAAGCAGATTGAAAATGTTGTGAAAATGTTGCGATGCAGGAGAGGACCCCTGGTAGACATCGGTAGCGGCGACGGGCGTATCGTGAGTTATGCGAAGATGTTTTAAGGTTTATGTTTTTTTAGGTTTTAAGGTTTAAAATTTCTGTTTCACAGTTCTTGTGAGGCTTATGCAAAGACTTGCTAAATTGACAGCTTAATAAAGAAGTCATTTAATTTTGTGTTTGTTTGGCTGAACTTCTAAGCCCTCCAGCGGGATTTTGGAATTTATTTTTCTCAGATTTAATTTTTCTTAAAGGCGAAAGTGCACTGTAGATCTGCCAGGTAAAAAGGAACAATTAATTTGTAATTATGAAATTGTCCATTAAAAAACTTAGGCAGTAGAGGTAGCATAACCAGAAGAAACATGTTAAGTCATGTAGTTTGTTTTACATTTTTTGCATCACAAATGCTTCTACATTTACCTGTATTTATACAAGTATCATAATTCCTGTGTGGTAATATTGAGTTAAATAGGGAAGAGCCAATGTGTTGAGCCCCACTTCTCCAAAAATCAGACTTTCAGTGACTTCAGCTCACTGTGACCCCAGCTGGGAACCTATAAGTAAAGACTCAAAGCCACTGACTGGCCAACGGTGTCCCTCGCTGGGCAAGGTGGCACCATCTTTAGGCCCCCACCCAGAAGATGAGCAGAAAGTGAGGATAGCAGAAGTATAGGCTCGTGTTCTGGAAACATTTAGTGTGGAAACCAGCAGGGTACAGCACCTTTCACTGCCCCTGCAGACGTGGACCCTGCAGTTCCATGGTAGTGACCTGGAATAATCAGCAAGAGTGACTTGTTTTGAAGAAATCAGGAGATGTATATATTAACTAGGAGGACATTTTAAAATCCAGATATGAACGCTTTACATCTCTGGATGGTCTCTTTCTGGTTTCTAAGAAAATGGCAAAGGGGTGACACTGTAGTTACTTGGGAAATTGCCGTAGATGGGACAGTTCCTTCAGGGCTGCTCCCTTGAACAGTGGTGGCAAAACAGGGTGAGCAGAGACCCCAGCCCAGCCCACCGTCCCTCTCACCTTTGGAGGCCGGTGGCATTCGGCACTTGACTTTATTCTGACTCGTTCCATTTTGCTTTTACCTGTTGTCGATTTTGAGCGAACCATCTTTAAATACCAAGGAAATGTGTAATTAATGGCAGGTTCCTCACTGACCGGTTGCTCTCGTTGCGCGTTACAGCCAGTTCACAGGGCGGGCTCCAGGCTCGCTCAGTTCGCCTGCTGCTGTCCGTCAGTGATGGAAGGAGAGGCAGGTTTTCACAAACTTTTTGTCAGCCCTTCCTGGGCGGGGCCAGTCCAGAATGAATTAGGCAGCTGTCCAGAGCAAGCCTGCCTGTTCTGATGCTCAAGGCGAAATCTTGGACAGAAAAATAAGAAAACTGAGTTTAAATGGACGGGCATTACGTTGTCCACAAAGCTATTGTAACTTCAGAGCTCCACCTTTAAATGGTGTCTTGAACAAACACCTTTTGATTGGATGTTTTATGATTATAGACCATAAATAGGAAGTTTTCGTATCATTTGACCATGTGAGTTGATGTTTTTCTTATTTTGAATATGGCCTCTCTCCACAGGTAATAGCAGCTGCAAAGGAAGGATTCACAGCTGTGGGTTATGAATTAAACCCCTGGCTCGTCTGGTACTCCAGATACTGCGCTCGGCGGGAAGGGGTGCAGGCATCGGCCAAGTTTTACGTCTCAGACTTGTGGAAGGTAAGTAAGGCAGAGGATGGTGCTAGGAAACTCCACCCCCAAACTTTATAATTCATGATTAGTATGACTGAAAACTGAAGATGTATTAAAAGAAGAAGAAATATAAGTGTATATTTCAGCATAATGAAATGTGAACAGCTTTTAAATTGATACATTTTACAGATCAACCCTACTTTGGAGTAGAAACTTCAGGTTTATAACTTATAGGTCATGTGAATACTAACATTTTATTTACTCAATTAAGAAAGTTCTCATTTCTATTTATTATGCAGTGATAAGATTTTGATCTCTTTTGGAAGTCTTATACATCGTAATATAGGCATTAACTTGTTAATGTCATTCTTGGTAAATAGGGGTGTGTGTGTGTTTGTGTGTGTATGTGTGTGAGTGTGTTTATGTGTGTGTATATGCGTATGTATGTGTGTGTGAATGTGTGTATGTGTGTTTATGTGTGTGTATGTGTGTGAGTGTGTGTGTGTATGTGTATACATACCTAGAGAGAGACAGAGATGGTGCAGGAGAAAAGAAGGGACCCACCAACCATGCTGTCATGGTTCCTTCATGTCTTCATAAAGCACAAGATATTTCCAAGTTTACTTATTCTCTAAAAAGTGCCCTATAATTTTGCTTTAGGAATGCTCCATAAAATGCTTTTTCTTAAATAAGAATTTCCCATTGTAATATTGTCATCAGTTGCTTATAAAAATTCACTCGAGTTTTGCTTGCATTGTTTTTATTCTGTATATACGTAAATGATCTCTCCATAGAGTAAATAAAACTTTTATTGGGCACTAAGAATTTTGACTGGCGAAGCACTTTTCCTCCCAGTTTTCCAACTAAAGACCATTTTATTGCATTTTTTACTTAGTATTTAGAGAAGAGGAGGGGGGCTAGAATTCTAAGGATGGCGCAACAGGAAACACAGGTGGTTCTGAAACCCCTTGAGCTCTTGCTAAGCTCGTTTGGTAGAGGGTGGAGTAGAAAGTGGGCCAGGGGTGCGGACGGCCCGGGCTACCTGGATGAGCACCAGTGGTCACTGGATGAGTCACTGCCTTCCTGACAGTTGACCCCAGGCGGCCCTGCATGGAGTGGCTGTGAAGGTGAGATGAGATAACTTACGGGAAACTTTTGGAAAACTGTAACAGATGAACTAACACGGGTGAAAGTGTGAACGTGGGAAATCTTAAAAAGGGCCACTCTTTGCGAAAAACCCACTGTTGGGTGAAATGGGAAATTGCTACTCATTTTGAAATAAAACTTAAGCTAACGTTTGGCTTTCAAAAATTAATCTGTGAATTGTTTTCTCCCTCCCCTTTAGGTCACTTTTTCGCAGTACTCAAATGTTGTTATCTTTGGTGTGCCCCAGATGGTGAGTACGCACTCTCCTGCCCCCTGCGTGTTTGGTTCTAGGTTATGAGGGGGCTTCCAGCCGGAACAGACCACCTCTCTCTGACCTGCTCCCCCATGTGCAAAATGACAGCCTCCCGAGATTCTGAGGGAACATTGGATTTTAGATCATTGGTTTAACAAAGTACTTCAGGGCCCTAGAAGATGAATCATAAAAGATCCAGTCTTGTAGTTTAAAACTTTTGCTTCAGATAAAGGTCTCAATGATCTACCTAAGCCCTAAAAATTCCAGTCTGAAAACTGCTTTATGAGCTCCTGAAAACTGCTTTATGAGCTCCTGTCTAATATGGGTGAAGATTTTCACGTTCGCTGACTTGTATTCTGCTGAAATCACTTGGGAAAGTTGAGGGGATGTTCCCTTTGAGTTGATCATTCCATGGATTTTGCAGTGAGATGATTTTCAGGGTGGATGAGCGTTGACTAGTTTCAGTTGACCTCAGTTGACTGATTTGTATTGAACTCTGACTCTGTACTTTCACAAGTGAAAATGCTGCAGCATCAGACTGAAAATGATCCTAAATTTAGCCTTTGGAAAGGTGACCAGAATGGGGTGCTTTCATTGCAATTGTTGGTTTACAGACCATAGAAAGAAATCCCCCTTCACTTTTCAAAATATATAATTGTAGCCATAATAATCTTGGTAAAATTGGATGTTTGCTGAAATGCCACTGTATGACTGATACGGTTTTTAATTTAAAAAAAAAAGAAATTTACTTTTTTTGTTGTTATGCCTTCTTATTCGTACCTTAATTTTTGTTTAAGATGTCTCAACACTGGAGAAGTTTTGTCTTACTATTAGGACTTTCAGTGCAATGCCATTTTCTTTAAAAAGTCTATTTAGAAGTGCTTTTGTTAGATATTCTTGAAAGTGGCAGGGGTTTATATGTTCGTAATTCTTAGCAAGCCTAAAATTAAGATGAAACCTCCGCATCTACACTTCTGTTATAGAAATGAAAAGAGGTAGAAAGGCATGATCCCTGGTTATTAAAAAAAAGAAAAAAAACTATTTAGGATCATAGAACTGCTATGGAATTTGATGGTTATTTCCTACTTATTGTGAAGTTTGGGCATTCTTTTGGAATAATTAGCATTTTGGGGCAAATAACTTTAATTTGAAATCTGTACTTTCTAAAAACAGAAAGTTGGTATTTATTCCTCGCTGTCTCGAGAGGCCCCGTGGCGGCTGCAGCAGCTGTGTCCCACTAGGGGGCAGCAGTGGCCTTTGCTGGCCTCCAGCTCCTTGTACTTCTCACCACGTTTGCAGTCAGTTTCGGGAACTGTTCACTCAAGGGAAATAAGAGTCTGTTATTTTGATGAATACTGTTACGATTATCGTCCATTCTTCTGTACACGGAGAAATCTTAAATAAGGAACTTGCAGCATTTCACTGTTCCCAGAAAAAGGGAGCAGGTGAAATACACGAAGCACCCACGTTCCCTGGGATAAGAGGGATTCAGCCAACTTGGAGTCTTCCATGCAGGGGGATCGATCGGGGTGCAGGGCCCAGATGGCTTCTGTGGGTCTGGGGGCCCCGGTTTCCGAGTGGAGGGCCCTGCTTTCCCCCTTGTCAAGCTTTGCCTACGTGGAGGCAGTGAGGGGAGGGGAGTGCTCCCGGGGGACTCAGGGGGCCGGTCGGCCCTCGGCGGGTCGTGTGAGCGCTGGAAAGTTCTTGAACCTGTCTGGGCCCCATCATGCCATCTTCTGTCAATAGAATGCATTTCCCTGGCCAGTTTCCTGGCAGTGGCTCGGTGGCTGGACAAAGCCAGCATGGCAGGAAAGGTTTCCACTGGCAACTGAAGCACACGTAGGCCGTGAGAAGCCGGGGGACGCTTCGGGAGCTTCAGAGGGAGGGGCCCTGGTGTTACTCCTCCTCGCTGTGCTCCTGGTACCGGGCTGGTGCTTCCTAGCAGCGCTGTGCAGTGAGAGCGGCCCTGACCTTTCGTCCTGGGTGTGTGTCTGGCGTAGCAGGAGTGAGGGTGCCGGTGGACCTGGCAGGCCACTGCTAGGATGGTAAACAGCCGCACTTAACACAAGCTCATGCCCCGAGAGTGTCTTTTCGGAACGTGGGGCAAATCGGTTGTGTCCTTGTTGAAAACCCTTCTGTGACTTCTTGCTGCTTGAAAGCAGTGAGGATTCGGCCCAGCCCGCCACGTGGCCCGAGTGGCCCTGCTTCCGCCAGCCCTCCGCACACCAGCTCCATCCTTCTCTTGGCCCTTAAACCGCACTGTGTGGGGCTGTGTCCTTCCCTCTGACTTCAGTGCCCCCAGCTCTGGGCCTGGCTAGGGAGCGTCTGCTCAGCACTCGCAGGTCGGATGTCTTTTCCTTCGAGGAGCCGTCGCTGATCGCCCTGTGAGACAAGCCCCAATGCCCCCGACTTCCAGAGCCCTTTGCTCTCTCTGAGGACACATGGCCGCACGTTTCCGTGTGCGATGGCTTTGGTGCTGTCGGCCATAGGCGCCGCGCACTGAGCTCAGGAGCAGGGCGGGCCTGTCGTCCTCGCTGCCAGACCTCCAGCTCAGCAGCACCCGGCCCCGTGATGGCCCCGGAAACGTGTGTCAAACGAATGGATGAATATCGTGTAAACATACCCATTAAGTACACTTTTCCAGTGGCCTGTTAAGTTTCGTAACTTCAAAGGATGACTCCTTTAATTTTAGTTACGAATCTTGTTATGACTTGATGAATGAAAATACTATCATCATGTTCTGATCAAGAAACATGATTCACGACCGAATCATTTATCATTCATTCATTCATTCAAGAAGTGTTTATTCAGGGCCCACTAAGCACCAGACCCTGTTCTGCTCACTTGGAACACTTTAGTGGATGAAAAAGAAAAACATCCCCACCCCAAGGTGTTTATATGCTAGTGGGGAGAGCAGATATTCAGTGAGATGTCTGTGCACTGACGGAATATGTCGTACGATAAAAGGGGGTCAGTGCCGTGGGGCTAACTGAAGCGAGAGAGGGACGGGGCAGAGACTGTCCTGAAAAGGGGACCCGTGGAGGCGAGGGGGGAGCCGTGTGGCCGGCTGGTCGGGAAGAGCGGCCCAGGCAGAGGAACAGCCACTGCGAAGGCAAAGGCGCTGAGGGGTGTGTGCCTGCAGGTCCCAGGAGCGGCAGGGAGGTGGGCGCGAGGAAGGGAGGAGGGGAGCGAGGGGAGCGGGGGGTGGGGGGAGGTGAGGTCCGAGAGGAGATGGGGGTTGGGCGGGAAGGACACAGGCTGCCATGGAGAGCAGATGGGGAGGAGCCAGGGCACGGGGTCTGAGCTCTGGCAGGCCTCCGGGCCGTCGATGGAGCAGCTGGGGAGAGGTGGTCCAATTCTGCATGCGTCGTGAGGAGAGAACCAACAGGGTGAGCAGGCAGATCCAGTCGGGGGCGTGAGGGAAGGAGAAGCCCAGGACGCCCCGAGGTGTTTGGCCTGAGCTGCTGGAGTTTGCTGAGCCGGAAAGGTGCAGGCAGAGTGCGCAGGGGTGGGAGGGGAGGTCAGGAATTCCACGTGGCACGTGCAGTCTGGGACGCGTGTGGGTACGTCAGGTGGGCGGCGGTGGACGCCAGGAGTCTGGGGCGCGGGAGGGAGGCCTCGTGGGGCATTAGTGCCAGGAGTCGAAGCCGACGAGTGGCTGAGGTCACCTGGGGAGGGGCCGGAGCCGTGTAAGGCCTGAGCCCTGGCCCCCAGCAAAGGACTTGAGAGGAGGAGGAGGAGGAGGAGGGGGAGGAGGAGGAGGGGGGGGAGGAGGAGGAAAGCGGGTATGCGCGTGGGTTACTCCAGAAGCCGAGAGAAGCCCGTTCCAGGGAGGCGTGACCAAGCGGCTCGGAGCTGCGGGTGCACTTGGCTAACGTGTCTTAACGCCTTTGAGCTGGTTTCAACTTACGTTTAAAGTTTTGAATATGTAATAAGAATACGATGAGTTCGTGTCACTTTGAAACGTGTAATTGTATGAATAATTTTGAATTTCATTAGGCGGACAGGGCACATCACGGCTTCTCTTTGTGTATGATATCAAGACCCAGGTTTGTTGCATATTTTTGTGTAATTTAGTCAGTTAATTTCTTAAGATTGAAATAGTGCCTTTCATTTGTAGGTTTATCTTGACTTAGCATATGACAGTCATTTTGAAATAAAAGATCTGTAAAAGAGAAAAGAAGAATGGTAATGTGAATAAATTTATAATTGTCCTTTCTGTGAACAAAATTACCATAAGAAACGTCTGATATTTTGGAAAAACACATATTGTCTTATTCTTTGCTTATTTAATTTTTTCCTTCAAGGAACAAAACTTTTCCTTTTTTTTTTATTTTTTAAAAAAGCAAAAGCAGTCTTTTACTAGCTGTTAAAAGAATGGAAATATTCCATCCTTAATGGAATTTATTCTTTGTTATCTTGGTATTGATTCTAATGAAGAATCAGAATTCTGGCTCACTGCAGCCATAGGTCATGTAGAGGAGTTTTTCCAAACCTTTCTTTAAAGATATATAGGTGAGGAATAAAATCTTCCTAGAAGCCCTATTGATTTGTTCATCTTGATTTAATTGATTACTTTTAAAGGGAGTAGGTTTTGCTCAGATTTTGGTTTCTAAATATCATTTCTCACTCAGAGGAACCAGGAATGTTTGAGAAATGGCTGATCCCAGGGCTGAGGAAGGGAAGATAGAAAAGCCTGGAACATTTTGTTGAGCCCGAATAGCAGGAGGTGCTCAGAATGTTTGATGGGGCACATCCACAGGAGAGAGAAGCCAGCTTGAGGGAGCTCCCAGTGGCCAAGCTGGGACAATTTGTGTGCTAGAATAAACAAGGACGATGGTGGGTTGTAATCCATTGAATGAAGTGAGAATCCAGGAGTTCACACTTACAGTGATGGAGAGACAAAGGGGAAAGCTATTCCTCGACGTTCTGGGAGGAAGGATGGAATTAGCAAATTGCCACTTTCAATCCTTACAGTAAAGCTTGACTCAGGCAGAATCATCAGGAATGCTGCGTCGAGTGGGGGCAGCTGGATGAGTAACAGGACATTTGCATCTTCTCAAGGCGTCTCCCTGCACTTGCTTACCCATTGTAAAGGAGCAGTAGTAACCACACTGTGCAGACACCAGAAAGCTCCTTGACCGAGTGGTAAGTCACCCTCAAAGCAGGAGGACCCCGTGGGCTTGGGACCGTGGAGCCCTGCGAAGTTCACAGCCCCGCTCGTGGGGCGTTGCCAAGGACGCACGCGCCAAGTCATCATGAGCGCGTGTCAGAGGGACCCCCGGTAAATAACTGGCCTGTGTTCTTAAAGGAGGTTATTGTCGTGAGAGACTAAAGGAGGCTGAGGAACCATTACAGCTCCATGCAGTGTGGGAGCCCGGCTGTGGGACAATGTGAAGGACATTACTGGGACATTTGACAAAATTGGGATGCTATTGGAATTATTATTACTGGAATACTATGTTAAATTTCCTGAATTTGATAACTGTGCTGGGGCTCTTTCTTAGAAAACACCAAAGTACCAAGGAGTAAAGGGCCATGTTGTATGCGACCTGTTCTCAAGTGGTTTAGAAAAAATGTTCAGAGAGAGGGGAAGAGAGCAATAAGACAAACTGTTAAAAATTGGTGAACCTGGGTAAAGGAATACAGGAGTTCTTTGCCCTATTCTTGCAACTTTTCTATAAATTTGAAATTATTCCGAAATAACAAATTAAAGGAATAAAGTAGAAAAGATGTTTTTAGGAGGTGAAGGTGGTAATATAATTTTCGGACCGGAAGATAAAATTGTAAGCAGCTGTTGATTTGCTGACGTAATTGCAGTGTCAGTACCCTTAGCAAGCAGTAAAACTCCTCCTTCACAGGTAGATTAGTAAGAAAATTACACAGAAGTGATAAAGAAGAGGATTTTATTTTTTATAAGTTATGTTGACTATCAAGAAATTAATTATCAGTGTATTATGGATGCATTTTTAAAAACTATGAAATATTTCATCATATTTCAAGTTGGTAGAACGTGTATATTTTTTCATGGTCTAATTATACCATTTTTTGTTGATTTTAGGTGCTGTTGATTTTAAGATGTACCATTGCTGTTGGGAAAGAAAAAAAAATGTTGCCAATTATAATTCTAAGACAATGTCAATTGTAAGATGTATCCTGATTTCAGACATGTTAAAAATGTGGAAAAAGATAAGTAATTGAGACAGGGTAGATTGAAATGTTTAGGTAGGTAAATAATTTAAGGCTGCTTCTCACATTAATTACTGCCACATCATGATTTTAGTCAGGAAAGTGGAACTCTGTGATACACATCTGCTATAAATGGCAAATTTTATAATTGATACCAGAATATTCTTGTAACTGTTGTTCATGTGACTTCTGTATTTTAATGGATTATTTGATGATGTATTTATGCCCAGGAGTGATCTTTTTACAGTCAGTAATTTTGCACAGGTTTTTTTCAGGGATGCAGATACAAAAGGACATTGAGAAATCATTTCCTCCGACTACCCGCTCACTGAAATGGTGGCTGTCGTTCTCCACAGATGCCGCAGTTGGAGAAGAAGCTTGAGCTTGAACTTGAGGACGAGGCTAGAGTCATTGCTTGCCGGTTCCCCTTCCCACACTGGACCCCGGCCCAGGTCACGGGGGAGGGGATAGACACCGTGTGGGCCTACGATGCCAGTTCTTTCAGGAGGAGTAAGAAAAGGCCCTGAAGATCCGTGCATTTCCAGTTGGTCATTCAAATATAAACTTTATCCAGAGAGTTTTCTGAAGTGTTGGGGGTCTTTGATTTTATAGAGACTTAAGACTGTGTCTTCAGCAAAGAGTATATTTTTCCTTGTTATGGAATGAGAAATTATGATTGCTTTCCTTAACTTTTGGAGAAAATAAACAAGTTGAGAACAGCAGGTAGATTTCAAGCCCCTTTCATGGTGGGTTCAAAACAAATGTGCTTACTGCTTTTCATGCACTCAGGTGTGTGAAGATATGGATGAGCTGTGGTCATGTTGATGGGTGGGAGAGATGTCAACAACTCTTCACATTATAAAGAGCATGCTTTAATGCCACAGATGAGAAGAAGCAATTTAAAAAGAGGGAATGCGTTTGTAAATGTTTGCCATTTCCTGTAACTTTATTCACACTTGAGATTTATCTCTTTTTTTTTCTGTACTTAGGGCAAAATTAATTTTCTAAAGGATTTAGAGAGGTATTTATATATATATATTTTTAATTTAATTAAGTTATTTATTTATTTTTGGCTGTGTTGGGTCTTCGTTGCTGCACACAGGCTTTTCTCTAGTTGCGGCGAGCGGGGGCTACTCTTTGTTGTGATGCGTGGGCTTCTCATTGCGGTGGCTTTTCTTGTTGTGGAGCACGGGCTCTAGGCGCGCGGGCTTCAGTAGTTGCAGCAGGCAGGCTCAGTAGTTGCGGCTCGCGGGCTCTAGAGCACAGGCTCAGTAGTTGTGGCGCACGGGCTTAGTTGCCCCGCGGCATGTGGGATCTTCCCGGACCAGAGATCGAACCCGTGTCCCCTGCATTGGCAGGAGGATTCTTAACCACTGCGCCACCAGAGAAGCCTGGTATTTATATTTTATAACACTTATTAGGAATAATTTGTTCCAAAGTTAGTGGATTACTGTATTTTGTTGAATCTAAGCTGTGTATGTGTGTGTAAATGTGTGTCTATAAATACACATTTTAACATGTCTGAAATTGTGATGTACCTTCCAGTTGATGGTGTCTTATCACTGTAATTGGCAGTGCTGTACTTCATGATGTAGTTGTGTGTCAGCCACCATAGATAGAATCTCAGATATGATGAACTGTCGTATTCAGAGAAGACACAAGATGTAGTGGAGTAGTTGGTATGGATTTAATAGTAAAATAAACAATCCTGAGCTTTGGTGTAAGCCAGACCTGGGTTCAGATCCTGCTTCCTCATCAGCAGGGACCTTGGACAAGAGGCTTTCCCTTGGTTTCCTGAGCATCCCTGTCGTTGGGATAATGATACACTGAATAGGGGGCTGGGGACCGATCTGTAAAACTCATGGCACAAAGTCCGTGGCCTCTAAGTGGTGTTTATTACTTTAGACACTAAAGAAAAGCTTGTTCACAGAAGTTACAGATTATTTCTGCTAGTCACTTCTTTACTTTATGAAAGCAGCCATTTATTTAATATTTCTCATTTATGAGAAGAGACTTGACTGATTTAGATAAAGACAAGTTAAGGAAAACCTCTGAATGTGAGTAGACAGGCTTCACATATCTGAAAAATTAATATTGAATGGTGGTTGAATAATCCTTGTGTATCACGGAAAATAATTAAACTCCCAGTTATATACCTGAAACCTAAATACCAAGCCGTTTTAAGAGAGATTTGATATAAAGTGAGACGGTTTGCTTCTTTAACTAAATTGATAAAAATATGATCAATTCGATAATCTTCATTTTAGTGAGAAGCAACTGTGGGCTCATTCATTCTTCAGCAAATGGTTATTGAGTGTCTGCTGTGTAATAAGCTTTTCCAGTTCAATGGGGAATGACATGCAAGTTCCTGAATCTTACGGGATTTGTGTTCTAGAAGAGAGACAAACAAACAGGTGAGTGAATGTTACTGTGCGTGAATTCTCTGGAAGAGGTAAACAGTGGGTGGTGTAGAGAGAAACTGTGTGTCTGGGGTGAGGGGCTGGGATGTTGAGGACATTTGTCAGGTTTTTAGCTGTCACCATCCATCCATTTCCCAATAGTCCCTGATTTTCTTATAAAGAACAAATTCTTTCCCACTGTGTGTAGTTTTGGTGTCTGCCCCTTGCTGCCACCTTCCATTCCAGCCAGACCTGTAACTTGGCTGGGTGCATCTGGAGAGGGACCTCTCATAGCTCTCTGCCAGGAGGGTGGGGTGGGCAGAGGCCAGGTTTTGTGGAACCTTGGAGGTATTCCATAATTTCCTAGACATATTCCTGCCTGACTTGTAGAGGCATCAGGCTATCTGCGGAGTCATGTACAACTTGGCTGTTTTGGGGGTTCCTCCTTTAGCTTCCTGAGAATTAGATGATGCATGGTCCTGCAACCTTAGAGAAAAACGGACCGTTTCATAGAAGTTCTGTGATTCATGGCATCTGCAGGGTCTTTAATTGATTTTTAGTTCCTAGGTTAAGGACATTGATCAAATTTGCAAACAACACGAGGCAGGGAATGAGAGCTGCTATATTTGATGTCAAAAATAGGATTCAAAAAATGTCTATACAGATTGAAATCAGAGGCAAGTGCTAACTTGATAAAATTTAAAGTTAAAAAAAACAGTAGAGGGGCTTCCCTGGTGGCGCAGTTGTTGAGAATCTTCCTGCCGATGCAGGGGACATGGGTTCGAGCCCTGGTCTGGGAAGATCCCATGTGCCGCAGAGCAGCTGGGCCCGTGAGCCACAATTACTGAGCCTGCGCGTCTGGAGCCTGTACTCCGCAACAAGAGAGGCCGCGATAGTGAGAGGCCCACGCACCGCGATGAAGAGTGGCCCCCGCTTGCCACAACTAGAGAAAGCCCTTGCACAGAAACGAAGACCCAACACAGCCATAAATAAATAAATAAACAAATACTTTAAAAAAAAAAAAACAGTAGAAATACAGCTTAGGGGCCATGTAGCATAACAGGAGCCTTTGTGAACAGACCTGGAGGTTCCATGAACACTCAGGTGCTCAAAGACTTGAGCACGTTCCCGTCTGAACGCATCTTTCTCTGGAAGGATGGCCCCAGGATCGCAATGCTTGTGTTCCCCAGCTGTGCCAGGTGGGCACCTCATCAGACCCTCAGCCAACTCTGGCATTCAGACTCCTCGAAATGCTTAGCTCCACCAACTGCACATGAAACCAAGTTTAGAAGATGTAGGAAATGAGACTCTTCCACATACATTGTTCGCCATTGCTGGGAGACGGCATACACCAAGACAGGTGATGGCCAGAATAGAAAAAATGCAAGATTCCTGATATTTAAACCACACAGCTGGATACTACCCCACTGCCAAAGTACTTTCCCTGATGGCCAAAATTACTAAAGACCTGCTGTGAAGAATTCAGTGTCCTCAAGTCCAGGTGTCTTCTAAGCTTGTGCTAGTATGTGTATTTCCTAGCTTAGCCCTGGCCGAGTGCATTCCAGAAAAGACCTTGAAGTCATTGCAGAGCATATGACAGGAGTCTACTTAAGTCTCGACAGACAAGAAGCACATCCCTTGGTTGTGTGGTGTGGCTTGTCGCCCACTGCGGCCCTAGTGTGACCAGCCCTTTATTAAGATGTTGGAGTCGTGTGGGCCACGGTGGAGTATTTGTCACCTGGTCTGGGCAGCAAAGTTTGCTGACCCAGGCAGCAGGGGGTGCCAGTAGACCAGCCAAGGAGGTGTGCAGACTCTGCTCCCTCCTGCCCAACAGCCACCTCTCCTCTTCTTGGTGACAGGCACCAGTTATCCAGGTGTCAGGCATCGATAAGTTCAGGGAACGTGGGCCCTGCCCATTGTCTGATCCCATCCCCTGGGTGTCAGGATGGGCTGTGGGCAAGTAATCCAGTTCCCCCCAGTGAGGTCGGAGGGGCCATCTGCTGGGAACTTCGGGAAAGGTTTTGCGGCAGTAACACCTGAAGTTTTAGCAGCCATTTTGCAACCACTGGGGGAAAAATGAAGATGAAACCCAAGATGCTGAGGCTGGAGGAGCAGAAAGAAGGAAAGACTCTGGGTCTTTCTTTGATGACACACTGAGTGGCTGAACCGACCTGGAGCCTCTGACTTCAAGACATCTTTTGCAGTGAAGTGATAAACCCATGTTGTTCTTAAGCTGCTTTTACGTGGGTGCTGTGTTATTTGCACCCTCAGCAGCCTGACGGAGACAAGAGGGCTGAGGCTACATTGGGGCGAGGGGTGCCCGGCAGTGTGAATGAGCCCACTCCCCCCGTCTGGAGGGCACTGGAGGAGGCAACACCTGCTAGTGAGGTGGGAAGGTGTGTCTGGAGTGTCCCAGAGAGGTGGCGAGCTCCCAGGAGCAGGGAAGCCCGCTCCCAGGGTGGTGTTTGGGAACTGTACCAAGTCAAGGGGGCTGTGAACTTGGATGTGGCCTTCACAGCGACATCCCAGGAGAGCATCCTGTCCTTGGGGACACGGGCAGGGATGAGTAATAGCAGAGCCTCAGCTGTATCCCTGCCCCCAGGGAGTTCTGTAGGGGGAGAGGTGATTTCTCAGGGTGGGAAAGGAATTAGAAAAAGGAAGAAATCACCTTGGACTGCCTTTCCTGACAAGTAAGGTTGCCAAGTAGAGGAGCTGTGTTATGGGCTGCACGTTTGAGTCCCCCAAAATTCCTATGTTGAAATCCTACCCCCCCCCCAGTGTGATGGTATCAGGAGGTGGGGCCTTTGCTTTAGATCATGAGGGTGGGGCCCTCATCAACGGGATTAGTGCCCTGATAAAAGAGACCCCAGAGAGCTCCCTCGCCCCTTCTACCATGTGAGGACACAGTGAGAAGAGGGCCATATATGAACGAGGAAGCAGGCCCCCACCAGACTCTGGATCAGCCAGCGCTTTGATCTTGGACTCCCCAGCCTCCAGAACTGTGAGAGGTAAATGCTTGGTGTTTAAGCCCCCCAGTTAGAGCAGCCCGGGCTAAGACAAGCTGGTACTTAGGAGAGCCACGCTCAGCACTGCCCAGACTTGTCCGGGCCCTAGCCAGCATTCCCTTAGCTCTGACGAGGAAAGGAAGTTAAAGGGAGCCAAGCTTCAAGAGGACTCTCCCATGTGCGGCTGCGAAGGGCAGGAAACCATCCCGCTGACCTGATGGTCAGGACTGAATAGGCTCCAGAAGTTCTACTGGGCCGTTGGAGGGTGTGGTTGGACCATGCTCACAAAGGAGGCCTCCCGGGAGGGGTCTCCTCTCCAGGTCTCCCCTCCAGGCTCACATGGGGGAAGCTTTTGGCAGTTTGTCCCTAAACTAACATGGGTGATATAAAAAACTAGAATTAGAAAAGGGAACAGAAGAAACCGCATTGATAAGCAGAGTGACTTCTAGATGGTAAAGGGTCTTGAAAAGACATCCTAAGAGGCACAGAGTGCTTGTGATGTTTACCCTGGGTGAGAGACGGTTCGGAGGAAAGACCTTTCAGATTTTGAAGGGCTGCCAAGCAGCAGCAGAAAGGAAAGTGATAACACGGCTGTGTGCCTGGGTTTCCATGCACTGGAACTGTCCCGTTCTCATCCTCAGGGAGGTGGCACCGTCTTTGCTTATTTTTCCTTTTTTAACCAAGGGGGGGGTGGTGTGTCATCATTAACTTGCTCAGTGACAACCTGACCTGGAGGCGCAGGGTCTTACTACACTTGGCTGCTTCCCTGCAATTCGACCTGTTCTGTGGCTCTGGGGTGTGAACTGGGGTCCTTGGGTGGGTGCCAGAGGGACGTGACGTTCACCCTCAGGATGAAGTACAGTCCTAATAAAGTCATTTAAAGCCAAAATGTGTTGCCTCTGGACCTGGTGAGTCCCTTGTCACTGGAGATGCTGGAGCAGAGGCTGGACAGCCACTTGGTGGGGATGTTGCCGAAGGGATCCTTCCACAAGCAGGCTGAGTCCTAAGACTTGAAATGATGATGAGTTTTCCCATCTTAGTGGGGCCGCCAACCTCCGGGGGTCTGGGAGGCATGACAGCAGCCTTCAGCGGTGAAGACGAGTCACACAACTGCAGAACTCAGCATCCCCAAACACGAGGAGGCTGTGATTTGCTAACAAGGTAGTTAGTTGAAGTACTGGGGTGCAGATGAGTGAAGAGAAACATATCAAGACTCCAGCTGAGAAACGTGTAGGGCCAGAGAAGGAAGTTGGACTCTATAACCCCCCCAAGGGCTCCGCTGGAGAGAACACAGTTGTGTTCCCTGGGTCCTGATTAAAGCAGGGGACTGTTCTTGAAGACTCTGGTGGAAATAGGTCACTAACGGTGCCTCATCCCCTTCTGACACTGCCTCACCCATAACCTTGTCCCCGGAGCAGCCTTCTGAGGACCAGAAGCCCCCGACCCTTCTCCAGTTTGTCGGCCCAGGTTTGGACATCTGGTGCGGCTGGCGGATAGACGCGAGCTGAGCTATGGGATTCCGTGTTGAGAATTTTAACTGGGGAACAGAAGGATTGGGAAAAACTTAGTGGAACTTAAGGTTATGAAGTTGAGGCCAGAGGAACTTGGAGGGTGTGAGAGACGAGAGCCAGGTTTCTCTCTGGGTCAGGGGCTCCGTGCAGGGGCCAGGCCATGGTGCTGGGGGCAGGGAGGGTGGGACCCCCTGCCAGGTGCCTGCTCCCACCCACCGGGTGGCAGAAGGAGCTGGCACTGTCTCTGGAACGCCTCAGCTGCCTCCTCATCGGAGGAGTGTCCTCTTCCTTGAAGAGCTCCATTTAGGAACTAGGATTATTTTGGACGAATGAAAATACTACTCGTCATAGCAGGTGTTTAAACAGGAGGAGCTCATTTTCCCCAAAGATGGTGCAGGCCATATACTTACATGGAAAAAAATGGATATTTGTATAAATGTAAGAAAATCTCCATCGAAATAACACAATAAAGTTTTTCGCCCAGATAGAAAACTTTAGTCGTCCAGGATCCTCTCTGGCAGGACTCCTTCTCGCTTCGGAGTGAAGTGTTCCTGTAATAAGGACGTGTTACGGTTGTATTGGAATTGGTGCAATCGTGACCCAGTGGACTGATGCAAATGGAACATGAGCAACAAAAACCATATGCCTTTTCCAGGTGAGGGAGATTAGATGTCTTACTCTTTCTCATTTAGTATTATGGTGTGAACGTTATCTGGAAGGATGGATAAAACAGTAGCTCATCGATCACTAGGTTTAATTCAAGAATTCGAGGGAGGAATCAAGTGAGTTTTCTTCTCCGTAATATTGTAGGATGAACAACTGGGCAGCTGTGTCAGAAGAATTTCACAAAACTCCATCTGTATCCCAAACTCGGTGGATACATTCGTGTGGCGAGGTCTTGTACGGTTGGCTATAAATATAGCTTTGTGGTATTGTCCGTGGGGAACGTGACAGCTGAAGGAGGGGTGGCGTGTCACAAGACATTAGGCGAAAGCCTGTACCGCATAGCTAGTAGTCAGCAAAATCCTAAGGCAAGTTCATGAAGCTGCTGCTGTTCCAGTGATCGTCCCTTTACCTCCCCCTGCACTGACCTTGTCCCAGGCTCTTACCCTTTACCCCTTTACCTTTTTGTTTTTTGCACATTTTTTCACACTTTAACATTTAAAAACAAATTTTATTGAAGTATAGTTGATTTACAATGTTGTTTTAGTTTCAGGTGTACAGCAAGGTGATTCAGTTCTACATATATATATTTTTCAGATTCTTTTCCTTTATAGGTTATTACAAAATACTGAGTATAGTTCCTTGTGCTATACAGTAGGTCCTTCTTGTTTATTTTATATACAGTAGTGTGTATCTGTTAATCCCAAACTCCTAATTTATCCCTCCACCCATCTCGTAGCCCCTTTTTCACATCTCTGCTTTTAAGCGTTACACTTTCAAAGGCATTTGCATTTCGTTAAGGAGTGTGTTAATATGAATTTGAGTTTTAGTAAGACTGAAAGAGATGAATTTGTAATGGAGAAGTGTCAGATTCCTTGCTTCCACCTGCCCTTACCCCAGTCTAAACTACTCAACTGGTACATCTGTGACAGCTTGGAAATGCAAACTGTGGTTGCCAGAAGTTTCTCTTGACCTGAAAATGTTAATTATGAATGGAAATTCGTAGTCCAGAAACTATGACAGTAAGGATAGTGCTTGTGTAATGACTGTCTACAGTGTGATCGGCCTTTTACATACTTTATTTTTAATTCTCATGTTAGCTCTGCAGTGTAGACACGGTATTGCTTAGCGGGGTAAACGGAGGCATTTAGAGAGATTCGTTTGCTAAGGCCCAGGCACTAATAGGCAAGTAGTGGAGCTGGTATTCAAACCCAGGCCCTCTGATATTAAAACTGTGCGATTTCCCCCATTTCACTGCCTGGGCAGGACGCAGGGGACGTTCTGTTGCTCGGGAATCAATCCCGTCTACCCAGTTAGCTTAGGTATCAGCAACACTTGAGAAACTCTGAAGCCTGGGTTCCCTGACTTTCTATCACACGGTAGCGGGCACAGGGTGGTCCTTGAGTAATAATACCTTCTAAGCAGAACTGAATTCCCACCTACCTGCCTGATAGGTCTACCCCACCTACAGTTGGGTTAGTGCAGACATACCACCTATGCTGGAAAATAAACGACTGGTGAAAAGTACACATCTGTATTAGTTTGCTCAGGTTGCCATAACAAAATGTCACAAAATGGGTGGTTTCAACAACAGAAGTTTATGTGTGACAGTCTGGAGGCTGGACGTCTAAGATCAAGGTGCCAGTAGGGTTGGTCTCTCTCCTTGGCTTGCAGATGGCCGCCTTCTCACTGCGTCCTCACGTGGCATTTCCCCTGCGCACATGCATCCTGTAAGGGCGCCAGTCATGCCAGATTAGGGCCCCACCCTAACAGCCTCGTGTTAACTTAATCACCTCTTTAAAGGCCCTGTCTCTGAGGTCCTGGAAGTTAGGGCTTCAACACATGAATTTTGGGAGGACACAAATCAGTCCATAAGAACATCTGACCAAGTTAATTACGGCATCGTTTTCGTAAGTAAATAATTGGACCTAGCCTAAATGTGCATTGTTTGGAGACTAGTTAGTACTTTTTGATCTGTGTGTCTGGAGCAGCTGTGAAAAAAACTACAGCAGAGTGACACGTACCAATGCACGTGTAATTTCCAGAGAGAGGTTCCTGTGCTGTGACATGTGTTCTTCAACAATGCACATTAAACGTTACCTGCCTTATGGAAAAGTTGGGTTAATGGGAGACTATTCAAAATGGGTGCAACCTTGAAATCAGAGCATTAACAGAAAGAATCACTGGTACCTGGGGAGATTACCTGGACTGTCCAGATGGACAGCCCAGTGGCGCTGGAGACTGCCCCAGGGGATAATAATTTATACAAATAGCGTGGGAATGCTGGTTTGGGGGACAGCATAGCAACGATGAGTCTCCTAGGGCTTCCACTTGCTGCAAGCCCGGGACTGTGCAAGCCCTTGGGCGATGCAGACCCTCCTTTTACAATTTCTTAAAGTACAACGGCAAGGGCCCCAGGTTGAGAGCCACTTCCCTTCCAGCCGAAGCTTCCAATTCTGCTCTCATCATTCAAAGCTAAGCTCCCCTTGCAGGAAAATCACACATGAACCAATATGACTTCCAGGTTGTTCTCTCCTCTCTGCACCAGTGGTCTGCGAGCTAATTGGTGTTGTAACAATAGATGTTGCTGCAGCGTGGGATGTTGTCAGATGTAACGAACAAGGGGCAGAACAGTGATGTTTGCATCTATTTATGTCATCACGGGGCATTCACATGCTCACACATGTGTTCTGTTTCTAACACACACACACACACACACACACATCCTGCCCGAAGTCATCTATGAATATAGGAGAAACTCGTAATAGCTTTTGTGTCTCAGGAGGGTGGGTGGCGTTTGGGACTTGAGGTAAGAGGAAGACGTCTTTCATTACAAATTTTAAAAATTATTTTTTGCATTTTTACCATACATGTGACTTTTCAGTGAAAAGTTAATTTTTACAAGTTCAGATAGAAGGTTAGCTCCAATTCACATATGAGATGCCACTTTTTAAAGCACATCGGAGGGACTTCCCTGGTGGCGAAGTGGTTAAGAATCTGCCTGCCAATGCAGGGGACATGGATTCGAGCCCTGGTCCAGGAAGATCCCACATGACGCGGAGCAACTAAGCCCGTGTGCCACAACTACTGAGCCTGCGCTCTAGAGCCTGTGAGCCACAACTACTGAGCCACTGTGCCACAACTACTGAGCCCGCATGCTGCAACCACTGAAGCCTGCGCGCAGCAACGAAGACTCAACGCAGCCAAAAAAAATAATAATAATATGACAAAGGATTAATCTCCAAAATTTACAAGCAGCTCATGCAGCTCAATATTAAAAAAACAAACAACCCAATCAAAAAATGGGCAGAAGACCTAAATAGGCATTTCTCCAAAGAAGTTATACAGATTGCCAACAGACACATGAAAGAATGCTCAACATCATTAATCATTAGAGAAATGCAAATCAAAACTACAATGAGATATCATCTCACACCGGTTAGAATGGCCATCATCAAAAAATCTACAAACAATAACTGCTGGAGAGGGTGTGGAGAAAAGGGAACCCTCTTACACTGTTGGTTGGAAGGTAAATTGATACAGCCACTATGGAGAACAGTATGGATGCTTCTTAAAAAACTAAAAATAGAACTAGCATACGACCCAGCAATCCCACTACTGGGCATATACCCTGAGAAAACCATAATTCAAAAAGAGTCATGTACCAAAATGTTCATTGAAGCTCTATTTACAATAGCCAGGAAATGGAAGCAACCTAAGTGTCCATCAACAGATGAATGGATAAAGAAGATGTGACACATATATACAATGGAATATTACTCAGCCATAAAAAGGAACGAAACTGAGTTATTTGTAGTGAGGTGGATGGACCTAGAGACTGTCATACAGAGTGAAGTAAGTCAGAAAGAGAAAAATACCGTATGCTAACACATATATATGGAATCTAAAAAAAAAAAAAAAAAAATGGTCATGAAGAACCTAAGGGCAAGATGGGAATAAAGATGCATACCTACTAGAGAATGGACTTGAGGACACGGGGAGGGGGAAGGGTAAGCTGGGACAAAGTGAGAGAGTGGCATGGGCATACATACACTACCAAACGTAAAATAGGCAGCTAGTGGGAAGCAGCCGCATAGCACAGGGAGATCAGCTCAGTGCTTTGTGACCACCTAGAGGGGTGGGATAGGGAGGGTGGGAGGGAGGGAGATGCAAGAGGGAAGAGATATGGGGACATATGTATATGTACAACTGATTCACTTTGTTATAAAGTAGAAACTAACACACCATTGTAAAGCAATTATACTCCAATAAAGATGTTAAAAAATAATAATAATAAAATAAAACACATCAGAGAGAGACCTGCTCAGCAATGCTGTGGGGCTGAAAGCTGGGCTGTTGTGACCATGTACGTTGGTAAATGAGTGGAAAATTGGAGAGCTGGGTATTTCAGGGCACATCCACCGGCAGTCAGAGCCACGCTTTTGTGAAGATGGAGAGCTGAATTTCAGTGGTTTATGTTGGTTACATGTTGTTTGTGATTTCTCTTTCATCGTGTTGGTTACATATTGTTTGTGATTTCTTTTTCATCTTTTTTTTCTTTTTTTTTGGCCTTGCCATGCAACATGCGGGATCTTATTTCCCCGACCAGGGATCGAACCTGTGCCCCCTGCTTTGGGAGTGTGGAGTCTTAACCACTGGACCACCAGGGAAGTCCCTTCTTTTCATCTTCAGGTCTTTCCCTCTTTCTCCCCTGATGTCTTTATCATCAAATGAAACAGAGAAACACGTGATTTGTGTGATTTAGGTCAGCAGTCCCCAAAGTTAGAGACTGGAAGACAGGAGGCAGGTGGGGCGAGGTGGTGGATTCAGTGGGTGAGGAGGTGAGCGGGCAGCCCTGAGAAGAGCATCCCTTCCCTGGGCCAGACCTTCCCCTCCGCCCCCCTCCTTCCCAGCCGCTGTAGGTCACGTCCAGCCCCTCCCCCCCGCCTTCGCCCTTGGTGTCCTTTCCCTCCTCCTCCTCTGGGAGATTGCCACTAACGTTTAGAACGGGTCACGCCCAACACCAAATTTTGACAGCAAGTTAAAAGCCAAAATGCGTTCTCTTTTGCTTTTTGCACTGCCTAAAAAAGGACATCCTGCATAGATTAGCAAGTGACGTGCACGAACAGTGCTGAATGGAACCTTTAGGTTGATTCTAAATAACCATAACTCCTGTCTGAAATGTTTCCTTTGTGGCTAGGGAGCCCTGAGTGAATGCTTCCCGGGACTGGCCGTTCGCTCCCAGCCCTTCAGGCAGCCCGTTTACCTCGGGCACCCCTGTTGGAAATGCCTTCTGTAACCGTGACTGAAACCAGGCTCCCTGGCACTTCCCACCCACTGGTCTAATTTTACCCCCTGGGGATCACCCTGAAGGAATCTAATTCTTCCATGGGCTAGAATTTCAAAGATTTGAGGGACTGTCTCCTGTCCCCAGTGAATCTTCTATTCTCCAAGTTCTTCATATAAACTAACCTCCCTAGGCTGGTAACTCTCCTCTTAACAGAAGCTAGAGTGTGTATGATCTTTCTAAAGTGTGGCTCCTGGACCCAGACGTGGCTCCAGATGTGGCCCAACCAGCACAGAGGAGAATGGATGACCCCCTTCCTCATCTTCAAATTAGACGACACATGACACTCACTCACATGGAATTTTTAGTTATGCTTCTAAGTCATCATCTGTCCCACATAATAATCTTATATAAACCACATTTGTAGAGTTTTTTTTTTTTTTGACCCAAGTGGGTTTTAGTTTTTTGAAGCAAGTAAAGAACCTGAAATATATTCCTTTTGAAATTTTATTGTGTTTGACTTGCCCGACTGCCAGGGGTTTTGAGGGGACTGCTGGCTCCTAATTTCATCATCCAGTCATCTGGTTGCTCCTGTGCCACCCACAGCTGTAACAACCATATGCCATCAGTCTTCTCATCCACGTCGTGTGAAGGAAGCAGCCACAGAATGAGGCAGAACCCTGACCCCTCCCCACCTGTAACCTGTCCCTTTGCTCTTCTGGCCGCACTCCTGGTAGGCTGTTGTTCACTGAGCTTATGCTCTACTCAGTGATGCTCTCTTACAGCTCGTGTCCCTCTGTCTTGACTACAAGGATGTGTAGGCGAGCGTGTAGCCAGAATGTCACCTCCACGTGGGATTCATCCCTGTGTCCCAGCTCGGAGGACAGTGCCTGCATGTCTTAGGCGGTTGGTCCATAGTATTTGTTGAATAAATGGGCGAATGAAGGGTGTCAGGGGAGAGTTGTTCATGTGTCTTACTGAAGTCCAGCTACACTGTTTTCCTTTATCCCACACCCAGTGGTGCTGGCTTCCTAGTTAAAAAAGAAAACACGCTACCCTGCCATGATTCATTCCTAGCCATCCATACTGTCTTCTGTAGTCCCTACATATTTTTTTTGACTCATTATTTTTTTATTATTTGCTTTCTCACATTTTTCTTAAAAAACAAAACAAAACAGGTTTATTGAAGTTTAATTGATACACAAAAAACCCCCCAACAAAATCCTGGATGTATTTAATGTATACAGTTTGATGAGTGGACATATGCACACACCTGTGAAACCATCACCACAGTCAAGGTATAAACATATCCATCCCCTCCAAGAGTTTCCTCCTGCTCTTTTGTGTTTTGTAGTTGTTCTTGTCTTGGTGGTAAGAACACTTACCATGAGGTCTGCCCTCCTAACAAACTGTGAAGTGTACAATATTGAATTCTTCACTGTAGACACTGTACTGAGCAGTAGACTTCTATAATATATATATATTTTTAAATTATTTATTTTTGGCTACATTGGGTCTTCGCTGCTGCACACGGGCTTTCTCTAGTTGTGGCGAGCGGGGGCTACTCTTCATTGTGGTGCGCGGGCTTCTCATTGCGGTGGCTTCTCTTGCTATGGAGCACGGGCTCTAGGCACGCGGGCTTCAGTAGTTGTGGCACGCGGGCTCCAGTAGTTGTGGCTCACAGGCTCTAGAACGCAGGCTCAGTAGTTGTGGCGCACGGACTTCATTGCTCCGCGGCATGTGGGATCTTCCCGGACCAGGGCTTGAACCCGTGTCCCCTGCATTGGCAGGCGGATTCTTACCCACTGCGCCACCAGGGAAGCCCCTTTTTGCCTGTTTTTAATATTGGGTTGTTTGTTTACTTATTATTAAGTTTTGATAGTTCTTTATAAATTTAGGATCCAAACATATATCAGACATGTGTTTTATCAGACATATGTTTTGCCAACATTTTCTCCCAGTCTGTGGCTTCTCCTTTTCCTTCGTTTAGCAGTGTATTTTGCAAAGCCGAAGTTTTTTAAAAAAATTTATTTTATTCAAGTATAGTTGACTTACAATGTTGTGTTAATTTCTGCTGTACAGCAAAGTGACTCAGTTTTACATATATATACATTCGTTTTCATATTCTTTTCCATTATGGTTTATCACAGGATATTGAATATGTTCCCTGTGCTCTACAGCAGGACCTTGTTGTTTGTCCATTCTATAAATAATAGTTTGCATCTGCTGACCCCAAACTCCCAATCCATCCCTCCCTCCACCGCCCTTGGCAACCACAAGGCTGTTCTCTGTGTCGCAAAGCAGAAGTTTTTAATTTTGATGAAGTCCAACTTAATCAATCTTTTATGAGTTGTACTTTCATATCATATCTAAGAAATTTTGCCAAGTCACAAAGTTTTTCTCCTATGTTTACTTTTGTAGTTTAGGTTTATAGTTACAGTTTTAGGTTTTACATTAAGGTCTATGATCCATTTTGGGTAAAATGTTGTGGAATAAGGTATGAACTAAGGTTTATTTCTTTGCATGTGGCCATCCAATTATCCTAGCAACATTTGTTGAAAAAACTGTTCTTTCTCTTTTGAATTGTCATTGCATTTGTGTTGAAAATCAGTTGACAAAATATATGTGAGTCTACTTCTGGACTGTGTGTTTTGTTCTACTGATCTATGTGTCTATCTCTCGTCAGTTCCTTACAGTCTTAAGTATTACAGCTTCATGGTAAATCTCAGCTTTGTTCTTTGTAAAAAGTGTTTTGGCTATTGCAGTTCCTTTGCCTCTCCATGAAAATTTTAGAATAAGCTTGCCAATTTCTACAAAAATGTCTACTGGGATTTTGAAGGAATTTGCATTAAATCTATAAATTAATTTGGGAGAATTGACATCTTAACAATATTGAGTCTTCCAATCCATGAACACAGTATATCTCATGTTTACTTAAGTATTTAAATTTTTTTTTGCCAGCATTTGGTAGTTTTTAGCATACAGATCTTGAACATATTTATTGGATTTGTACCTCAGTAGTTCATGTTTTGGGGTTCTATTGTAAATAGTAGTTTAAAAAAGTCAATTTCCAATTTTTTATTGCTGGTACCTAAAATTACAACTGTTTTTTATATGTTGATCAGGACCCAGTTATTAGTCCTTGTAGCTCCTTTGTAGGTTCTTTGGGATTTTTTTTTTTTTAAACATCTTTATTGGAGTATAATCGCTTTACAGTGGTGTGTTAGTTTCTGCTTTATAACAAAGTGAATCAGCTATACATATACATATATCCCCATATCTCCTCCCTCTTGTGCCTCCCTCCCACCCTCCCTATCCCACCCCTCTAGGTGGTCACAAAGCACGGAGCTGATCTCCCTGTGCTATGCGGCTGCTTCCCACTAGCTGTCTATTTTACATTTGGTAGTATATATAAGTCCATGCCACTCTCTCACTTCGTCCCAGCTTACCCTTCCCCCTCCCCGTGTCCTCAGTGGGATTTTTAATGTACAGAATCTTATTGATTGCATTTCATTTCTCACTTTCTCTTATTAAAAAATGAAATAGGGATATTAATTTCTGATTTCTCCCTCCTTTTTCATGGATTAGTGAGAGAATTATGAAAAGCAACCTTCTCGTAAGAAAGGTGTAATAAGCATTATAATTGTAATGTATTTTAGTTAAGAAATCTATTAAGATAGCAATTGATACATGTGATAATTATAATTCAAATCCAATATGATCAGTGCCCTCTAAAATCTATTGTATATCCACAGTAACAGTGCTGGAATGATGTTAAACATAATGGAAATTTTATCCTCCAGTGTTTTAAACCTTCAGGAGCTTCTCTAGTTTTTTACATTGCCATTTTCTAAAGAATAACGGATTGAGCTTTAGAGCTGTAGGTCAGTTTATATCATCTGAGGTTATAAATATCATCTTTATATTTTTATAATTATCTTTTAAGAGTGATCCTTATTTTAATGAACATTAGATTATAGTTAGTTTCCTTGGACTGGTTGCCATTTCTTTTCCAAAATTAAAAACACGTATACACACACCGTATTTCAAAAGGAACAGTGGTGAAATTTTTGATGAGTCAATGAATAGTCAGTGCAAAGTGCAAAAACTGGAGAATAAACTTCAATAGTTGCAAATACCTGCCTTAACTATGGCTGTACTTTATTAAACTTCATTGATCAATTTTTTTGTAAAATGGTAAGCATGTTGAGGAAAGGAAGAGAGTGGAGCATAATCAATGAACAGAAGTGATTTGCCTCCTTCTGAAAAATAATCATTGCGGAATATTTTATGATAATTATCCTAATAAAAGAAAGAAGGAGTGTTTTTTTGTCATTTTATTAGCCATTATCCTATACAAATGTAGCTTTGATGACATATTTTTACATCTACACTCTATGATATATAAAAGTAATGACAAAATTCTATTTAAGGAAAATAGATGCCACTTAAAGAAAAATATTATGATTTTTAGTGTTTTCATTTTCACCTGAATTGTAATAACTTTTTATATAATTTTTGGGACATAATCAGATTTTCAAATATCAGTATTTTGTCTGATGCTTTTTTTTTTTTTTTAAAAAGGAACTAGTACTTTATTGTTAGGGCATTGATTTTTTTAAGTGTACAATTCAGTGGTTTTTAGTATATTCACAAATTGTGCAATCATTGCCACCATCTAATATCAGAACATTTTCTACACCCCAGAAATAAACCCTGTACCAACTAGCAGTAACCCCCATCCTCTACTTCCCCAGCCCTTGGAAACCATTAATTTGTTTTCTGTTTCTATGAATTTGTCTACTCTGGAAATTTCACCTAAATGGAATCATACTATGTATGTGGCCTCTTGTGCCTGCTTTCTTTCACTTAGCATTATGTTTTCAGTGTTCATCCATGTTGTAGCGTGTAACAGTACTTCATTACTTTTTATGGCTGAATAATATTCCACTGTATGGATAGGCCAGGTTTTATTATCCATTCATCAGTTGATGGACATCTGGATTGTTTCCACTTTTTGGCTATAATGAATAATGCTGTTATGAACATTTCTATATGAGTTTTTGTGAGAACATTCGTTTTCAATTCTTTTGCTGGGTCATATGGTAATTCTATGTTTAACTCTTTGAGGAACTGCCAAATTATATTCCAAAGTGGCTGTACCACTTTACATTCTCACCAATGACGTATGAGGGTTCCAGTTTCTCTGCATCCTCACCAACACTTGTTATTGGCCATCTTTTTTATTATAGCCATCCTAACGAGTATGAAGTGGTATCTCCTTGTGGCTTTGATTTGCCATTTCTCTAATGATGAATGATGTTGAGTATCTTTTCATGTGCATATTGGCCACATATATGTTCTTTGGAGAAATGTCCATTCAAATCGTTTGCCCATTTAATAAATTAAATTATTTATCTTTTTTATTGGTGAGTTGTAAGAGTTCTTTAATTATTCTGGACACTAGACTTTTACCAGATGTATGATTTGTAAGTATTTTCTCCCATTCTATGGGTTGTCTTTTCACTTTCTTGATAGTGTCCTTTGAAGCACAAACATTTTTAGTTTTGATGAAGTCTAATTTATCTTTCATTGTCTTGTGCATTTGGTGTTATCTAAGAAATAATTGCCTAACTCATGATCATTAATATTCACATTATGTTTTCTTCTAGGAGTTTAATAGTTTTAGCTCTTACGTTTGAGTCTTTGATTCATTTGGAGTTAATTTTTGTATATGGTGTGAGGTAGAGTTACAGCTTCATTCCTTTGTGTGTGGATATCCAGTTGTCCCAGTCTCTGTTGAAGAGACTTATTCTTTCTCTGTTGAATTGTCATGTACCTTTGTCAAAACTCAATTGACCATACATAAGTGGTTTAATTTCTGGACTCTCAAGTCTATTTCATTGACCTTTAAGTCTATTCTTATGCCAGTACTGCATAGTCTTGATTGCTGTAGCTTTGTAGTAAGTTCTGAAATGGAGAAGTGTGAGTCTTCCAACTTTCTTCTTTTTCAAGACTGTCTTGGCAATTCAGGGTCCCTTGCATTTCCACATGAATTTTAGGATCAGCTTGTCAATTTCTGTTAAAAAAGTCAGCTGGGATTTTGATAGATGTCTCATTGAATATGAATACCAATTTGTGGGATATTACCATCTTAACAATATTAAGTCATCCTCCATGAAATTGGGATGGCATTCTATTTCTTTAGATCTTTAATTTCTTTCAACAATGTTTTATAGTTTTCCATGTTCAAATCTTGCACTACTTTTGTTAAGAGTATTCCTAAATATTTTATTCTTTTCTATGCTATTGTAAATGGAACTGTTTTCTTTTTTTAAATTTTTAAATTTTTTATTTTTAAATTTAATTTAATTTTTTTAAACATCTTTATTGGAGTATAATTGCTTTACAATGGTGTGTTAGTTTCTGCTCTATAACAAAGTGAATCAGCTATACATATACATATGTCCCCATATCTCTTCCCTCTTGCATATCCCTCCCTCCCACCCTCCCTATCCCACCCCTCTAGGTGGTCACAAAGCACGGAGCTGATCTCCCTGTGCTATGCGGCTGCTTCCCACTAGCTATCTAGTTTACATTTGGTAGTGTATATATGTCCATGCCACTCCCTCACTTTGTCCCAGCTTACCCTTCCCCCTCCCTGTATCATCAAATCCATTCTCTACATCTGCGTCTTTATTCCTGTCTTGGCCCTAGGTTCTTCAGAACCTTTTTTTTTTTTTTAGATTCCATATATATGTGTTAGCATACGGTATTTGTTTTTCTCTTTCTGACTTACTTTACTCTGTATGGCAGTCTCCAGGTCCATCCACCTCACTACAGCTAACTCAATTTCGTTTCTTTTTATGGCTGAGTAATATTCCACTGTGTATATGTGCCACATCTTCTTTATCCATTCATCTGTTGATGGACACTTAGGTTGCTTCCATGTCCTGGCTGTTGTAAATAGAGCTGCAATGAACATTGTGGTACATGAGTCTTTTTGAATTATGGTTTTCTTAGGGTATATGCCCAGTAGTGGGATTGCTGGGTCATATGGTAGTTCTATTTTTAGTTTTTTAAGGAACCTCCATACTGTTCTCCATAGTTAATTTGCCCAACTCTTAATCTCATTACTGGGCATTTAATTATTTATTCCTTTTTGAAAACTTGGTCACTGATTTCCACTTGATAGCCTCATTGTTTGCCAAGATCTAAGATAAAACAATTTAAAATTTCTGTTCTTTTCAAGTCTGTTATATCTGACATTTTGTTCTTTAAGTAATTAATTATGATTTAACAAGGGTGATTTGACCTCAGGACATTAACTAACAGACATTTGTTTTTAAGAGATTTGCTACCACCATTAATCAAGGAAGATCAACATGAAAATAAGATCCTAAGTAAACTTGCTAATTGCTAATTTGATAATTTCTTGTAGTTCACCTTATCGTTGTCTCTCCTTTCAACAAAGCCAGCTACAAAGAAAATATTCTTATGTGAATAAAAACATGTCCTTTCCTATACTTAAAAAAATCAACTGGTGTCTAAAAAGTTTAACTTTAGTTACCCCCAGTTCAGAGAATTCCAAAGCAATCCTCAGTCTGAAGGATATTCTTAGAGGTGGAAAAAAAAGGAAATTGTGCTACAGCAAAGCAAATGAAAGTCTCAAAGTGAAAAATCTGTAGTGAGATGAATTGTCAATCACTCTTCAAGGTCTAATTCTTCCTATTGAATTTTCTTATTTTGGCTCAGTGACACATTCAGTGAAGGGTCATGATTTTATATAATTAATTCCATGACTATAAGTACTGAAAAAAGAGAGGTTATTAAAACTCGGGAGACTTCTGAGTTCTAGTAAAACCATTAAGAAGGAACTAATGTGATAATAAAATGAAAAGCAATTCAAAACTTATCAGCCTAATAAAGAATATTACCAAATACCTTACCGTAATAAAAATCTTTGAAAATGAAACAAAGGGAAGAAAACCCTCACCAGCTCAGATTAACAATCTGTTATGATGGGTTTGGCCCTCATTAAATCAGTCATGATATCTTGAAGAGGGTGTTTAATTACCAAGTGATTTGTAACCAGATTCATGGGAAAGTTATAGGGGGAATTGTAATCATCTTGACATCAACAACGCACACACAAAGTCTAGCCACAAATGTGGTCTATTCTTTGGTACTCACCTGTCTTTTCTGTGAACCAGTTAGAAGCAATTCTTTCCTCTGCAAGGCAGTGAGTTACACATACAGTGCATTGAAATAACAGCATTCTGCCAAGAAGGACAAAGTATTTCATCTCTATGAAGGGAGTTTGATGTCACGAAATGCTTTGTGGCAGATGGTAATACGTACAGGTCTCCCCCCTCCATTTTTACAGTGGTGAAGGGAAGAGAGGATTAAGTGTCCAACCTTGGATTCTAATTCCTTACTGCAGAAGAAAGGCTGGCTTTCCCCTAAGGGGACTTGTGCTCATTCCATCTTGTTTCCACGCAGGATTGTAGAGCACACAACGATTACATTTCACAACCACCAGCAAGCCTGAGATGAGCCATCATGCAAAATTCAGGTCATCAGGATCTCAGAGATGCCAGGTGCTCTCTCCTGCTCAGAGTGTCTGCTCCCACCTTAACATCCCTCACGGATTTCTCTTCAGCATCTTCCATTCCTGTTTCGCTTCCTTCTCCTTCGTCTCCTTTCTTCAAGGCTCTTCTCCTCCCAGTACCCTTAAGTTACTTCTGGGTGCTGTCGACTGAAGAAAAACCCACAACCTAAAAGTTGCCAGTTAAATTTTATTTGGGGAACTTACTGAGCACTGTAGCCCAGGAGGCAGCCTCTCAGATAGCTCGGAGGAACTGCTACGAAGAGGTAAGGGAGGGGCCAGGATACAAAGGAGTTTTTGCTGTAAACAAAACAAAACAAAACAAAACACGTAGTTGAACATCCAAAGATTACTGCTGATCACAAAAACCAGACATCTCAAGTTAATGATTTTAGTGCTTTTCTATGTATGGGAAGATGCAAGAGTCTGGGCTCATTGAAATTTTTCTCTAGATATGCACCTTAACTATCTAGGACCAGTATCCTGTTTTTCGTCATCCTGAATCCCCTAAGGGCAGAAGGTGGGGTGGCTGATGGCATGATGACCACAACGTTTGTTGTTTACTGAAACGGCAGGCCACATTCTTTGTCCACAGTGCCCAGTAGAGTCTTAGAAATCTCACTGTTCTCAACTCCCCATGCACAAAACCCATGTTTATGAGCTTTCCCATAATAATCTCCAGTAATTATAAAATTGGAATGGACTTTAAGAAGTAAAGGTAACTGAGAAAGTGGTGTGCCCCCCGTCACACAGAAGTGGCTGGCCTGGAATGGGAATACCATGTCTTTGGACCTTCCTAAATGCCTGATGAGTTAATTCACACCAGGCTGGTAATAGCCAATGCTGGCGCACTGTCAAGTCTCTGAAGTGTTTTTTCAGAAGTATATAGAGCCATTGGATGAATCAGTATGGTACATCTTCTTGGAGCATCAATTCAACTAGAACTGATATTGGGAAAAAAATGAAAGACTGTGTTAAGCTATTGTCTCTCAGCTTCCTCTGCCTTTCCGTGTTCAGTGTCGTGGTGTTGGGCTGAGACTCTGCAAACACGGTTCTACTTTGGAGCCGCTCCTTTTTAGGCGCTGCCTAAAGGGGGCGCTAAAGGGTGGCTGCTAGGCTGGAGCGGGAAGAAGGGACCTCCTTCTTCCTGTTTGTGTCCTGTTAGCGACCACCCAGGGACTGACTGCCCAGTGACAGTTTCTTACCCCGCAGCATCCGATGTTCCAGTAGCAATGGTTGCACTTTTCCCCACATGTACAGAACCCATCTCATTGGTCCCCTTAGAAACACCCGCACTGCTGTTTACGTTTCCTCCAGCAGGGAGCTCCGTCCCCTGTGGGACTCTGCCTCTCTGCTTCTAGGGTTTAAGGATCCCAACTGCTTCCTTTTGTTTCCCAGCACTGGGGGGTTGGTTGCTTTCTGCATTACAACCTCTTTGAACCTTGGGGTCCCCTATTTCCATTTTTTAGGTCACCAGTGCTTGGTTATCAACTTTATATGTTAAATTCTCAGTTAAAATCGTGGGCGTGGTTTCTGTTTCCTGACCAGACTCTGACTGATACAAGTACTTCAATCCGTATTTACGATTATATTAAAATAATCATAAATATCTATGGAGTAGAGAACAGAATTTAATTACATTTAAAAGACAAGACAGGCACTTCCCTGGTGGTCCAGTGGTAAAGAGTCCACCTTCCAATGCAGGGGACGCGGGTTCGATCCCTGGTTGGGGAACTAAGATCCCACATGCTACAGGGCAAGCCTGCGTGCCACAACTATTGAGCTTGCACGCCTCAACGAGAGAGCCTGTGAGCCGCAAACTGCAGAGCCCACGTGCCACAACTAGAGAAAGAAAACCCGCATGCCACAACTAGAGAGAAGCCCACGTGCCTCAAGGAAGATCCCGCGTGCCGCAACTAAGACCCAACGCAGCCAAAAAAAAAAAAAAAAAACAAGAAGACAAAACAGGAACTTCTTCAAAGGAATTTGACACCTCTTCAGAAATGCCTCCTGCATTCCCTTCCTGACACCTTCATTATCTTCCTTTAGGGGTACCTTAGTGGGAAAGTTTAAGAAACATTGGTTTGAGGAGTTATTCCCGAGGGTGTATTAATGCCAGGAGGGGGGGCTTCCAGAGACGAATGCCTTCATTTAAAGAGATGGAGATGGCGTGTTGGTTGGGAGGATCACTTTTAGCAGCTCTCCACAAATTTTACCTATGAGCAAGTCGGATTGTATCATCAGAGATGAAAAGTGTGTGACTTTAAATGGCATTATTCAAGTAATGATCGGAAAATAGCAATGGATTGGTATCAGAAGCACTGTTTTCCTGAACTCTATAAAATTCTAATAGAAAGTTTCAGCTGGAGCTGAGTGGCCCACCCCATATGGGCTGGGTAGTTCATGCATGAATCAGAGTTTTAAGCAGCCCTTGCAGATGGGATAAGTCGAAACTTCTGATTGGAGCCAGAGCTAAACTAGCAGCTGTGGTTTGTTCTGTTCACTGATCAGCAAAGCTTCTGTTTCACATTGGAACACCCCTGCATATTCTTGGCAGGCGGATGGCGTCTTGTTTGCAACTCCCAGAGAAGACATAACCACGGAGCATCATCCTTCTTGAGCAGGCTCCCAATGTTCTTCTTGAAGAAAATAAGGCAAGAGAACAGCAAGAGAGCAACTCATTCTTGAGAGTGTATCAGACATTAAATTGTTCATAATGCAGTTTAGTGTCAGGAGATAAATCAGTCTTTTTTTTTTAAATAATAAATTTATTTATTTATTTATTTATGGCTGCGTCGGGTCATCATTGCTGCGCGCGGGCTTTCTCTACTTGCGGCGAGCAGGGGCTACTCTTCATTGTGGCGCGCGGGCTTCTCATTGCGGTGGCTTCTCTTGTTGCAGAGCACAGACTCTAGGCGCGCGGGCTTCAGTAGTTGTGGCGCACGGGCTTAGTTACTCTGGGGCATGTGGGATCTTCCTGGACCAGGGCTTGAACCCGTGTCCCCTGCATTGGCAGATGGATTCTTAACCACTGCGCCACCAGGGAAGTCCCGATAAATCAGTCTTGCATTGCTAAAGTAGTAAACGCAATGGTAACGATAGAAACAGGTACACAGCCTCCTAGTACTGCAAATAGAAAACCAGGGTATGGAAATTACACTGTGGTCAAAAGTAATGTCCAGTAATAGTTGGGTAAGATGTATGGAATAGGTTGGAATCAATGAAGCTGCACATGTGGGTTTGGGTCAGGCCCATGAAGCTTATGGAATCTAGGTAAAGCTTTCTTCTACCATTAAGTGTGTAAAATTGCATGAATATGAATGACAAGGTAGTCTTTATGGGAAGGGAACCCCTAAAAAAGGGCAACTTGAGAAGAAGACCCACCCCATCCCTTTGCCTGATTAATGGTCAGAAGTAGAGAGCAGAGAGAATCTATGATACGAGAATGATCTGTATGAAAACATCTTTCCATGCTACCTGGCGGAAGCTTCCTGAAATCATGGAAGCACAGAATATGAAACTCTGGAATGCTAGAGCTGGCTCCATAACACACAGACACCCTTTCCTAGTTACAGGTAATTTTTTGATTCCTTCGCTTATATCCTTGAAAATAACCAAGCCTAGAATTAATTCACCTGAGAAACAAAACTTAAACACAACCCAGATAATTCACTTACTGAATTATATTCTTAGAAATGAAAGCCAGTCTCCCACCCAAATGTATTTTAAGGTCCCCTCATTCCATGGGATGCTCCTGAGAAGTTCTGCAGTGAGGAAACCCATTAAATGTTTTATCCATATTTTTCAACTTCATTGGAACACACAATTCTTTTTTCATGTAGCATCTCTTAAGATCCAGTGTAACCTGCATTTTTAAAAAAAAATTTTCAACATGGACTTTAACTTTTTTCTGCTGTCCTCGATTTTGTGGTTTATGTTTTTAGAGATATTTTTCATATTCTTTTCCATTATGGTTTATTACAGGATATTGAATGTAGTTCCCTGTGCTATACAGTAGGACCCATTGTTTAATCCATCTTATATATAATAGTTTGTGTCTGCTAATCCCAAACTCCCAATCCTTCCCTCCCTCACCCTACTCCCCCTTGGCATCCACAAGTCTGTTCTCTATGTCTGTGAGTCTGTTTCTGTTTTGTAGATAAGTTCATTTGTGTCATATTTTAGATTCCACATGTATGTGATATCATATGGTATTCGTCTTTCTCTTTCTGACTTACTTCACTTAGTATGATAATCTCTAGTTGCATCCATGTTGCTGCAAATGGCATTATTTCATTCTTTTTTATGGCTGAGTAGTATTCCATTGTATATATATATATCATGTCTTCTTTGTCCATTCATCTGTCAATGGACATTTAGGTTGTTTCCATGTATTGTAAATAGTGCTGCTATGAACATAGGGATGTTTGTATCTTTTTGAATTAGAGTTTTGTCTGGATATATGCCCAGGAGTGGGATTGCTGGATCATATGGTAGCTCTATTTTTAGTTTTTTGAGGGAGCTCCATACTGTTCTCCATAGTGGCTGTACCAATTTACATTCCCACCAACAGTGCAAGAGGCAGTGGAACCTACATTGTAAAGATCAGTCTGGGAGGTGGCCTAAAATATTCTCCTGCATATAGAAACACAGATGAAGATTGGTGTCTTCTTTTTGTGTGTAGTCTTTTGGAAAATTTATTGGCGCTTATTCTTAGGTATCTTGATCTAAAAAAGTGAGTGTGAAAATCATAAGGACTGTTGATTATTATTTTGGTAGTCTGCTTTCCACACACCTGGTAGGATTGGAATTCCCCAACTCCTTGAAATTAGGCATGGCCATGTGACTTAATGTGGTCAATAAGATGTGGACAGAGTCTTTATGATTTAGTGCATCAATTACTGCACTCACTTCTTCCTGCCATAACAGTTCCAGATGGTGGAGTCTTTGTCAGACTCTGTCCCTTAGTGAAGATGACAGGGTGCAGAGCCCGCTCTGTGCCCCCTTATGGCTGATGCATAATGAACAGGTAACATGAGAGAGAAATAATTATTTATTTTTTCTAGCCATGGAAGTTGTAGGGCTGTTACTCACTGCAGCATAGTTTAGCTTATTCTGACTGATACAGAAATTGCTACCAGGAGTCAGATGCTAGCATAGCAAGAAAGTTATAATTTGTCATTGGCTCGAAGGCCAAGTCGTAGGCAGTGAAGAAACTGTGATAAAGCCCGGAAAGATGAGAATCCTTGTTATGCAGGTGCAAAAATTTTGGTGGAACTGTTGTTCACAGTTATTTGGAAGGCAGATTATATGCCTAATGAATTTGCAGTTCTAGAGAAAGAGGCAGGAAAACAATAGATTTGACTCTTGAACAACCATGAATCACGTAGTACCATAGTATTTACTATGGAAAAAAAATCCGAGTATAAGTGGACCTGCACAGTTCAAATTCATGTTGTTCAAGGGTCACCTGTATTAGTAACATGGTGGTTTCTGTTGGCTGCGCTTGACAAAGTATTGTAAGAGACAAGGTCAGAAAAGAATTAGCTGGATTCCAAGCAGGAGGTCATGGAAGATTTGAGACTTTGCAATATTGGAAAGGCTGACTGATTTTAGATCCCAAACAACAGAAGATAAAATTGAGAGAAACTTTTAGTAGTAAAAAACATTAAATCTGAGTCTTGCAGCACAGGGCATGACCTCTGTGCCTACTGTTATAAACCATTCAAATGATTATATTTCCTTGGCTATCACACCATTATTACAACCTCTGCAAGGACTAAGGTGCACCAGAGTAAAGATCCAAATGAGACATGTCTTGAAGGTAACTGTGGTTGTGCCTGTTAGCAGATGGAGTTTTCTGGAATCAAATAGATAAAAGACTAAATTGTTGCAAGGGGTACACTTCCAAAAGAATCACCGGGTTGGACTAAAAGAGACTATAACTACTAAAGACCTAAAATGACCCTTGGGCCCCAAACACTTAGGTCAGGAAGTAGGCTGAGCAAGCCGTGCAGCCCCTGAGCAGAGCATACACCCTGATGCCTACTTCAGGATGTGTCAAGGAGCATCATGTAACAGGAGGCCGGGGCCTGTGGAGGATGAGGGTAATGAGGCTCCTTGCAGGGAGCATGTTCAGGGACTAATATCCCCCCCGCCCAGCACAGACCTCAGAGTATTTGTCCAGGGGATTGCAGAATTGCTGAAGGCCACTGTCGGTTATATACCTCCCATTTTCCTTCTTTCCAAATAGAAATGTTTGTTGGAGTTTTCTCTTCCCTATTTCATCTTCATAAATTGGGTGTGTGTGGGGTAGATAACTTGTCTTTTTATTTTGTAAGCCTCCAGAACAAGAAGAGGCACATCCAGGACCAGTTTAGTCGCTGTGTATCACCTCCTTTCATGGACTGATTGTGTCCCCTCAAATCAAATACTGAAGGCTTAACCTCCAAGGAGACGACACTTGGAGACAGGAACTTTACAGAGGAAATTAGGGTTAAGTGAGGTCATAACGTGAAGTCCTAAGCTGAAAAGATAGGTCTCAGGGGAAACCAACCTTGCCGACACCTTGATCTTGGACTCCCAGCCTCCAGAACTGCGTGAAATAAACTTCTGTTGTTTAAGTCCCGCAGTCTTTGGAATTTGTTACACCAGCCTGAGGCGATTAATACACCTCTGGATGAAAGGATGAACATACCTTACCCAGAGGTGCTGGATCAATGACTGGGGAGGGAATAAGTGAATTTTGTTTAAAGGAAGAAAACTGAGCTGACTCGCCACTAGAGAGGTGGATTGCGGTGGATTCCGGTTATCATTAGGACTCTTCAGCTATTAACGTTATATTTCCATGACCCCTTGAAGAGCGGCATGGTCACGTGGCTCCCTTGGCCAACGAGATGTGAGCAGAAGTGACGGGTGTTTGTCTAGGCAGAATCCCTTAACAGCTAATGCACCATTTGTCATCTCCCCTCCCCTCTGCCACAGCATTTGTGATGTTCCAGATGGTAGAGTGTCTGTCAACCTGTGTCCCTGAATGCAGATTACACGGAGCAGTCCCAGCCAATCTATTGAGCAGGGTGAGAAATAATGTTTACAGCCATTGAGATTTTGGGGGGTGTTTATAAATGTGGCATAACCTAGTCTATCTCGATGGATCTAATCAATAATACGGGTTGGGAAAATTTCCAAAATTCTTATAGAAAATTTGATTGTGTAATATGATTAATTCAATATATTGGAGCTTGTCCTTCATTAGATAAAGAAGTAGAGCTGATATCGGAAGATGCCCACCAGTCACTGCGCTGTCCTTTGTCTTCAAAGGTGATGCTATTGAATCACTGTCGGAAGAACATGTTTTAAGTTAATTTGTCAGTAGTGGTAATGGATTCTCTTAAAACCATTCACTCTTCTCCACTCAGCTGCCTCTAGGAAGGCGAGGGTTGTATGTAATCATCAATTGGAACCAGGCGGGGCCTCAAACCCACCACGTCAGTTCCATTCACTTTGTGCTGCAATAAATGGGCACGAACAGTTGACAGCAACAAGGCAGAGTCACCAGGGAATCTTCAGGTCATGGTTTAGCTTAAACATGAACCACAAACCAGGAACAAGGAATCGCCACCCATAGATTGCAGACATTTGTAAGATCAAGGCATAGTGACCTGAGGAACAACTGTTGTATACCTTCGTGAATAATGAGTTTGCAAGAAAGTTTCACCATGTGCAATGCCAATAACTCATCAATAAAATTCTAAGAATGTAGACTGGTGCGTTGTTATAATAGGGAGTTAAGAGAAGCTGAAAACATTCTATGGAGTAGAATGCATCGTTGTCTGTTGTGTGGTTGGTTGTTTATTCTCTAACAGTGCTTCAGAAAGCAGAGAATCTCAAGGGTGTGTGTGTGTGTGTGTGTGTGAGAGAGAGAGAGAGAGAGAGAGAGAGAGAGAAAGGGAGGAATCTTGAAGAGTAAACTTTTGGGAAAGACTGCATATGAGGGAGAAGGTAGAATTTTAGTCTTCACTCAAAGCATCATCCCTGTCTTCCAGAAACTATCTTCTGCCACATTTGCTCAAGCAGTCATTCCGTGCAGTGTGGTCCCTCCTCCCCTGCCCACAACTATTTGCCCGAGGGGCCTCTTGACCCAAAGCGGGCCCTTCTCTGGGCTTTTTGACCAAGAGCCTAGAGCCGCTCTAGTGACAGAAGTCGTAAGAGATGAAGCTGACAGAGTGGAATTGCTGACAGAATGGTCTTGCCCCTCTAGAAGGCCTGTGGTGAGAGAGGGAAGAATAAAGCAGGTTGTAGAGGGGATGGCTGGAGACCAAGCCTGCCAGGGTTCCAGGGCCTGGCTTCATCTGGTCCTGTCCTTGACTAGCACAAGACAACCCAGTGTCCTTATGTATTAGTTTCCTATGGCTGCTGTAACAAATTCCCACAACCTAGGTGGGCTTAAAATAACAGAAATGTATTCTTTCAAAGTTCTGGAGGCCAGAAGACCAAGGTCAAGGTGTTGGCATGGCTGGCTCCCTTCAAGGGCTCTGAGGGAGGGAAACTGTCCAGAGCCCTCTGCTTGCTCCTGGGGGTGGGTGGCTGTTCCTGGCATTCCCTGATGTGGAGATGTGGCACTCCAATCTGTGCCTCTGCTGTTACACGCATGCTCTCCGTCTCTCTTTGCATTGTCTTCTCTCTGTGTGTCTGTCTGTATGTCTCTTCTTCTCTCTTTTTTTAAAAAATTATTTATTTGTTTGGCTGCACAGGGTCTTAGTTGCGGCACGTGGGCTCCTTAGTTGTGGCATGCAAACTCTTAGTTGCAGCATGCATGTGGGATCTAGTTCCCTGACCAGGGATCGAACCCAGGCCCCCTGCATTGTGAGCACGGAGTCTTATACACTGCGCCACCAGGGAAGTCCCTCTTCTTCTCTTTTTATAAGGACACCAGTCATACTGGATGAGGGCCACCGTAATGACCTCATCTTAACTTGATAACACCTGCCAAGACCCTATTTCCAAATAAGGTCACATTTATAGGTGCTGGGGTTAAAACTTGAACACATCTTCTGCAGAGGACATAATTCAAACCATAACACCTTGTATGTATCTTTTCCCTTAAGCTTCCTGGAAATGATCTCTGTCTCTTGCAGTTTCACTTGGGTTTGCGGGGAGGGCACCTGAGGCAGAACTTGAGGCCCTGAAGACAGAGTGGGTGTGAGGGAAGGAGCACTGAAGAGGGTTATAGATGTATTCATCGGTGTTGGGAGGGGATACTGGATTAGGAGCTGAACTAATAGAATGACTCAAAAGAGAGGTGTGTGAGGCTGCATATACTATTGGCTCAGGAGAGGACAGCCAGGGTTAGAGCTGTTGGGACTCTTGCCTTTGGAAGACAGAAATCCAGCTCAAAACTGCTTAAGTAAAAAAAAAAAGGGAGGTGGAATTACTGATACATGTAACTGGGAAGAGAGGAGATGTTATATATAAAGCAGAATAAAGCATAGCTGTTGCTCTTTTACGTGGAAATATCAGAAAGAGCCAGGAAATATCTTGTTATTATGTGTAAAAATTAATAATACCAATAATAATATTTAAAAAATGAGTACCCAGCTGTATTTGAATACATTATTGAATGGCCAGTTTTTAAACTAAATATGACACTACAATAATTACTTAACTATACATAACATTACAGGGGTCTAAAGAAAGAACAAGTCTTTTTGCTGAAATAGAAAAGGTTTCCTGGAGGAGTTAAAATACCAGCTATATTTGTCTGATGAATTACATTATTTTTTTAAATTTTTAAAACTTTTTATTTTATATTGGGGTATAGTTGATTAACAATGCTGTGATAGTTTCAGGTGTCCAGCAAAGTGATTCAGTTATATAGATACATGTATCTATTCTTTTTCAAATTCTTTTCCCATTTAGGTTGTTACGTAATATTGAGCAGAGCTCCCTGTGCTGTACAGTAGGTCCTTGTTGGTTATCCATTTTAAATATAGCCGTGTGTACATGTCAACCCAAATTCCCTAACTATTCCTTCCCCTCACCCTTCCCCCCCGGTAACCATAAGTTCCTTCTCTAAGTCTGTGAGTCTGCTTCTGTTTTGTAAGTAAGTTCATTTGTATCATTTCTTGTTAGATTCCAAGTTGAAGCAATATCATATTTCTCTTTCCCTGACTTCACTCAGTATGACAATCTCTAGGTTCATGATATTTTTAATCGTCCACCACTGATATACTTTTAGGTCGTTTACAACCTTTTGCTATTAGAAATAATGAATTGTTTTGTGCGTATACATGATTTCATACAGGTGCGAGTATACCTGTAGGATACATTCCCCAAGGATAAAGGTGTCAGACAGGGGTCAATCAGGAAAACAGAAGCCAGTCCCTGTAGTTCTGGTTTTAAAGATTTGAATAAAAGGAGTGAGGGCTTACACATCCTTGTCAGATCCAGGTCAGCAGAGGTTAGGGAAGATGCAAACGGCAATCTCAGGTCGAAGCCTCTGAGTCGGGGGTCCTTAGAAGCTCACTGCGAAATTGCTGTAAGCAAGCTCCCAGGAAGCTCCCAGGAAGCTCTCACCAAGGACCTCACTGTGCAGTGCAAGGTCGTGGCTCTCAAGAGCTTACCAGGAGCAAGCATCAGACTCCCGGCTTCCATGCCTGGCTCCACCTCTATATGCAAAACAGTGGTGGCTCCTCCCCTGTCTCTCATCTGCAAGGGCTTCTCATTGGAGGCCTAACTCAGAACAAACCTGCGAGCGGCTTCTGGGGAATATAGCTCCTCCCTTTTCTTTTCTGATTCAGAGAGTTCAGAAGGGGCGGGTAGTGATGAAGGGTTGACAGCAGACAATCCAGGGCAAGCAATGTGTAGAGAAGTGCTGGGTTGATGGGTATGTGAACTTTAAATTTTAATTGATACTTCCTAATTGCTGCTCAGAGAGGCTGTACCAGTTTACATCCCCAGCCAAGAGTGTAAAAGAGTATCTATAAGAATGCCTCTTTCCTTACACTCTTGTCAACACAATGGATTATAAAAAATTTTTAACTTTGCAAAACCAATAACGGAAAATAATACTCTATTGTAGTTGCTAATTTGTATTTTTAAATGATGAGACTGAGTGTTTTTCAGTTTTAAAAGCCATTTCCCCCCCCCCCCGTGTCTAGTCTGTTCATGTCCTTTGTCCATTTTTATATTATGTTGCTGCACTTTTTATTATTGATTTATAGGAGCCCTTTGTCATAGTGCTACAAACATATACCAGTTCTGGTCTTTTTTTTTTGCCATGCATAAAATTTTAATGTTCTTCACTCAGATTTAAAAAATCTTCTATTTATAGCTTTTGGATTTTGTGTCATACATGAAAGTCCTTCCCTACTTTGAGAACATCAGGGAATTTGCCCTTAATTTCTTCAACAATAGTTATGGATTTTAAAAAATTTTAATGTTTGACCCATTTGTGATTTATTTTGATATGATGAGTGTCATAGGGATCCAACTTGATATTTTCCACATGAATCAAAGGAAAGCAGAGAGTTCTAGATTAAACTGTATTCTTTCTAGAAGTTATAAATTGCAGACATCCCACCTGTAGGCTCGAGCAGCCCCAGGTGAGGTTGGGCAGACAGAGGACTGGGAAAGACTCCGGGCTGGGGCAAAGCTGGAGGCAGGCGTGAGCTTGGCACGTTCACAGCTGGGAATGAGACTAGCCTAGGATATGGCTGGTGATGTGATGCGGAAGAGAGAAGCTGGGTCCACCTGGCGGGAGCCACGCTATGGGTGCGCCTCAGTATCAGGCCACGGTGATAAGGAGCAGGGCTGTGAGTAGAGAGCTGCAGTTGCCGCGTTTTGGGAAGTCTGGCCTGGCCGAGGATTGGTGGGGGGGAGGGCAGATGACACAGCAGGGGAACCTGAGTGAATGTGCTGTCCCAGCCCCAGGCTGAGCCGACTCAGGGCTCCTTCCCCAGGGCTGGGTGGGCGGCTGAGGCAGAGGAACTGCCTACAGACAAGGGGCAAGTTTCAAACCAGGACTCTCAGGAGCATCCCTGGAGTCAGATCGGAGCATCCCCAGGGGGTCTGGAGACCGGGGATTCTGCTTCTGCTTCTGACTCAACCCCTGAGAACTTCACATCAGACCAAGCGCCCTTGTGGGATCCATGGCTCAATAATGAGACTTCATAGATCTGGTGAGGAGTTTGCACTGTGCCAGGGTGTAGGTGAGCTCTATACCTACCATCTCATTTAATCCTCACCTGCTACCATCCCCATTTTATAGATTGGGAAACTGAGGCTTAACTCACTCAAGGTCACAGGGATTGAAAATGGTGGCACTGGTCCTGAGAAGACTCTCTCTGACTCCAGAACTGAGCTCTTCATTGCTCTGAAGTTACCTCTGTGACTCAGGGTCAGCAAAACTTTTCTCTGCTCTTGGTTATGAGCAAAGGGCAAAGATTCATGTACATAGACAAACTCTTCCATTGTAATTAAAAATGTACCTACACACTGGGATGTACAAGAAAGTAATTCTGAATTGTTGACATACATTCTAGTGTGATCAGGTAAATGCCTCCATAGATTTTAGGAACTTCATTGGGGAAGACATCCCCTTATTCCCAAATTGCTTGTCCCAGCTTCTTACAGATGCTTGGTGTTCCTCAGAGGGAGACAAGGGCTTTCCTGAGAGATAAGGTGTAAACTAAAGGCTGGGCTGCTGTCTGTTCCTCCGTGCCCTTCATGTTCTCTGCAGGGCACCTGAAGCAGAGATTTAATTATTTTTTTCTAGAATAAGGGAGGAGAAAAGGTGGCTTTTAAAGTAATGTTTATCCTTCACATTCACTTGCTATTTTTGTGTAATTATTTGATAAGAAAACCAAAGTTATAGGATTGACCGTGTTTCTATGAAAGGGAGGGAACAGTCTCTAAGCACTTTCTCAGCAGACTGTGACTCTCCCTTTCACTAGCGGTGGGCTTCCTGTGGTCCAGAAATCACGGCTGGCTACAGGGACACCACCACCCGGGCTGTCGTACAGCGTCACCTGCTTAGAAGGGCTTTGTGTTTTGTTTAATGCACCACAGTCGCTGTCTTAAAATTCTTAATAGTTTTTGCACAAGGAACCTTGCATTTTCTTTTTGCACTGGGTCCTGCAAATTATGTACACATTCCTGCCTGAAATAACGTGGTTAGGGACACTTGTAGAAACTTGGGATAGAATACTTTATTGACCTCCAGTGACGTCCTGCATCTTGAGGGTAGGTGATAAAATGTGGGAGACCCAGGTGCAAGGAGCAAATTTGGTAAGGTTTTATGTAGGATGTCACCCGGCATCTTGCTACAGGCACCTCTGCAACCTTTCTGCCCTCTTCCTTGCTGTAGCAATCCACAACCCAAAATTAAAGCAGCAGAGCTGTTATTGAGAGAAATGGGAGAACTAAGCTTGCAACTAGGACCTTTGCTCCAAACTCGCAGTTGTTTATCCTCCGAGAATTCTCTGAGCCTGTCTGCCTGGGGCTCTTCGTACCTTGTAATATATAGTACCTGTCCATTAATACTGGGAGAATTTCCAGGTGGGTCCTGTTTTGCCTGACATCCTGGCACCAAAGATAGCACTTAGGGGAGTGGGTTTTGAATCTGGTTCATGTTAAATCATTTGCAGAAGTCCAGGAGATAAGACATAAAATAAACTCGTGCTTGTTGAAGCAGAGATGCCTCAACGGCTGCATCTCCTTCCTCATACCTACCTTCCCTCTTACCTCTAGAGTGCTATAGAGAAAAGTTTACAAACTCCTGGCCTAGATCCATGTATGGTCCTACCAATGTTTGTCAAAAATCTAAGCTTACTTCAATCTGAAGCATTCCAGCTCAGAACACAAAAATTACAAGAAGAGTGAAAAATTCTCTACGGTAAAATGTATTGCCGAATATTCAAATAGTTCAAGGGCACTGTTCAGCTGAACAAAGGAAATGGAGAGAAGAGTCCAGAGCAGGCTAGCTCTGTCCTTGGACATTGCAGCTTAGACACCCACTATAGATTCCTCAGTTCTTCTTGAGTATCTGCTTTTTCAATCTTGTCATTGTATTGCTTCATTCAGTTCTCCTAACAACCACAGAAAGCAGGGTAGTGGGGTAGGTTGATCACGTGAATGGGCCCAATGAATGGCTCTACCCCCAGCCCCCTAGCTTTTAAACTCCCCCAACTCTGAAGCTGGACTTGGCCCTGTGACTTGCTTTGACCAATGGGATGTAGAAAATGTGAGACTGTTTTGCTTGCTCTATCAGTCAGGGTTCTCCAGAGAAATAGAACCAATAGGGTATATATATATATATATATGTATGTATGTATATTAGGAAATCCCACAGTCTGCCTCTGCAAACTGGAAAACCAGGAAAGCTGATGGTGTAATTCAGTCTGAGTCCGAAAACCCAAGCACCAGGAGAGCCATTGTCCAAGGGCAGAAGCCTGATGTCTCAGCTCACGCAGAGAGAGTGAATTCACCTTTCCTCCACCTTTTCGTTTCGTTCAGGATCTCAGTGGCTCGGATGAACCCCGCCCGCCGTGGCCAGGGCGATCTTTACTCTGTCTACTGATTCAAATGCTACTCTGTTCTGGAGACACCCTCACAGACACATCAGAAATAATGTTTTCCTGGCTCTCTGGGCATCCCTTAGCGCAGTCAGGTCGATACATAAAACCAACCATCACAGGCTATAATGAAATTTGCAGTCCTTTCCCCATCCTTCCCTACTGCTGTCAGCAAACACTTTCCACGCCTTTTCGTTGTTTTCTCATGTATTTCCCTCCATAACTCTAAGTATGATGCTTTTACTGCTATTTCTTGACTTTTAGTTTTAGATTACAGTTTTATTACTGTTGAATTTATATTATGAAAAATCAGGATTTAGCTGTGTTTCATGATTACGTAACCCTCACACAAAGATATTTCCCTTTCTCAGATCTCCCCTTAAAAGGCTGAACAAATATTGTGTGTGTGTGTGTGTGTGTGTGTGTGTGTGTGTGTGTAATTCCCTTTTCTCCACATTCGGGGGTGGGTGGGTTTATATATCTAGTGTTTTCGTTATTTTATCTGTATAGGTCTTGCTTACAAATGAGACAAATTATATCTGAGTGATTATATTTCGTTTCCTGAGCATTTTTTCTGGCTCCTTCTATTGGGAATTGTTTTCTTCTTCACCCCTTCCTGTCTTTCTTCACATCTCTCTCTGACATTATCTTTTCACATTCTCAACCAGTTTTTTTTCCCAACTTTTATTCCAACAAACCTCTCAGATAACTTCTCAGATTTCTGTTTGGATAAGCTACTGAGATTTTATGTTTTTTCCCCCAGCTTTATTGAGTTACAATTGACATATCACATTGTGTAAGTTTAAGGTGCACAATATGATGATTTGATACACTTATATGTTGCAAAATGATTCCCACAAGAGGGTTCATTAATACCTCTATCACCTCACGTAATTGCCATTTGTTTTGGTGGTGAGAATGTTTAAGATCTCCTTTCTTATCAAATTTCAAGTATAGAATATCAACTGTAGTTGACTATGGTCATCATGCTGTACATTAGGTCCCCAGAACTTTTTCATCTTATAACTGGAAGTTTGTACCCTTTGATCAACATCTCCTCATTTCTCTCACCCCACCCCCTGGCAACCACCATTCTGCTCTCTGTTTTTGTGAGTTCTGCTTTTTTGTAGATTCCACATATGAGATCATACAGTATTTGTTTTTCTCTGTCTGACTTATTTCATTTCTCATAATGCCCTCAAGGTCCATCTAACCACCCATCCATTAATTTTGTAGCGGAAGGCGGAATTTTTTTCTTTTTTTTAAATGGATGAATAACATTCCATTGTGTGTGTATATATCTCTCTCACATCTTCTTTATTCATCCATAGATGGACACTTAGGTTGTTTCCGTATCTTGGCTATTGTGAATAATGCTGCAATGAACATGGGGGTGCAGGTATCCCATCAAAATACTGATTTAGGGAATTCCCTGGCAGTCCAGTGGTTAGGACTTGGCGCTTTCACTGCTGGGGCCTGGGTTTGATCCCTGGTCGGGGAACTGGGATCTGGCAAGCTGCATGGTATGGCCAAAAAAAAAAAAAAAGATACTGATTTCATTTTCTATGTATATACACTGAGAAGTAGGATTGCTGGATCATATGGTAGTTCTATTTTTAAAACATTTATTTATTTATTTAATATTGCGGCTGTGGGCTCCTTAGTTGCGGCATGTGGGCTCCTTAGTTGTGGCATGCAAACTCTTAGTTGCGGCATGCATGTGGGATCTAGCTCCCTGACCAGGGATCAAACCCAGGCCCCCTGCATTGGGAGCACAGGATCTTAAGCACTGAGCCGCCAGGGAAGTCTTGGTAGTTCTATTTTTAATTGAGGAATCTCCATACTGTTTTACATAATGGCTGTACCAACTTACAGTACTACCAGTAGTGCACGAGGGTTCCCATTTCCTCCACACCCTCGCCAACACTCTTCTAGGAGTCTTACCGTTTCAGTTTTATGTTTAAATCTTTAATCCAGTTTGAGTTAATTTTTGTGAGTGGTGAAAGATAGGGGTCCAGTTTCACTCTTCTGCATGGGATTATCCAGTTTTCCCAATACCATTTATTGGAGAGACTATCCTTTCCTCATTGAGTGTTCTTGGCTCCCTTGTCAAATATTAGTTGACTGTATATGTACAGGTTTATTTCTGGGCTCTTGATTCTGTTCCAAATATGTGTGTATTTTTATGCCACCATCATACTGTTTTGATTACTATGGCTTTGTAATAAAGTTTGAAATTAGGAAGTGTGAAGCATCCAGCTTTGTTCTTCTTTTTCAAGATTGCTTTGGCTATTTGGGGTCTTTCATGTTCCGTATGAATTTTAGGATTGCCTTTTCTATTTCTGTGAAAAATATCATTGGAATTTTGATAGGGGTTGCATTGAATCTGTAGATTGCTTTTGGTAGTATGGCTATTTTAACAATATTAATTATTCCAATCCATGAACACAGGATATCTTTCTATTTATTTGTGTCTCCTTCAATTTCTTTCATTAAAGAAAGAATTGTTTAAATTGTTAAATTCATCATATTGTTTTTGATGTTATTATGAATAATATTGTTTTGTTGTTTCTTTTTCAGATATTTTGTTGTTAGTATATAGAAATGCAACTGATTACTGATTTGTTGATTTTGTATCCTGCGACTTTACTGAATTTGTTTATTAATCCTAATAGTTTTTTGGTGGTCTTTAGGATTATCTCTATATAAGATCATATCATCCGAAAATAGAGACAATTTTACTTTTTCTTTCCTGACTTGGATGTATTTTATTTCTTTTTTCTTGCCTAATTGTCAGTCTTGAGATTTTGTGGTTATTTTCCATGCAGGATTATTATAGCAATAGCTGAGTGATAAAGAAGCTTTCCTCATATGTCGAGAGATCCTTGGTTGATGGCTCACTTTTAAGAATGGAGCACTGAAGATGGGCCCGAGACCCTGTGTGTGTAGATGGGGCTTGTGGATTATATAGTGACTGTGAGGGGACATAGATGTTTGATGGGGAGCCTCCAAATGTCAGTGTCTGCACATCTTGCTATTGTGCCACCACTTTTCCTGGGATGTCCCTGTCGCATGACTGGAGTTTATACATCTTACTTCCAGCAATCTGGTGGACATCTTCCTAGCATATCTTCATAGGGCAGAGAGAGAGTGAGAAAGCTCTTGTGTCTCTTCTTATAAGGACGCTAATCCCATTCATGAGGGCTCCACCCTCAGGACTAAATCATCTACCAAAGGCCCCACCTCCTAATACCATCGCTTGGGGGTTAGGATTTCAACATATGAATTTTGGGGGAACACAAACATTCAGTCCATAACACATCATGAGATAAAGAGTCAGATGTGGATATTGCTGAACCCGCAGAGCGCTGATGCTGGCTTACCTCTCGTACTTGTCAGTAAGAGCTTTCCTGATCTCCTTGCCTCCCCCTTCCTGCCTGACCTGGAGGGGTCAGAGCTGGATTTAGCAAACAGGAGCAGAAACACAAGCTAGGGAAAAGAGAAGAGGCAGCTCCCCTCCTAACTGCAAAAGCCTGACCTGGGGAAGGAAAGAAATATGAACTTAGAATCAAGGTTTGAATTTTGAATGCTTCTGTGGGACTGGATATTTAAAATGTGGAATCGAACTTTTGTTTTGTGATTTAGGTCTTTTTAAAGTTTTAAATTTAACAGTGACCAGAAAATTCATGGGGATGAGTTTTTATCCAGAAGTAGAAGAACTTGTCCATTAGCAGTTTTAAAGGGAAAATGAGTCGAAAGTGGATGTTAATAAGTTTCAGTTGCTTTATGATTATATCCCAGACTTTGGAAAGTTCATCCTCATGATTACATTTATCTGAGAATCTTTTTATTTTGCCCTTCCTCTTGAGAGGATGAAATTCTAGACTATTATTTTTGTCATCACCTCAATGATATTATTCCATTGTCTTCCAACATCTAACGCTGTTGAAGAGAAGTCTGTGTCACTGTAATTGCCATTTGTGTTTCTGACCGTCTTGTAAAGGAGGCACTGACAGCCTTTGTTCTGGACTATCTTTTTAAGGATGTTTGTAGAGCAAACAGCCTCGGAAGGTGGAGATGATGTCTCCTTCTGGAGCAAGGGGTAGGCTTGCTTAGAGCCTTGGGAGCTGAGAGAGCCTCTCCTCAGGGTCTTCAGCTCTTCTTAGTGCATTGAGATATTTTTTCCTGTTTGTTGCGGGAGATGTTTTGAGCCCAGCTTTGCCTTTTTTTTTTTCTTGGAGCATAGTGAGTACCATTTAGACAGGAAGTTTACCGGTTGTAGATAAATAATCACTTTAATGAAGTTTTCTGGAGTATTTAATCACGTTTCAAGGTAATGTAATTAATCCTGGAGTTGCATTTGTTGCCATAGCAATTTACTATTGATAATTCCATTTAACAGCACTGATTTTAATTTTAGCAGATATTGTCTATATTTTTCCTCAACGTTTATTTCAGAGTACTTACTCTGTCTTTTAAAAAACATAACTCATCTAGCTTTCCTTATTATACACTCTCTTGGGACTTTCAGATCAGTGGTGTTACTATTCCTAGAATTTTACACTGATTCCAGTCCCATTTAATGCTCTGCACACTTCCCACTTCCCCTTGCTTGTGCTAGATATGTTACATTTCCCATTTTACGACTTTTCACTTCTTCAAACTGCCCTTTATTGCTTGAAGTTCCACATTGTAATTTGAAAAGTAGAACACTAAAATATCTATTTCTGAATGATTTGCTAACTACTGGGCTGTAATTGTATTCAAAATTGATAGTTCAGTTGAAACTTTAACTATTTTATTCAACTTGAGAGGTATTTTTGTAGCTGATTATTCTTGCTTATGGCTTTACCTAGAGCTTTTATTTCACGGTTACATTTTGTACCATGTTAAATATTTTTCCATTTATTTTCACAAAGCTAGATAAAAATGTTAACAAAGGCATAAAAGCCATATGTTAAACCAGGAATAGTATTGGAATCAGAAATGATATACTACATCACCTTACTTTTATTGTTTTCTGAGATTTATTGCTATGGAGAAGATTCAACCCAAGAGTATGATGGCTAATACAGTTATACCAAATTTTCAAACCTCTAAAATTATGACGCTAAAACTTTCATATGCTGACTGGAAATGAAAAGGAAAATATGTTCAGATAAATGTCCTGAGGTAGAAGAATAAATACCAACCATATAGATGAAACAAGTCTTGCTTGTTATCTGTGTTAGATTGGCTGCTCTCCTGCTGAGAGCTGTTCCATCATTTGAGTCTTCCTTCAGTGATTTCGCACAGTACACTGTCACCCAAGGGGCGTCAGGAAACTATGTGTAGGATGGCAGAGAATCACTGCAGTTCTGTTCCTTCCCCATAACTGAAGGGCAGCAGCTCCTGACCTGGGATCCCTGGAGTCTCCGGGGTTCCCTGGGCTGGCTTCGTAGACAAGGGTGCAGGGCATGGGTTATGTGTCTATTTATGGGAAGTGGGTCTACATCTTTCATCACATTCTTAAAGGGGTCCATGATCTTCCAAATGCCAAGAACGGAGTGTAACAACTTCTCTCTTTTACCAAAGACTATTTTAGAAATCATTTTGGCTATTACAAAAGGGCTAATGGGTATTAAGCACATTATTAATAATAACGTGTATGATTATGTGCAAGAACTGTCCTGAGCACTCGGTTAAAAAATTATTATGGGTAATTGCAAATGTACAAAAGTAGGGAAAGCATTAAAATGATTCTCCGTGTGCATATCACACAGCTCCAATCATTATCAACATTTTGCTAATTGTTCTTAGCCACTGAAATGCATGGCCTGATATAATTGCCGTAGGTACCCTAGGGGTAGGTACTGTCAATATTCCTTTTACAGATGAGGACCCGAGGCTTGGAGAAGCTCAGCCGCTGGCTGAGGGTTGCACAGCTGGGGAGTGGCTGGGCTGTAGGGAGGGGACTTGAACCCGGGTCTGGCCAGCTCTGGAGGGCCACCCTCACCTCAGGCCACTAGGTGCCTTCCTTCTTGCGTGGCTGCCTCCCCTGGAGGATCTGTGGCCCCTGCACTCCTGTGCCTGGTTTCCCTGGAAGTGCTTTCATCTTGGAAGTAGCTACCGTTTACTGAGCATCTCCTCAGCTTTACACGTGGTTTTATTCTATTTTTTTCTCCTGTGTTTCAAAAAGTGTATTTTTGCTTTTATTTTAATAAAGACTCTCTGAGAGAAGGATTTTATTCCCACTTTACAAGTGAGGAAACCTCAGAACAGACGTTAGGCAACTCGACCAAAGTTATACCTAATCAGCGATGGAGTTGGTGCTGGAATCCAGACATTCCGTCTTCTCTCCAGCACACACTGGCCTCCAGGCTCAGTGACACGTGGCATGAAATTAAGAAAAAAAATGTATAGAGTGTATTTTCTAGAAGAGAGTTTATATTCATGGGGTCAACTAATGGTGGCTAGAATCGGACACCTAGCTGGAGACTGCCGCTATGTCAGCACAGGGGAGGGTGCGAGGCTTCCGACGTGAGCCCCTGCCTGCCTGCGGGGCACTGCGGTGTCCGCCTGAGACCCTCCCCCCAGCAGGTCCTCAGTGTCCAGTGCAGGCTCTTGTTTCCCAGTTGCAAGCTGGGCCCTCGGGCACCGCGGTGTATGCTCCCACGGCTTTGTGCACTCTTTCAATAGAGGAAGAAGAGACTTCCTGGAAGTGGTGGATTTTAGGACCGTCCCTCACCCCTGGACAGTGAGATCTGTCTTCTGGGACCAGAAGCAGCATCACTTGTCATCACCCAGAAGGTACCGTGCTCCATCTCGCTCAGACGACCACCCAGGCCAGTGACACCACAGCATTCAGGAGACACTCCTGTCCTTCAGGGGGTGGCTGGCCTGTGGCTGCATCACTCCAATCTCTGCCTCCATCTTTGTTTTTTTTTAAAAATAAATTTATTTATTTATTTATTTTTGTCTGCGTTGGGTCTTTGCTGCTGCGCGCGGGCTTTCTTTAGTTGCGGTGAGCAGGGGGGCTACTCTTCGTTGCGATGCACGGACTTCTCATTGCGGTGGCTTCTCTTGTTGCGGAGCACGGGCTCTAGGCGTGTGGGCTTCAATAGTTGTGGCTCGCGGGCTTAGTTGCTCCGCAGCATGTGGGATCTGCCTGGACCAGGGTTCGAACCCGCATCCCCTGCATTGGAAGGCGGATTCTTAACCACTGTGCCACCAGGGAAGCCCTCTGCCTCCATCTTCACATGGTCTTTTCCTTGTGTTTCTCTGTGTCCTCTTCTCTTCACATAAGGACACCAGTCATTGGATTTAGGGATTGCCCCCAATCCAGGATGATCTCATCCTGAGATCCTTAACTAACTACATCGGCAAAGACCCTATTTCCAAATAAGGTCACATTCTGAGTTTTGGAGTAGACATGAGTTTTGAGGGACACCATCAACCCACTGCATTCTGGATGGCAGAGAGAAGGCAGGATCATGAAGCAGAGTTCTCGTGGTAGCCTTTTGTCACGGGGGTAGTGAGTTCCACCAGCTGTGTCCTCAGAAAACAGAGGATGTCGGGATGGCGGGGCTGGCCTAGCCAAACGCACTCGAGCCCACTGCCCCCGGCATGTGTTGCTGACCCCAGGCATCTTCATCTGAGAAGCGCAGCCTCCATGGGTTTCCAAAGAACGCTTTGGAAAGTGGGTCCTACCGAGAGAAATATGACTCGGAAAACTCAAAGAACAGTCTTGCAAGTCAAGCCACATAGCTGCAACCTCACACGCTCCAATAGGCACAGGAGTAGAAATGCTCAAGTGATGGATTTGCATATTTTACCTGCTCAAAGCGGAGGTTTACACTACGGCTAATAGGACATGGCAATTTAGTGTTGGGTTATTATTGTTGTTGTTATTGTAATGCCCTGCTGTGTCCTGGGAACACTCGTTGTGTCACTGAGGGTAACTAGACATGGTGGGGTGTGACAGTTGCCCAGCTATATCCCCACAAGGGGCTGGATTGTGGTGGGTCATGGCCGGAGCTGCTGCAGGCTCAATGACTCCTGGGACATGGGACATGGAACATGGAACATGTCACTTAGTTGTAGTTTCCTTACACGGTACTGCTTAGACCCTTGTCTGCTGATGTGCCCCCAGCCCATCCTCGTAGTATAAAATGATGAATTCTCGGCTCTGAGCTTCTCTGACCTGGTGGATTACTCCTCCATGAAGGCTGCACTGACTATTAAATTTTGGACCTGCCTCTTTGAGCATATAGGAAAGCCACGGGTGTTTTGTTCTCTTACGTTTAACCTTATCTCAGGAATATCTTTTGCACTGTTTGCTGACTCAGTGGCATACTGAAGGGGACTGAATTCACGCTTTTAATTCCAGTCTGTTATAGACTCTGTGGTCTGGCCCGACTCCCAAAACCATGCCCCAATCAATCTCCATGGCTGGGGGATGGAATAATCTATTTGATTTTAGCCTGTCCGGCTTGAACCTTGCATGGGATGGGGCGGGGACGGTGGAGTCAGTCTCTCAACCACAGAGCTGAGTGGTGCGGGAGGTTTGTAAAGACGTTTGGAATTCTATGCCTTGAATAAAGGGAGGTAATGCTGGAGGAAGTAGCGGATGACTACTTCATTCATGGGTGTTTTCTAGATTGTATGTACTCTTTAGATGGCTGGACCAGATACTTGCAGACTTTAGTGTTTTCATTTCTTGATGACCTTTTTCTTCATAGTGGGAAGTATAAGTCTTTTTTTTTTTTTTTTCCTGGCAAATAACATTTCTCCTTTATTTTATGCTGCTGTAGCTCCATGTTCGTTTTTTTTTAAACATCTTTATTGGAGTAAAATTGCTTTACAGTGGTGTGTTAGTTTCTGCTTAATAACAAAGTGAATCAGCTCTACATATACATATATCCCCATATCTCCTCCCTCTTGCGTCTCCCTCCCACCCTCCCTATCCCATCCCTCTAGGTGGTCACAAAGCACCGAGCTGATCTCCCTGTGCTATGTGGCTGCTTCCCACTAGCTATTTTACATTCGGTAGTGTACATATGTCCATGCCACTCTCTCACTTCGTCCCAGCTTACCCTTCCCCCTCCCTGTGTCCTCAAGTCCATTCTTTACGTCTGCGTCTTTATTCCTGTCCTGCCCCTAGGTTCTTCAGAACCATTTTTTTTTTTTTTTTTAGATTCCATATATATGTGTTAGCATACGGTATTTGTTTTTCTTTTTACTTCCCTCTGTATGACAGTCTCCAGGTTCATCCACCTCATTACAAATAACTCAATTTTGTTTCTTTTTATGGCTGAGTAACATACCATTGTATACACGTGCCATATCTTCTTTATCCATTCATCTGTCGATGGACACTTAGGCTGCTTCCATGTCCTGGCTATTGTAAATAGCGCTGCAATGAACATTGTGGTACATAACTCTTTTTGAATTATGGTTTTCTCAGGGTATATGCCCAGCAGTGGGATTGCTGGGTTGTATGGTAGTTCTATTTTTAGTTTTTAAAGGAACCTCCATACTGTTCTCCATAGTGGCTGTATCAATTTACATTCCCACCAAGAGTGCAAGAGGGTTCCCTTTTCTCCACACCCTCTCCAGCATTTATTGTTTGTAGATTTTTTTGATGATGGCCATTCTGACTGGTGTGAGGTGATACCTCATTGTAGTTTTGATTTGCATTTATCTAATGATTAGTGATGTTGAGCATCCTTTGAGGTGTTGTTGACAATCTGTATATCTTCTTTGGAGAGATGCCTATTTAGGTCTTCTGCCCATTTTTGGATTGGGTTGTTTGTTTTTTTGATATGGAGCTGCATGAGCTGCTTGTAAATTTTGGAGATTAATCCTTTGTCAGTTGCTTCATTTGAAAATATTTTCTCCCATTTTGAGGGTTGTCTTTTCGTCTTGTTTATGTTTTCCTTTGCTGTGCAAAAACTTTTAAGTTTCATTAGGTCCCATTTGTTTATTTTTGTTTTTATATCCATTTCTCTAGGAGGTGGGTCAAAAAGGATCTTGCTGTGATTTATGTCATAGAATGTTGTGCCTATGTTTTCCTCTAAGAGTTTTATAGAGTCTGGCCTTACTTTTAATCCATTTTGAGTTTATTTTTGTGCATAGTGTTAGGAAGTGTTCTAATTTCATTGTTTTACATGTAGCTGTCCAGTTTTCCCAGCACTACTTATTGAAGAGGCTGTCTTTTCTCCATTGTATATTCTTGCCTCCTTTATAAAAAGTAAGGTGACCATATGTGTGTGGGTTTATCTCTGGGCTTTCTATCCTGTTCCATTAATCTATATTTCTGTTTTTGTGCCAGTACCATAGTGTCTTGATTACTGTAGCTTTGTAGTATACTCTGAAGTCAGGGAGCCTGATTCCTCCAGCTCCGTTTTTCTTTCTCAAGATTGCTTTGGCTATTCGGGGTCCTTTGTGTTTCCATACAAATTGTGAAATTTTTTGTTCTAGTTCTGTGAAAAATGCCATTGGTAGTTTGATGGGGATTGCATTGAATCTGTAGATTGCTTTGGGTAGTATAGTCATTTTCACAATGTTGATTCTTCCAATCCAAGAACATGATATATCTCTCCATCTGTTTGTATCATCTTTAATTTCTTTCATCAGTGTCTTACAGTTTTCTGCATACAGGTCTTTTGTCTCCTTAGGTAGGTTTATTGCTAGGTATTTTATTCTTTTGGTTGCAGTGGTAAATGGGAGTGTTTCCTTAATTTCACTTTCAGATTTTTCATCATTAGTGTATAGGAATGCAAGAGATTTCTGTGCATTAATTTTGTACCCTGCTACTTTACCAAATGCATTGATTAGCTCTAGTAGTTTTCTGGTAGCATCTTTAGGATTCTCTATGTATAGTATCATGTCATCTGCAAACAGTGACAGCTTTACTTCTTCTTTTCCGATTCGGATTCCTTTTATTTCTTTTTCTTCTCTGAATGCTGTGGCTAAAACTTCCAAAACTATGTTAAATAATAGTGGTGAGAGTGGACAACCTTGTCTTGTTCCTGATCTTAGTGGAAATGGTTTCAGTTTTTCACCATTGAGAATGATGTTGGCTGTGGGTTTTTTCATATATAGCCTTTATAATGTTGAGGTAAGTTCCCTCTATGCCTCCTTTCTGGAGGGTTTTTATCATAAATGGGTGTTGAATTTTGTCAAAAGCTTTTTCTGCATCTATTGAGATAATCATATGGTTTTTCTCCTTCAATTTGTTAATATGGTTTATCACATTGATTGGTTTGTGTATATTGAAGAATCCTTGCATTCCTGGGATAAACCCCGCTTGATCATGGTGTATGATCCTTTTAATGTGCTGTTGGATTCTGTTTGCTAGTATTTTGTTGAGGACTTTTGCATCTATGTTCATCAGTGATATTGGCCTGTAGCTTTCTTTCTTTGTGACATCTTTGTCTGGTTTTGGTATCAGGGTGATAGTGGCCTCATAGAATGAGTTTGGGAGTGTTCCTCCCTCTGCTATATTTTGGAAGATTTTGAGAAGGATAGGTGTTAGGAAGTATAAGTCTTATTTTGTTTTTCTGAGACCTGGGAGCAATTGTGGATAGCTCTGCTCACAGGTATAGATGTTGCATTTGAGTTATTCAGTTAATAGCTGAGCCATGCTCTGCTGTAAGCACTGGAGATACAGAGAAGGGAAAGTCTCTATTAATTGGGGTAACACGAGCTGCTGTAACACAAGACCTCAAATCAGAGAAGCCGAATGTATCAACCATTTGTGAGAGTTCTGAGGGGCGCCCTGCAGGTTGGCAGGTGGGTCTGCTCATTCAGGGACTTTGGCTGATGCTGGGCTTTGCAGTTTTCGACACATGGCTTTCAAGGTCACCCTCATCCTTGGCACTCCAGCCAGCAGGAAGAGGGGAAAGAATGTTGGTGGGGGCTGGGGGTTGGGGTGGAATACAGGAACCAGGCTTGGAAATAGCTCTCATCACTTCTGCTCACATTCCTTTCTTCCGGAAAGTTCCTACCTGCCCTATGAGGACGCACTTAATTTAATGGGGAAGATCAGCATGTGAATCAAAGGCAGAGGAAGTATAGGTCTTAAGCAGTAGTTTTTCTACCTCACATCCTACACTTTACAATTCCAAATTGTCCCAACGTTAGGAACTACTCAAAAGGGAAGAACTCTAAGATGGAAACCCAGTGCAGCCTAACACATGGAACAAGGCCATATTTTAAAACCTTTATTTCCCCCTTATGTCTGTTTCTAATTAGTTATTTCTTATTGTTAGTGATGATGTTAAATTTTATTTACCTCACTGCAGTTCCTGGTCATTCTTTGTCTCTATTCCTTGGAAAAAAACAAATCCAAGCTTGTACTGGAGATTTATAATGTTCCAGGTTCAGATTTCCATCCCCTTCCCAACATAATTACCACAACAAACCTGTAAAGGGCTGTTAATATTTCCATTTTACAGACGTGGACACAGAGAACTTAGGAAACGTCAAGATCGTGCATCAGTAGAGATAGAGCTGTGTGTTTGTTAGGGTCACACCAGTTACTGAACAAGCAAACCTCTAAATTTCAGACATTTGTTTCTTACTCATGGGATAGCCCAACTGGGGGTTCCCAGGTGGTGGGTGGCTTTTGTCCCCTGGCTCCTTTTTTTAAAAAAATATTTATTTATTTATTTTGGCTGCGCTGGGTCTTAGTTGCAGCATACAGACTCTTAGCTGCAGCATGCGGGCTTCTTAGTTGTGGCGTGCATGCGGGATCTAGTTCCCCAACCAGGGATCGAACCTGGGCCCCCTGTATTGGGAGTGCAGAGTCTTACCCACTGGACCACCAGGGAAGTCCCCCCTGGCTCCTTCTGTCTTGTGGTTCTGCTATTCTCCAGGACCTTGGAGCACTCAGCATCCAGCTGGCTTCCACCCAAACTCAGGTCTTTTTGTTATTCTGGAATCCCAGAATCTTTTCCCATGAATATACAGTGTCACACATACACTCGCATTTGGTGTTTCACATTTTATATTTTCGTATTGTCTTGGTAAACTATGCCATTACCAGCATTTTAAAAACAAAGTTTGTAAACCTTAATGTAGGCTTTTTTTGCCTCCCAGTTTTCAATTTCCAAACAATAGTAGAGAAGCCATATATTTTTCTCACTCTCAAATATTAGCCTATTTCCCTTTAGCTTTTTTTTCAGCAAAACTGCATTTCTTGACAATGTCTGGGGTTGTTTTTTGCATTGCTCCCCTTCTCATTTCCCACCTCAAGGGTTGCTTCTGTAGGTGTTTTGACAGATGCCTGGCTCAAACAGGCTCCCATGGAGAATGGATATTTCTTGGCTCTTCTGTGTTACCGTTCAGGCTATTAACAGCTCCTTAAATGGATTCACCACAGTCAGCTTTCACGTCACCACTGGCTTTTTCAAGTTTGTCCGCCACAGGTGGGGAAATTTCTAGCCCTTCCTAAAGCTCTCTGAACCTTGTTCCACATTTAGCTGTTTCTTATGAAAACCCTAGACTGGTTAGGGGAAAAAAAAATTTCTCCCTAGTCCTGGGATCAAGAATTTGAAAGGAAATGTCTATAGTGTATCATTTTTGATTCTTTCTTAGTGAGTTACTCTGGCACCCAAGATGAGGGGCTTGAGATTTGATAGCCAGGGAGGATGAATGAACAAGAGGATGAAAGGTGAAAGGTAACCCCACTATGTAGTGAGCTATTCCCTGCCAATTAGCTTTATCCCAGGACTGTGTCAGCATGATATTTATTCTCTGGATACCTTTTCTCCAAGACTCTCACTGTTAGTCACGTGCTTCCAAGACATGTACCATTTTGCCTGGTCATTCACAAAGCTTGACTGCTGAATGAAGAGGTGCCTGAGCTTTCTGCAGCAGTGCAGGGGCTCTGGGACAAACACTGGCCATTGCAGATTTGACTCACTACCCGCACTGGCCCCACCAGAGGCAGAAGGCAACGGTGGCCAGGGGCACTCCTTTCTTAAAATTGAGGACTTGACATTGGGCTGAGCTCAGAGGTTTAATCCACCCCTCTGTCTCTGCTTGCTGTACCCTCAGACTGGTGAGAGGTGGGCGGCTCCTGCCCAGGGAGAACTTGGTCAGGAGGTTCACCTTGCAAGGCCTTAGGTGTAAGGTAGGTCTAACATCTCTCTGGAAATTCCAAAAGTTGAACCTCTGGGTAGCTGGGAGGCAAACAAAAAACATTTGATGACATGGATAATATGTGTGGAAAGCAATGCTTAGCCCCTCGGTATTCTGTTTCTATTTGTTCTATAATTCTTAAATCATGATAATTACTGAATTTCCTAGACTCTAAGATATCACTGATTGTAAAACACATTATCAATTTAATAGTATTTTTGGTGTGTTGAGGAGGAGAACAAAATACTACTGTTTAAAATGTGCAGTTTGACTGCAAAACACATTCCAAATTTTAGAAATGATAAAACGTGATGAAATGGTAATATTGTAGCTCAAGGAAATATGCTAGAAAAGAATATGTTTCTGCTCCAGACTAGAGCAAGACCAGCTCCTTGGGTAGCTGGAGAGGCTTCTTTTTTTTCAGGTTAGTTATCCCTTTTCTGGCAGTGGTTTTTGGTCTGCAATTATAGGAGCAGGCAGAAGCCAGTGGTTTTAGCACTGAGGCTCCCGCAGGGCAATTTGTGGCTGTAATTTCTTGCTGTTGTCTCTTCTGCCTCCCACCTAGCTTGCACTGAAACACGCTGTGAGCCAGTGGACCCCTAGGGAATGAATTTGCAGGAAGATAAATTCCCCGTCCCTGCCTACATTTGAATGATATTGTGGAAACTGAATAGAATACAGATCACCCCCAAATTGAATTCTGTGTACCTGCTCTGCTAAGTAGAAAATTGCATATCAAATAGGTTCCTGGACTCAGCTCTGTCTAGACACAAAGCTTGCTTCCAGTTTTTAATGTTCTCCGTCATTCAGGCATGTGAAACCCGTTTGCCCCAATCATTTCAGGACCTCAGGCATTTTACTGAGGAGGAAGTTATCACTTTCTACTGCCAACTCCTATCCCTGCCCTACCCCACAGTATTCTCGAGGATGCTGTGTGTATCTCTGTTACAGTATCAGCACCCTCAACTGGAACTGCTTGGGTGTAGGGACTGGGTCTCATTTTTGCAGTAAGTGTTTAGTATTAGTAGCAGCACACATCATTGTGCGATAAATGCATGTTAAATGCATGAGGGCAGGGAGAACTGGCTGGCATTAGAACCTCTAAAGATCCTTCTCATGTGGACTTAGCCCTGGAAGGAAGCCCATTGCCCCTCTCCTTCTGTGTACGGTACGTGGGTAAGATGCTGACTTGTGTCTGATTGGCGTTTGAGTATAATTTTCTCCTTGATGTAACTCCTCATTACGCCCTTTGTCTCTGTTTCCTCTAAACACTGGTAGATGCTGGGGCTAGAGGAAGGTGCAGAGGCTGGTTGTGCCATTGCAGCCGTGCCAGTTCTGTTCAGTCTCCAGACGGCCACACAATTTCACAAAGCAGGACGGAAGATGCCAATCACAAAGTGGAAATGCAAGGACACTCAGGTTCCATCCAGGATCAGTGCCAGTTGTTGGCAGATTGGGTGTCTCCAAGCAGGGGATTATTTGGGGACCATCAGGAAGATCAAGGATGGTTCCCTCAGTGGTCTAACAGCACATAGGTTTTCACCATTAGTGCTTTGCTCCTTTGAGGCTGAAACCTTTTTCTTTCCAAGAGTCTTAAGTAAAATAAAACTCCATGTCAGGGACTTGTGTGGGGAGGGCATAAACTGTGTGTCAAAGAAATTAAAACACGAAATCTGAATTTTGTCCTGAGATGGCTTTGCAGAGAGGACCCTTTGCTTGCATTCTGAGACTTGTGTGGCTCTCCCCTGGGCAAGGGCCTAGGGGCGGGGCCTGAGCTGTTTGATTGGCAGGGTACGGAATCTGGGGTAAGAGGCCCCCCCCTTGATTTTCTCTCTGGGTCTCATGGTTTAGTCAGGCAATTCTCACTGCTTTCTGTTGGGGTGGTTTTCCCTGGGGGGTGCTACATTATGGAAACTGGAGGAGGCATTTTTGCTTGTGACAGGTTCGGGGGGCTCTGCTGGCATTTAGTGAGCATGGCCCAGGGACCCTGCATCCTGCAGTGCATGAAGTAGTACTGCCCATGGATGGATTGCCCTGGGTCCTGCCAGACTTTCAAATGTCCCATGGGACTTTCTTTTTTGTTTGTTTGTTTTAACTTTTAAAATTAAATATTTATTTACTAAAAGGTGATTACCCTGAATATTTAAGTTACTGTTACTATTTCTTTCCTTTTTGAGCAAAGATCAGGTTTCTAATTGTGTTTGGTGCTCCTGGGGTCTTTTCACTGATGCCTGTGAAAGTGTACAGCCAAGTAGACACCACAACCCAAGCAATCTCCAGAATTTCAAAAGTTACACGCAGGAAATGTAACGGTTCATCTCGAAATTTACATAAGCCTTGAAATATTGGGAAGAATGACCTGAGAACAACAAAAATAATGCAATAGATGTTTACGTTTATAATATTTACAATTTGAGCAATTACAACCACACATTACATAGTTTCTACCAGTGAACATTGACAAAGGCCATGCCCAGCACTGCTTAAGGAAACACACAGAGTTACTGACCAAGGACACCATTGCCCTGTTCAAGGGGAAAGAATGTGGCAAAATTAGCCCATATGTTCTGCAGAAAGAGCTTCCTAATATCCTTTTTGTCATCACCATCCTTTGAACATGTCATCCACAGGAAGAGAATTCTAACCCATGATACTTCGGGTTAAACCACAACATTTGGCATGCCATTCATTTCCGAGGAATTTCTCCATGCCCGCCTGTGTCTTCAATGACAGTCTCTAAGAAGGACAAAGATTACATCTTGTCTTTTACATTTGGAAGGATTTTCCTTTGCATGGAGTGTGTTGGGATTATGAAAAGCAAGGAAACAGAGAGTAGAAATCCCAGATTCCTTTTCTTTCATTTACTTGTTCATGAAACAAAGTAATTATTGAATGTATCACACATGCCAGCTCGACACTCAGAGCTGGTGAGCGATGCACATTCGTGGTCTCATGTTGTTTCCTGCCATGGGACTTTCATACGGGTGAAAATACTCTCTGTTTTCCACGTGCACAGGTGTGAGCTACTCTAAATTTTCTGAAGGCAGCCGCCATATAAATCATTTTGCTTGGAACTTGACTGAGTTAGAGCTGGAAAGTCACTTGTGGGGTTTGACTTACCAGTGTAGTCACCTTGTCCACTCACCTCTATGGCTTTCGTGTTCATGAAGTTTCTAGGGACGGGAGAGAGCATCTGACTACTGCATTACATCCTCCAGTATTACGTTCTCTGAGATTTTCTGTATTGAAATATATGTACATTTTATTGCAAATTTATTTTCCCCTTTTTATTACAGTTTTAGGGTGCTGTGATGATTATTTTTAAAATTATGTTTGCGTTAGGATGTATATATATATTATATATATTTTATATCATCTTTGGAACTTTTCCACCTTGCAAAACTGAAACTCTATACCCATTAAATAACAACCCCTGTTAACCACCATTCTGCTTTCTGTTTCTATGAATTTGACTACTTTATGTACCTCCTATAAGTGGAATCATGCAGAATTTGTCTTTTTGTGAGTTTTTTATTTCACTTAGCATCCTCAAGGGTCATCTGTGTTGTAACATGTGACAGGACGTCCTTCCTTTTTAAGGCAGAATAATATTCCACAGTATGTACAGACCACATTTTGTTTTTCCATTCATCATCAATGGACATTTGGGTTATTTCCACCTCTTGTCTATAGTGAATAACGCTGCTATGAACATGAGCTCCTGCTTTCATTTCCTTTGGATGTATACCCAGGGTGGGATTGCTGGATCATATGGTAATTCTACTTAAATTTTTTGAGGAACCTCCATACTATCTTTCATAGTGGCTGCAGCATTTTACATTCCCACCAACAGTGCACAAGGGTTCCAATCTCTCCACACCCTCGCCAGCACTTAATATTTTCTGGTCCTTTTTTTTGATAGGAGCCACCTTAATGAGTGTTTTTATAGACTATATTTTATATGTATTCTATTTTAAGATAGTAAAGGGGTAGTTAAAAAATGCTTGCTATCAAAAGGATTTGAGGACAGCTGCTCTAGTGTTTTTCTGCATGACAAGATGACAGTCTTGTTAACCTACTACAGTATCTTTGAAAATTCGTTAGAAAACAACTCTCCCTTCCTCCTCTCTAATGATGCTCTTCTTTTCCCATAGCTGACCCTTGGCAGCAGCTTTGTCCAGTGTGGCCTCTGTGGTTTTCCTTTGTTCTGTGCAGAATTAGGCATTTTTTCAGTATGTTTTTTCCCCCTCTGCAGTAATTAGTGATCTCTTTCTATTAAGTAGGAAACCAGAATTGCTGTTTTGGCACAGAGCACTTGAACTTACATACAACATTAATGAGTAATGTTTCCATGACTGACCAAGCGTGGATTTCCTGGTGGAAACATGTCTCAGAGACACAACAGAATAAACCACAGTTGGGGTTCTGGGGTTTTCACCTGCTGTATACTTTTTGGCCATATAAGTTATGACAATGCAAGTTAATGTTATCATTGGGAGTGTTGAAAGGTAGAGTATTTCATTTAGAACATTATGGGGTAAGGATGGGGAATAAATGGACTTCCTGTTCTGTAGACAGATGTGGAAGCAACTTGGTTGGACTGTTTGCCCCAGGACCTCAGTCTCGAGGTGTACTTCGTGAAGCCTTTTATGCATTAACCCTGGGCTCATTCAGAAGTTTTCCCCGCCTCACCTTTGGTGGTCTCCTCTGTGCTCTAACGTGGAAACCCGTTACAAGGACTGACCTGGGATGTATTTTGTAGCTAGTGTTTCCTTAGTAAACTTCAGTATAAGTCCCCCAAAGAAATTTTTCTGTGATGTGTCAGGGACCAAAAATATATATAAAAGAAAATCATTATAGTATTTCACTTGAGATTGTGCAGATAATGATAAGTTCCTTTTTTTTTGGAAGAATTTATGGCTATTCAGTTAAACAGCCACCAAACAACCTGGAACCCACCACTGTTTCCAAGTGCGCTGTCTTGGTGTTTGTAGCTCACCATATGTTTGAAGTATGACATAATCCTTATGGAACACATTCAATTTGTTGCTTCCCAACTTCAATAGAAGCAGTTAAGTCTGTCTCCTTGTAGACAAATTGTTAAAGAAAAGGTAGCTGAACAATCATTTTCTTGTAATATGCAATTCTGTCTCCTTAAATACAGGAGCCTGACAGAGCCACTCAGCACTTAGTCCTTTGTCTCTACAACTGAACTCTCTCTGACCCTCTGAAACTGACAACTGGAGCAAAAAGAGAAGAAAGAGGGGGGAAAGTTAGCTAAAAATAAAAACTCACCTGTAATACATATAATCCTGAAAGTTGAGTGGAAAGTATATTTTACCTTATTGTTTTCTGATAACGTATGAATAATTGCCTTCTGCAGCCAGATCTATTTTTATTGATTTTAAAGTATTTCGTGATGTTGGTGCAATGCTTAGAAAATGGTGAGACTGTCTGAAAGACTGAGAATTTAGAGTCCTGAGCTTTCCTGTGTTTTAGCAATGAGTCAGTGATGCTGATTATGGCACAGTTGCCCGGCGCTCCCTCTTCCAACAGAGCCACGCAGGAGAAAACAAAGAGATTGGCCATCGGTCCAAAATAAGTGTGTGATTTTATCTTATTTTATTTTACTTTACTGTAATTTTTTTTTTTTGCTTTTTAACACACTTTAATATTTTAAATATTTTTAACATTTTTTTGATAAAACTATGTAACCTAAAGAAAAGTTGAAAAATGGTGTAGTGCACAGCATATAATCACCAATTAATTTTACAATTAACTTTTTATAAAATTATATTTTATTTATTTATTTTTTATACAGCAGGTTCTTATTAGTTATCTACTTTGTACATATTAGTGCAGATATGTCAATCCCAATCTCCCAATTCATCACATCACCACCACCCCCTAATTTAATTTTATATTTATTTATTTATTTATTTTTACAATTTTCCCAAGAGTTTCTTGAGTAGAATTGAGCAAAGACAGCTTTTCACCCCATTTTAAAACACAAATAAAATATTCAACAAGGTCTTTAGAACATAGTGTAGAATAGTAACTGCTGGTGTTTATTGAGTGATTACTCTATGCCATCCCATACCCAGGTTATCTGCGGACCTCACCAGTGAGGGGTGGATGGACCATGATGATCACCCCCATTTGACTGATGCAGAAATGTGGGTCAGAGAGGTTAATTAACTTGCCTAAGATCACCCAGCAATTTTGTGGTAGAGCCAACTTTTACACTCAAGAAGGCAAACTCTCAAGTCAAGACGCTTAACCCCTATACGATGCTGCATGACAGCAGGAGATCACTTCACACAGTAAAACCTCATCACTTCAGACTACTTTGGAGATCTGGGGGAGGAGCAGTCTGAATGACAGAATGTTTGAAAAGAAGTGCAATCTTACACCTCCAAGGAGATGTGTACAGAATAAATTAATATGGGTTTTAAAATTAGGCAAGCAGGGAGTTCCCTAGTGGTCCAGTGGTTAGGACTCAGCTCTTTCACTGCTGTGGGCTCAGGTTCAATCCCTGGTTGGGGAGCTAAGATCCCGCAAGCTGCGCGGCACGGCCAAAAAATTCAATAAATAAATAAAATTAGGCAAGCAGTCTTGACAATCTCATTTTATTGTAAAGGAAAATATTTGGTTTTTAAAATAATAAAGCATTTAATTTTAAGTGTCTTACTTTCGTGATTCTAATCCATGGTTTCTCATAGTACAAATCTAAACTATTCGCTTGTTGATTAAACAAACATCGTGCCGTGCGGACCACGTAAGTGCCGTGCAGACATGTAAATTACATGTGGTGGAATCTTTGAGAGTGTAGACTCCAGGCTCAGGGCTGGGTTCAAAGGCTTGTATAATGTCCCAGGGTGGAGGACTAGATGGACCCAGAGGTATTTAGCAGCCCTTCGCACAGTGCCTGGAGCAGAGAAGAGGCTCAGCTGATGTGGATGATCATCACTAGTACCACCGACATGAGGACTCGGGGCTCACGGAGCGAGCAGGAGACAGGGTTGCAGCAACTAACTGCCTTCTGTAGTGAATAGGCGTGTGCGATCATACTGGAGGAGGTGAGTCTGGAAAGGCGGGATGTGGCCCGACCCTGGGCAGCCTTGGGACAGCGTTTGGGCTCCATTCTTTGGTACTAGGGAGCACAGAAGATTCTTGAGGCTGGAGTGATAGGGTAGGATTTAGGGAGTGATTTGATGGAGACACAACAGAGACCTTGTCTGGAGGGGAACAAAGAGAAAGGAGACAAGAGCGGGGCTAATGCTCACCGTGCCTGTCAGGCACACCCAGGTAGGGGCACCTGGGGGCCGTTGGCACATCAGGCCACCAGGCTGTTCCCACTACATGGGAGACCACGTAGCTCACAGGGCCTGACTCCCTGCTCACCAAGTGACCACTCATAAGTCTTCTCTCCAGGTTACTCACAGACAGAGAATGCAATGGCTACAGTAAACAGGGGCTTTAGGCCGCTCGACAGTTGGATTTCACACTGTGAACTGGTCAGTCTGGGTGTAGTTGCACGTGCCATTGCTTCGTTAGCGTGAGTAAGCATCCCAGCCCCACGCCCTCTGACGCTCTGCACAGATCAAGCTTCTGGGCTGCCCAGCTGGAGGCCAGCCCCAGACCACAGAGAATTCACCAAGGTAAATGCCACCCACGGGCTTTCCTGGGGGCCCAGCTGCACATGGTGAGTTTTCTTCAGTTACTGTGTGAACTACTGGAGTCATCCCTGCGGCTCTGACTTTTCTCCTGAATTCTAGACCCACGTTTCCATTTGCCCTTTAAGGGTCCATCTTGTGGATGCATCTTCAGTTGAACTCGTCCCACCCACCCCCGACTTGATAAAAACAACCCCTGGCCCTTCCTCCCCACATGTGACAGCCCCCAGCACTCCTCCCTTCACTTATGACCTTGCTCTGTGACCTGGCAGAAAGTCCAGTTCCTCCAAGGCCTGTGACCCCTGATGCTTTCTCCTGGGTTCAGCCCTTGGCCAACAGCACTTGACTTTCATAGACTTTATCTCTAGGTGTTCCTTAAGGTCTTTAAACCAGTCTCCCCCTTTGGGGGGAAGGGTCTCAGCTTTGGCTTCCTTTGGCAAGACCACTGCCCCATTCTTGTGTCCTCCTCACCCCTCCCTTGGGACCCATGCAAATTCCACACCTGCAAATTGCCTCAGTTTGACCTTTGGACTTCTCTGTGTGGATAGCCAAAAGTCACGGCCAAAGTCAAAATTATTGAACCCTCAAATCTGTTTTTTCTTTGACGTTCTTGAATTTTGAAAAATGACATTAGCTTTTGTCTGTTTACTCAAGGTAGAAACTTGTGGCCATTTTTCCTTCTTTTCTTATTGGACACCAAGCCCGAGGTGAATCCTCTTCTTAAATATCACTCACAGCCCCGGATCGCCATCCATCAGTTCCACTCAGAACTTGGGTGGGTGCCCAAGTACAGGGATGGCCTTTAGCTGGTCTCCTTGCCTCTGTTCTTCCTATTTTCTACCCCCATCACAGTCATGCTCTACACTGCTGCTCTATAGAATACTTATCATCTCTTCTTCCTACGCAAGGAAACAATAGCAGCTGCAAGCAACCAACCAACAAAATGCATAAAACCTCCTTGGTGGCCCTCAGTTGCCGGCAGGGTGAACTGGATTCACAGTAAAGGATGTTCATTATTTGGCCCTGACATTCCAACCCCTTCCCCTGTGTTACAATTCAGCCACACCACCTGCCACTGTGCCTCTGTTTCCTGAGAAAGCTGTGCACTTGTGAGTTTGTTTTGTTTTTAAACGTACCTTTGTGCTTTTACACTTGCTGGGGATGCCATTTCTCACACCCCGTCCCTTCGTTTGCTTGTTGAACTCATGTTCACCCAGGCTTGGTTCAAAGGGGCACTGGCAGATGTTCTTTTCTCTCTGTTTTCACGGTGACAGGAATGCAGTGATACTCACGTCGTGTTGCACTTGCTTGCCTCCTAGGTGGCCTGAGTGGCCTCTGAGCTGCTGGAGGGCAGGTCCTGTGCATCACTGTACTTGCACGGGTGCTCCGTGCTGTGCATGGCCCCAGTGGTCACTGAGCAAGGAGGGGGACGGAGGAAGGGACGGTGGCAAGGCCTGGGAAATGGAATGGGCGGCATACTGCCATGGATGGGGGGTGGGCATTAAGGAACGTAGAGAACAGCCAGAATCCATGAGCTGTAAAAGCTCAAAACTTTGTGATTGACTTTTATGTGCCATAGGACCTTGCCCTGTTGGCAACAATTTTGGGAAAAGCCTCAGCCCTAATGCTTTAAGTACATTGCTGTAATTTGGCTCTTCATAAAATGGCCTTTAAATTGTGTTTTGAGGCTAGGAAGTGCACGTTAATGACGTGCTTAACTGTACAGCCGCAGCGAAACAGGAATCTAGGCCTATCTCTATGCAAATGCAATGCTTCAAGTTCATTATTGCTATTAGGAAATGGAAATACAGCCAGGGCAGAAATAACAGTATATTTCCCTCTGCCTATGTTGTGTTTTTGTCAATGGGGCTTCTGAAGGACTATGCATTTACTAACCCATTAGAATGAGTGATTTTATATCCTAATGTAAAATTAAAGGAATTTAAGGATCTGCCTAGGAGATATACTTGTTTAAACCTATATTAATGTCTCTATTGCTTCTGTTGGCTAGGTTAGTGATATATTATTGGAGAAGAAAATGTCCTGGTCGTGTGTATACTTTCTAAATCTCAATGTATTTATTTTCTGACAAGGTGTAGAGCTGATTTTCTTCTCTTCTGTCCAAAGTATAAGACGTAGGGACAACATAACTGTTCCTAAATGCAAACCATACTATCAATCCTTTATTATTATTATTGTTAAAAATCTCCTTCCTATTATCGCATTCTCCATTTTCCTCTGATGTACTCTTGGCTTCTCCCAGCTCTCATCTGTGAGCCCATTAGTTCCTTTTCTTTAGGCCCATCAAGCAGTGTTTACTGTGGTGTTTACCAGGGCCTCCCGTAGGTTGTGTGGGATCCTGGGCAAATATTCTTCCGTGGGGCCTCTGGCCATATTAACAATTTGACTGAAACGTGTTAAAAATGCTTGGGCCCATTGAGGTGTATTGATTTATCAGCGGAGATTTGGAATCACGGGAGAGAAGAGATGCTTACGTACTTACTTATTCTCCATCCGGTGCGTGCGAAGTGCTTCCTCCTCGTCAGGCACCCTCTCTTCCTGTTCAAGTCTAGGCACCATCTCTTCGTGGTGTTTATGGCCAAAGGCATCAGCCCCTGATTATTCCACATCCCTCACCTTGTGGTCACTCACAACACATGGTTCTTTGGAACCTGTTTGTGTTGAAACAATACGGCTCACCTTGCCTGTGCAGCTCCCCGGACCACTTACTGAGGGCTGGTTACACTATATTATTCACGATGTACATCGTCCCTCGAGCTGTCCAGGAACACTAGCTTCCAGGGACAATCTCTAGGGTGTTACTGTGCTTTGTCAGTGATGATTACGAATGCAACCCTGCCCCAGAGAATGCAGTAACACTTGGATGATAACTTCTTTGTGGTCATGTTAAATATACTAATTTTATAGCATAAAGGTAGCACAGCACATCTTCCAACTGCGTCTTTTAACTCTTTAGGTGCTCTCACTGCATCCTTAGGATGTGCTCTCTCTCAGTGTTGACCACAGCTTTACACTCCACAGCCCAGGGGTAGGGCGGGGTGAGAGGAGTGGTCCATTGGTGCAGGGAGTATTCCTCCCTCATCCTGTACCTAGGGAAGTACAACCATAAAGGAGTCCCACTAGATTTACTGTTATTTCTGTAAAAATGTCAACCTGAAGGTTTGCAGACAGTCTCTTGAGTTATCCCAGAGACAATCCACGAGGTATTCTCAGATAACCGGGAAGCCTGACAAATCCTGAATCATCCAAGAGCCGAAGAGTTCGTAAAAATAGCATTCTGTATGTCCCGGCCATTGTGCGTGTGCGTGTGCGGGCATGTGAACTATTATAAGTGCTCAGTGGTTCTCATAATTTTCTGCACCCATTTGTGAAGTGTGCCTTGATGTTGATTTTATTTTTCCTTTGTGAAAAAATATAATAACAGACATAAACATTTTCGAAAGGGATGTTGATGGTGAGGGAGGCTCTGTGTGGGGGGCAGGGAGTATGTGGGAATGCTATGTACTTGTAACTCAATTTTGCTGTGAACCTAAAACTGCTAAAAAAAAACACACCCTGTTTAACAGGAAAAAAACATTAAAAAAAAAGGCTGGCCCGGAAGAGTGTGATGTCACCATGTTGATTGGAGCTGGAAGAGGATGTCTCCAAAGCCCCACGGTGTTGTGAGGCAATGGTCTGGGAAGTCTTAAGAGGAGATGGGTGCAGCCGCCTTAGGACCGCCTGCCATGTGGCGTGGAGACTGCAGAAGAGTTGGGGTGACCCCCCTGCCTGCCAGGGTAAAGGACGCCTGCTAACACCCCAGCTGTCCCTGGGTGCTGGGGACCAGAGGCAGCACTGTGGGTGGAACACAGATGTGCAAGAGCCAATCCACAGACCTGCACACTTGGCTCAGGTCCACGGGTCAGCAGTGACTTTTCAGGAGCTCAGAACCCTGAAATTGTCCTGTGTCTGACATGAGTGAGAATCTCCAAAATCAGCATGTCGGCACCATTCTGGCAGCCTGGTGTCACACAGACCTTTGAAACCAATATTACACTGCCATTGGTTGGAGTCATCCACTGGCCAGGCTGCCCTTCCAAAACCAGAGCCCAGCCAGGGCTCAAGACAACCCCACCGGCATGAGTCTGGTTGCTCCTTGGGGCATCTGGTTGACCCATTTCCAGACCACGGGGTCTGTAAATTAGACACGTTTGCCCTCTGGTGGTGCAAGAAGCCTGTGCTTCACTGCCCATGTCTTTTCTCCACTAGCCGTTAAAATATGAGGGGCCAATACCAGCAGCATTAGGTCCTTCCTGAGATCCCCTCACACCTTTGGACTCCACTTTGCTGACTGGCCTGGCCACTGCTGCTCGTCTGGCCTCACCATCAACACTCAGAGCTGCTGTGCACAGCTGTGCCGGTTGTGCATTGCACACTGGTGCCCGTACCCAGGGGGCGCCACTGACATCACAGAGGCTGCAGCTTTGTGTACTTTACTGCAGTAGATGGCAGTAAACTGTCTTGTTCTAACAAAGATTGGTATATTATGACGATTTTTTGATAAATGGAAGTCTTGAAGAAGGGGGTGCCTTTTAAGAATTTGCAGGAAATCACCAATATGGGCTAGCAGTGCCTTGGGCTACACCTGCCCACTCCCTCTGCTGACCAAGCTGTGGAGGCACCTTCGTTTTCCCCTGGTTGACTTCATTCATTTGTTCATTCATTCATGCATTCATTTACTCGTTGAAAATTACTTAATGCTAACTGTGTGCCGAAACCCTGAGAATTCTGAACGCTTTGTAAGTAGTTTCACTACATGTGGGGAGGTGGCCCAGGCCGCCTTGGGCGTGTCCGGTACTGGCCAGCGGACCTTGAACAGGAAGTGCCACTCCGGCCCACGCGGTTGAGAGGTGGGTGCTGCTCCCAGCCCACTTCCCATCCGGGGCAGACGCACGAGACTCGGAGGCCCGGGGGAGGCCCAGCCGCAGGGCTTGGCCTGCGGTCATACTAAGTTCTGATGAGCCCAGTCGACGTGAGCACGGCTTCCTTGTCAGAGAGACCTGGGTTCAAGCCTTAACGTCACCACTCATTAGCTGTGCGGCTTTTGTCTTCAACCCCAAAGTCTATTTCCTCACCTAAAAAGTGCAAATAATAATCACCACCCCCTCCTTGGTTGTTGTGAGGAATAAAGGGCACGACACACACACAGTGTGGGGAACAAAAGGCCCTCAGTGAGTGGTCCCTGTCAGGCCCGGGGCTGGGGTGTTCTCAGTGGTTACAGGTGTGGGCTCCGGACCAGGCTGCTTGGACCTGAATCCTGGGTCTGCCCCTTCTGTGCTCCCTTGGGGACGTGATTTACTCATTTATTAAATGGGACAACAGTCCCTATGTCATTTACCGGTTGGGAGGATGATATTCAATTGAGAACCGCCTGGCACAAACACTGGGTGTAGTGGGCTGAATGGTGGCCTCCCCGAAATGTAAAGATAATCCAGGTTGTAACCCCAGGGACCGGTGACTGTGACCTTATTTGGAAAAAGGGTCATGGCAGATGTCATTAAGTTGCAGATCTTGAGACAAGATCATCCTGGATTATGCGGATAGTCCCTAAGTCCAGTGACAGATGCCCTTGAAAAAGGCAGAAAAGGAAAAGGTAGACGCATAGGGAAGAAAGCCGTGAGGAGACAGAGATTGGAGTGATGTAGCCAGAAGCCAAGGAACGCCGGCAGCCCCGAGAGGCCGGAGGAGGCTGGAGAGGCAAAGAAGGATCCTCTCCTAGGGCCTCTGGAGGGAGCCTGGCCCTGGAGGCACCTTGATTTCAGACTTCCAGCTCTCGGGACTGTGAGAGAATCCATTCCTGTGCTTTTAAGCCACCCAGTTTGTGGTAATTAGTTATAGCAGCCCTAGGAGACTAATATCCTCAGTGAATATCATCTCATCGTTATAACCGATGTCATTTTCTCACAGAAAATAAGAAAAGAGAAGGTGAGTGAGTAGCCATAGATTCGAGCAGACCAGCGGTGCTGAGATGGATGGATGGACGGTGTCCGCTGAAATGGTCTAGGGCGGGGCCGGCAAACATTTCTCTGTAAAAGGCCAGATAGGCAGCGCTCATCTCAACTACTCAGCTCTGCTTCCCGAGCATGAGAGCAGTCACAGATAGCACGTAGATGATGAGATGATTTGACCCCCCGCCCTGGGGGGTCGTGTGCTCACCCCTGTTCTGGGGCAGCACCGCTCCAGGGTGGTTTGTGGATCGTGCCAGACACAACTATGTGTTACCCTCTGCAGTGAGATAAGGATAGAATGGAGAGTGTTTGCAAACTTTCATGGCAATTTCATAGAGTAATTTTATGTCTATTGAGGCTAATTATGAAAAATTTAGGTGTATATTTTGTACGTCTTTCTTTTCCTTCCACTTTTCTAGGAATTTCTTATGGTTAATTTTACACAAGTGTCCCTGGGCGGCAGAATTGAAATAAAAACCTGGCCTTTGCCCACAGAGGGTTTGAGAGACTTTGGTCTGGGCAAGACACTCTCCTACGTAAGAAGGCATTGCTTACCATAGGGAGCCCCAGAAAATGAGGAGGCCTGGGGAGACCCAGCCCCTTGGGCAGCCCAGGAGGTGGAAAGGTCTCCAGCCTGGGGACCTGAGGTGGCTGAGTTTGGAAAGGACCTAGAGGCCTCATGCACGGACCCTGGCCAAGCCAAGGGTTGCATCACATCAAGTGGTGTATTGCTTGACAGAATCCACCTTGCAAAGCAGGGCAGAAGGCTGACAGCTGGCCAGCCCAGGGCACCCTGGACTCGAGGAGGGACAGGCTGTGTGTGTGGGAGTCTTGGGTTCCCTCCCCACTACAGTTGACCCCTTCCAGCCCTTTCCCACCCCATGTGAGGCTCTGTGAAACCCCGGCTGCCTCGTGCCATGACTGCCACCTTGGTGACAGTGGCTCCCCCAGGGCAGGGTGGGTCCTGCTTCCCCATCCTTGAGGCTGGGTCCCTGCTCTCTGCTGGGCTCAAAGCAGGCGCTCAGTGAATGTGGACTGAAGGGCCACTGGACACACAGATCTCCCTTCCAGTGGCGTGCCCGCTGCCTGTGTTAGGGTATCAGGTCCTGTGAGCGTGGAGGACGTGCTGAGAACGGTGAGACTGGGGGAGGGGGATGGCAGAACCCAGCAGATCTGCCATCGAGAGCAGGGAGGTTTCTGGAGGCGCCACACATCCGTCCTCTTGGTCTGCATGGATCTGGGGCTGGAGGAGTCCCTCAGAGAAGAGATGGGACGCAGGGCCAGCTGCAGAGGGAGTGCAGGAGGGCAGGGAGTAGCCTTCCCACGCGGCGGGGGGCAGGGAGGCGGTGCTGCCCGCTCACCTGGAGGACCCCGGGGAGAGGCTTAGCTGAGCTGAAGGGTAGCACCGGCCCCCAGAGTTCGCCGGGGGAAGCACGCACTTCCCGCAAAGCGATGTTCCCAAAGAGAGGCGCCGAGCAATGCTAGACTTCTAAGCGTCATGAAACCTGGAGGGAAGAAGACAGCCAACCAGTCCTGCTGGCTCTGGGGGCGGTGGGTGATGCTTCCGCCTTGATGATTCCCTGCAGCGAATCAGCCCACCCAGCTGTCTGGGCACCTCCCCGTAGAGTTCCTCCCCAAACTTCCCCAAGGTCCGCCCCGCCCCCCAGGCCCTTTTGAGAAAAGGTCAGTGCAGGTGTCACGAAGCCTGAAGCCTGGGAAGAGGCGGGATGAGGGCCGGCAGGAAGGGAAGCCCGAGGGCGAGGATTGAGTCCTGGAGACCGCAGTCCAGGACTGCAGGACACAGTCGTAGGGGGTTTGTGACTTCAAATAAAACTAGGACTGGGTTTCAGGTTGGGGTCAGGGAGACGGATCAGTGTGGACACTCAGAGCGAAACAGAACGTGATGTCAGACAAGTCTTGTCTTTTGGAACCAGCCGCCCTTCCATGCGCGATGTTTCAGTGTCTTTGCCATTTACCTCGGTCCTCGGGGAGGCTTTAGCTCATGTAACAAATAAGACCCTACATTTCAGTGACTGAGCCCAGTGGAAGCTGCTTTCTTGTAAAAGTCCAGTGAGGGTGTCAAGGTCCACGTGGCGATTCAGGAGCCCAGGCTCCTCCCTTTGTGGGGTCCAAGGCCTCGGCTGCATTTGCATCCAGACGGGGGCTGGGAGGGCAAAAGGAATGAGAAGGGCCTCTTAGCTCCCACCTGGCTGGCCAGAACGAGGCCCCTTGCCCTCCCCAGGGTCCCCAGGGCCCTGGGGGAGTGCCCTCCTGGAGGAGGTGCCAGGGACCTGCCAGCACCTGTGTTTACTGTCCCACCAGTACTGCACACGGTGAGGCTGGGAGTGGGAGAAGCCCTTCCTCGGAAGCAGACCTGGGTTCTGTTAGAAAGGGGATGAATGCTTAGTTGGTTCCAATGACACGTGTCCCTTCCAGGGTCCCTGGACGTGAGTCCCGGTGGAAGGAGGTAGATGGTAAATTCCTGGGGTCGGGTGGGGGCATGGATTCCCTGGAGAGGCAGAGCCAGAGGGCTACTCGGGGCAGAAGGTGACCCCACCTGGGGCCTGACTGCCTGGCTGGGGTTAGGGAGGAGGAGGGTGGGGACATGCAGAAGGAATAGGAGACCCCAGAGACAGCCTCACCCCCCATAGAGGTTTGGGGAACATGCGGGAAGGACCCAGTGCCCTGGAAGGAACAATGGCTTTAGCTCCCAGCTCCATGAAGGTGGAGGCGGCTAGAAGCCCTTACCTGGCTCCCCTTCTGTCCCTTGCTGAGAGTTTCCGGGGTGAGATGGACAGTCCATGGCAAGAAGCACTTGCTCTGCTCCCCATGGTCTGATGACACAGGTGGGCTCCCCCTTGGTCTCACAGCTGGGGATACTGGTCCTGAGAAAGGTTCTGCCTGGGCCATTCAGGGAGCTGGGGTGGCAGGTGGGGACCAGAGTTCTCCCAGGCCCCATCCTCTCCCCAAGGCCCTTCTCATCCCTGGCAGAGACACCTGGTCTCTGTGTGCGGGCCGCTAGGCTCCTACCCAGCACTTCCTGTGGCCAGTTTGTCTAATCACCTTACCGATCTTTCCTCCTGGCAGTTCTGAATTTGTGGATGCCCAGTCACCTGTTTACAGACGCGGAAACTGGTTCATAGAGTGATTTAAACCCCAGACCTGAGGATACGTTCTGGGAAAGTACGGGACGAGGATGTCTTTCCATCTAGTTTATGGCTTCCCTGGCTGAGCAGTGCTGCCCTTGGCCTTGCCGAGATTTTATAACTGGCTCTCGTTCTGGGTCAGACAGAGCCCCCTCTGGAGTCATAGGAGAGAGGAAGCCAGTCCCGCTTTCTGTGTGAGCCGGATCTTTTCTCTTGCCTGAATACAACAGTCATAAGTAAGACTCCAGTAAATAAATAGTTCAGTTCCCATCGAAATTTCCTATGCTGGAATTTGTGCCTTTAGAAGAAACATGAATGATGACTGGGACAGAGCATTCTTTTACTTGAACCCAGATGATTCTAACACAGATAGTAGAAACGTGAGAAGCCTCAGCTAAGTGTATTCTCTGGGTTATAAATTCCTTTTCTCTCTAATGCCTCTGCCTTATCTGGAGATTCTCTTGGCTGCACTTTCTTCTTTCACTTCTGTCTCTTGCTTCACTGTGTTCCTTCTTTTCTGGTATTTTACTAGCTCAGCAGCTGCAGCTCAACTGAGCCAAGAATGTTTGCTCTGGGTGGTGAAGAGGTGCACTCACTCTGCCCCCGTGGCCCTGCTCTCCCCGGCACACTGGTGCCCTTATGCAACTCTGTCCTTTTCAGAATCAACTCTGCCGGAGCTTGGTTAAAAAAAAGTCAGTGAATGACAAATGACGGGGTTTGTTCACCTTTCATTAGCTGCCTTTAAAACGGAGCCCCTTTCCTGAGTAACTCTCAAAGTGTGTGCTTTGGCTGCGTCTACAGGATGCTTTGAAATGTATTATTTCTCAACTAAAGAACTGTGTGACCGGATGCATTTTAAAATAGCGAGTGCACTTGAAATATCGAGCCAGAGGTTTCTTTGCTGGGAGCATGGAAATAATGGTGGAGTTCTGGCAAAGTGGAAAAGTAACTGGTCACTCACACAGTTCTCAGAACTTGTGCTTGAAAGAAGTGTGACCTGTGCACTTTGGGGGCAGTTATGGCATTCTTCATGGAACCTAAACCTACCCCGGAAGTTGTAATTGAACTTGAAAACAGCTGAGGCTAAGGTTTCAGGTGTGCAGAAGGGTAAATAGAAGTCAGATTTGGGAACATAGGTTCAAAAGGAGCCTAGAGAAAGCAAGGTGAAGGGAAAAAATATGTTGTAATGGCAGAGATAAGCCCACAGTTATCAGCTGTTATGATATAAAGATGAAATAAAAATCAGGCTGAAACAAAATGACTCTGAAAGTTTTAGAATTAACTGAGAAAGAAAATGTAGCAATATTCATACAGATAAATTAGAACTCGAAATGAGAAGTTTAAGAAGGACAGAGACAGACATTTCATATTAATAAAAGTGAAAATGCATCGAGGAGATACAATAGTTTTGACATTGTTTATACCTAATACCACATCTTTGAAATATTTACAGCTAAATTTCTTTGAATCGTAAGGAGAAATTGACCAACTTAGAATTGAAGAGATTTTAACACACCCCTCTTGCAGTGGGCTGAATTGTGGCCCTCAGATATGTTTACATACTAATCCCTAGAACCTCTAAATACTACCTTGCTTGTAAAGAGTCTTTGCAAACGTAATTAGTTAAGAATCTTGAGATGAGATCATCCTGGATTACCCAGGTGGGCTCTAAATGCCATCACAAGTGTCATTATAAGAGAGAAGCAGAGGGCGATTAGACACACACAGAGGAGGAGACTTATGAAGACGGAGGGAGAGATTGGAGTGAGGTGGCCTCCAGTCAAGGAGTGTGGGCAGTCCCCAGAAGCTAGAAGAGGCAGACAATGGATTATCTCTTAGGGTCTCAGGAAGGAGCACGACCCTGCTGACACCTTGATTTTGGACTTCTGGTCTCCAGAACTGTGAGAAAATAAATTTCTGTTGTTTTTAAGCCACTAAGTTTGCAGCAATTTGTTATGGCAGCCACAGGAAACAAATAACAATTCTCAAAAATGGATCGATCAAGTAAAAGAATAATTAATAAGACTATCAAGGATTTGAAAAAATTAACTCTACACCCAACTGAGTATGCTCATTTAAAAAATATGTAGGAAAATTTATTAAAATTAACCATGTCCTAGGCCACAAAGAAAATGTGCAATTTCCCAAGATTGAAGTCACTGAGTCCTTATTCTTTGGAGGCAGTACAATGAAAACAGCAACCACCAGCAAAAAGATAGACAGAATATCCCCTGCATGCATTGGGAGATTAAAAAATACCTTCTAAAAAATTCATGTTTTAACAAGAAAATCAAAATGGAAGTTATACTACTTAAAAACAAATGACTTTAAAAGTTGTGCATATAAAGTTGTGAGATGAAGCCACAGTGTTACTCAAAGGAGAATTTAGAGCCAGAAATGCGTTTATTAGAAAACAAGAAAGATTGAAAAGAAATGAGCCAAACTTTCTTAGCTGTAAAAAAAAAACTTAAAAAATGGACAAGAAAACAAACCTGAAGAAAGTGGAAGGAAGGAAATAATAAAGATTAGAGCAGAAATTAATGAAATAGAAAGCCAGAAAGTCCAGTAGAGTTAATCAACAAAACCAAAAGCAAGTTCTTTAAAGTGACTAATAAAATTGGCAAGCTTTGTGCAGGTATTGGGTTGGCCAAAAAGTTCATTCAGGAAACCCCAAAAGAACTTTTGGGCCAACCCAATATAATCAATAAAAAAAAGAAAGCATAAATAAATATCATGAGGAAACAAAAAAGGATCCATAGCTGTAGATATATTTGACCTTTAAACATTTTTAAAGAATTAAATATCTTTATACTAATATATTAAGAAAGTAGCTGATATTGAAAAGTTCCTAAGATACAAATAATCAAGATAGACCTAAGAACAAGTAGAGAAACAATCATAAAATAAATGGAAATGATAGACAAAGATCAATAAGCAAGTGCCACCAATGCCATACAGTTTAATAGATGAGTTCTACCAAATAGTCAAGAAGATAACTTAGATTTGGGGAAACCATTCTAGAGTGTAGAAAAAGATGGAATGCTAACCAACCCATTTTATGAAGTTAGTAGAAAACATATTATCAAAACCACATGAGGAAAGAATAAAAAAACTCCAAAGGCTCATTATGAATGTGCATGCAAAAACCATACAAAATATTAGCAAATTGTATTTTACAGTTTATTAACAGGATAGTACATCTTGAGACAGTTAGGGTTGCTTCAACAAAGAATATTTATCGGTGTGGTTAACTGCCTGAAATTAAATGAAAAAAAAAAAACCCCCAAACCTCCATGGTTTTCATAATAGATGCTAACCTCCCTCCCCCAACCCACAATAAATTTTCATTCACCACATAAACGTGGAGGAAATGGAATAGAAGGAAGCTCCTTGAACTAATAAAGAATATATACCAGAAAATCATAGGGGCCGACTTACTTAATGATGTAACAAAATTAAAGTCTAGTCACTGCTCCTATATTATACATCTTAGCCACATTTCAAGAAAAGAAATAAAAAATTTAAAGGAAGAAATAAAACTGTGATTATGTTCAGATGTTTTAGTTGTTCAGTTTGAAAAACCAAAGGAATCACCTGATGAATGACTAGAACTAATAATTTAGTTTAGCAGGAGTGCTGAATGTAAGCTGAACATATAAAGATCTTTAATTTTTCTTTAGCTACCAGTAACTAATTAGAGATTGCAATAGAAAAAAAAAAATCCCCTTCAAAATAGCAACAAAATCTGTTAGGTACCTGAGAACAAACCTGTGGCACCATACCAGGAGCATAGCCACTCTCTTTTCTTCTTTACTAAAAAGCCCTGAAATTTTGTTTGTGTTGGCAATATACTCACCTTAAAATACATGATCTCCCAGCATCCTCTGCAGCTACGATTGGCCACGTGATGAAGGTCACATGCTTCAGGAAACATAGACAGAATTCCATGGGAGGACATTCCTCACCAGATAAGAAGAGAACGTCACCTTCTTCCTGCGTAGGATACAGACAAGATGCCAGGAGGTACAGCAGTCTTCTTGTGATCACAGCGTGAAAGCTTCCTGCTGGGGATGGTGGAAGAAACGACTAGAAGATGCTCTGTTCCCAGATGACCTCTGGCCCTGGACTGCCTTACCTTGGGCTTCTTGGAGAGAGGGGAAAAGGAGGAAGGGAAGGCAAGGGGAGGGGAGAGAGGGAGGAAGAGGGAGGAAGGGAGGGAGAACCTTACTTGTTACAGTCACTGCTGTTTAGATTTTCTCTAGCTCACAAGTGAACACATCTTTAACTGATGCAAAACCTAACAAAGAAATGTTAAAACCTAAGTGAAGAAATCTGTAATATTTCATAGTAGAATATAAAAGATAGCCTAAATAAAAGGAGAGCTGTACTATTGGTTTGGCCAAAAAGTTCGTTCGGGGCTCTCTTCCTGGCTTGTAGACGGCCACCTTCCTGCTGTGTCCTCACATGGCTATTCTCAGTGTGTGCGTGGGAAGGGAGAGAGAGAATGAGCTCTCTGGAGTTTTCTCTTATAAGGACATGAATCCTTTTGGGTCAGGGCCCCATCCTTACGACCTCATTTAACCTTAATTACTTGCTCAGAGACCCTATATTCAAATACAGCCACACTGGGAGTTAGGGCTTCAACATATGAATCTTGGGGGGACACATACACTCAGTTTCTAACCACAGACCTTGTTGGCATCCTTGTCAGCACAGAATGACAGCCAGGTGGCTGAGTATTGTTTAATTTGTTGTGATACTGTTGGGAATCACAGAATAGGTAGGTAGGAGTTTGGAAATTGGCTACTTCACCATCCTAAAAACAGACAGACTCCCATGGGCCACCCTATGCTGTGAGAACAAGAGCTTCCTCAGGCTGTGTCTTCACAGCGAAGACTGCTGCTTTCTGACCATGTCCCCTCCTGCTGTGCCAGAGGGCTCTGAGGGTCCCTCTGGTGCTGGAAGTCCCCAGGGCTGGTCTCATGGGTCCTCATGAAGTGGTCCCATCATCTTCCCTGTGGCCCTCTCCCCCTGTCCTGCTGGAGCCCCCGGAGCTGCCGACCTCATGCACTGACCATGTGGAGGGTCCTCAGGGCTGATGCTGCTGCAGCATCACCCCCCCTTAGGCACTGCCACCCCCGGGGTCCTCACTGCCATGCAAATTCCAGAGCTCTTGGGGTGCCCGCAGGGCTCCGGGCTCCTGAGGTCCCAAGTTGGGAGAAAGCCTCTCTCCCCTGTATCCCCTTGGTCACAGGGAGCAGGGCCGTGATGCTCCTGCCTCTGTGTCCCCCACAGGTTTTAATAGCAGAGCTCTGTCCTCCGCCCTCAGGCCTCTCCTGCATCATGCCTTGGGGATCTGGGACCTGGTGCAATCTGGGATGGGGCTGTTATGCTGGGCTGTATCACTGGACCAGGCTTGTGTGCTTTGCCCTCTGGTCCCTAAGGATGAGCGCCACACAGGAGTGTCCACCACAGCAGTGGGCAGCCTGGACAAGCCTTACTCCCAGAGGGCTGTGGCCTGGGCCTGGTGGCCGCAGAAGGTTTCCTATGACGTGGACCAAAACCTCCCCCAAGGCCAGGTGTGCGGAGCGGGGCCACCTCTAGTGTCTGTTCCAGGTCCCTCCTCTGCCAGGTGCCAGGCATGTGATTTCAGTAGGTTTGGGGTCTTCCTCCCCTTTCTCTGGGGCTGTGTGTCAGTTCCAGGGGACGTGCATTGTGCTGAAGCACCATGGATGTGTGTACATGTGTGTGTGTGTTGTGGGGGCTGGGTGGGGGATAAATTATCACCCATCGTCATCTTCCTCCTGGCACCCACTTGAGCATCCTTCCCCTTGCCAGGTCTTCATTGCCAGCTGCTGTGTGTCTGGTTTCACTCTTCTCCCTGCATGTGAAGTATCTTTATATCTGTAGGCCATCTGGGCCATGTTGGCACTGTGTCTGGGCCAAAACTGGACTACCCTTAGCCATGTGTCAGGGCGTCCAGGTGTTCCCATCCCCTGCCAGAGACAGTAAGCCTTTGGTACTGGTATGGGTTGGGTTGTGCTCCCAGAGACAAGTTCAAGTCCTAACCCCAGGTACTAGGGACCTTGTTTGGAAACAGGGTCTTTGCAGATGTAATCGAGTTAAGTTGAGGTCATACTGGGATGGGGGGAGGCCTTAATCTGATGACTTGTGTTCTTGTAAGAAGGAAATCTGGACACAGATGAAGATGGAGACAGAGATTGGAGTCCTGCATCTGCAAGGTGAGGGGCATCAAAGAGCTCCAACTACCACCAGAAGGCAGAAGAAGCAAGGAACAGACCCTCCTTCAGAGTCTCCAAAAGGAACCAACCCTGCTTAACACCTAGATTTTGGACATCTGGCCTCTTGAACTGCGGGAATAAATTTCCCTATATTCGGGTACCTAGTACGTGGTCTTTTTTACTGAAGCCACAGGGAACTGATACAGGTAGAGTTTGGAGATGTCCCCGCACACAAGACTTTCAGAATCAGGACACTCTGGCTCCAGTCCTGCCCCATCTCTCTGACCCTGACTTGTCCCCTCTGCTCCTCAGAAATGCCACTGCCATTTCCACTTCAGGGCTTTGCTTAGCTGTTCACCTCTCAGCCTCCCTTCCTCAGGGACCAGTCTCTGACCACCCAGCGCAGCCACTGGACACTTTCCCTACTAATTCTCTGTGTAGCGCTAACATTTTCTTACATATTTCTTTGTTCATTATCTGTCTCCTGCATATGACTTGGTGTTTAGAAAAGTTTCCTTGATGTGTAGAAAGCACCTAGCAATGGCTAACCCAATAATGAATAGATACAATGCTTCTACTTTGAGGTAAGTGTGTTGGTTTCCACGTGTTGTTGTGACAGAGCACCACATACTGGGCAGTGAAAACAACAGGTAGTTACTGTCTCACAGTTCTGGAGGCTGGAAGTCGGGAATCAGGGTGTCAGCCAGGCCGTCTCCCTCTGACGCCGGGGAGAACGCTTCCTGGCCTCTTCCAGCTGCTGCTGAGGCCAACAGTCCTTGGTGTCCCTGGCTTGTAGCTCCACCACTTCAATCTCTGCCTCTGTCATCACCTGGCCTTCTTCACATCGTCTTCTCTCTGCCTGTGACATGTCTGTGGTCAAATTTCCACTTTAGATAAGGACCCAGTTATGTTGGACTTGGGCCCACCCTAATGACCTCATCTTAACTTGATCACCTGCAAGGACCCTATTTTCTTTCTTTCTTTCTTTTTTTTAATGGAAAGTTTGGCTAAATTTTTTTTTTTTAAGATTTAATTTAATTTTTTTTTTTTTTTTTGCTGCGTTGGATCTTCGTTGCTGCATGCGGGCTTTCTCTAGTTGCGGCGAGCGGGGGCTACTCTTCGTTGTGGTGCGCCGGCTTCTCATTGTGGTGGCTTCTCTTGTTGCAGAGCATGGGCTCTAGGCGCACGGGCTTCAGTAGTTGTGGCACACGGGCTCAGTAGTTGTGGCTCGCGGGCTCTAGAGCGCAGGCTCAGTAGTTGTGGCGCACAGGCTTAATTGCTCCACGGTATGTGGTATCTTCCCGGACCAGGGCTTAAACCCGGATTCTAACCCACTGTGCCACCAGGGAAGTCCCGGACCCTATTTTCATATAAGGTCTCATTCACAGGTACAGGGGTTAGGACTTGAATGTATCTCTCTTGGAGGACGCAATTCAACACAGCAGTATGGATTCTTCAGATTACGAGTCACTTCTCTGATTTGGGAAGAATCTGGGTCTTTCCAGCCAGCATGACAATGCTCAGCTGTCATGGCTGCAGCCTGCTCCCTGGTGGGCTGGGGGCTTCAGGGGATTGTGTTCCACTGTCTTCTGCAGCCGGGCTCTGGTCTGTACCGTGGACTGCTCTCCAAGGAGCTGTTGGAGACTGAACAGATGGGCCAGTGCTCTGTTGAGGTACCAGGAAACTTCTTGCAAACTGCCCAAGGAACGAGCTCAAAGTCAGGCCCTAGATAAAAGAATGCTGACTTTTGCCTCATTCTCTGCTACTGAAAGGGTCCCTCGCCCTTGGATAATAATGTCCAAAAGTGAAGGAAGATTGGGTCACTCTGGGGGTAATACTGACAAATTTCCTTTATTTATGGGCTGCTGGGACCACGTTCATGGTAGATAATGGATTTTGGTTCAAAAGGGAGTTGCCAATTTACCCTACAGGAATTCAGAAAGTTTTATTAAAAAACACTCAGAGCTAAGGCTAGTCTCTGGGTGTGTGTGGGTGGGGAAGCTTTGGGGGTGGGGAAGGTGGTCCCTGCCACAGAACAGAAAGAGAAGCATGTAGCCAAAAGATAAGCAAGCCGCTGGAGGGAAAATTCTGGAAGGGTTTGCCCCACTTCATGCTGAGGGAAGCCAGGAGGCAGCAGCTCCTGGCGGGCGGGCCTGTCAATTAGAAGTTGGACACAACAGAAGCCTGTGTACTTAAAACTCATTTTATTTGACAGAAAATAAGATGCTGAGGGTTGGTGCCAGGCCTGGCTGCTGGTTGCGGACGAGACCCACTGGGTTGCAATCCATGGGTTCAACCAGGCCAGAGTTTCTGGCGGGGCTCAGGGACTAGGAGAAGAACCTTCCGTTGGGGACAGAGGAGAGGTGGGCTCTAGGGTGAGGCTTCCTCAGGCCTTTCTACAGGTCTGTATGGAACATTCTGGGAACTAGAATGAGATGGGGGATGGGAGTTTGGTGGTGGATAGACATAGCCCTTAGCATTCAAGGTTTTCAGTCTTAGCAAGAAGCCATTTGAGTTCACAGACTGTTAGAATATAGTCTGACAAGCAGAGCAGAGAGATGTGATGGAGAGATGCTGGCCTGGAGTGGAGGACAGATCCAGGAAGGCTTCCTGGAAGAGGGGCCCTCTCCACTGAGTTTGCAGGAGGGCTTCTCAAATATCAGAATGGTGCATTCTGAGTGTTAAGATGGTCACCATGAAGCCAGAATCGTGGGCGCATTATTCCTGCTGTAATCATTGTGGCTAGAAGGATCCACTCCACTTTACTGCTGATGTAGATGCTTCTCGCATGGTAGGGTTTGAGGATTAAATGAGAAGTCATATAAATATGCTGAGTGAAAGGAGTCAGTCAGAAAATCTCACATATTCTATAATACCATTGTGTTAGGGTTCTCCAGAGGGACAGAACCAATGGGACGTGAGTGTGTGTGTGTGTGTGTGTGTGTGTACACAGCTGACCCTTGAATAACAAAGGTTTGAACTGTGCAGTTCCACTTATACGTGCATGTTTTTCAATAGTAAATACCACAGTACTGTATGGGTCTGTGTCCAAGTTTGGCTGAATCCGCAGACGCAGAGTGGAGGACATGGAAGAAATGAGTATATACAAAGGGCCAACTATAGGTTATATTTATTATATTTGGAATTTGGACTGTGTAAAGGGTCAGCATCCTTAACCCTTGTGTTGTTCAAGGGTCAACTGTATACATATATATTTATTTATTTCATGGATTTGGTGCACATGATTGTAGAGTCTTGGCTAGTCCAAAATTGTCCTGGTAGGCTGGTGAGCCGGGAGAGAGTTGCACTTTGAGTCCAAAGGCAATCTGCTGGGAGAATTCCTTCTTGCTTGAGGAGGTTGGTCTTTTTCAATTAAGGGTTTCAACTGATTGGATGAGTCCCGCCCACATTATGGAGAGCGATCTGTTTTATTCAAAGTCTACTGATTTAAATGTTAATCTCATCTAAAAATACCTTCACAGAAACATCTAGAATAATATTTGACCAAATATCTGGGTACCATGACCTACCCAAGCTGACATATAAAATTAACTGTCACAGCCACTTATATGAAATGTCCAGAATTGGCAAATTTTGAGTGGTTGCCATGGGCTGGGGAGAGAAGGGATGTGGAATGATTGCAAACGGGGTACAGGTTCTTTTTGGGGTGATGACATGTGAACTACAATACTACTGTACAGTGTACAGGCATACCTTGTTTTATAACACTTTGTTTTATTGAATTTCACAGGTATTGCTTTTTTTTTTTTTACAAATTGGAGGTTTGTGGTAACCCTGCATTGTCAGATGATGGTTGGCATTTTTTAGCAACACAGTATTTCTTAATTAAGGTATGTACATTGCTTTTTTAGATGTAATGCTATTGCAAACTTAACTGACTACAGTATAGTGTAAACATAACTTTTATTTGCATTGGGAGACCAAAAATTCGTGTGACTCGATTTACGGCGATATTCACTTTATTGCGGTGGTCTGGAACAGATCCGGCCATATCTGCGAGGTGTGTCTGTAGTTTTGTAATACAGTGCCAGGAAAGTGGAAAGAGCAGTCCTGACATCCAGCAGTGGCGGGGCGTTCACAGCCAGGCACGTTAATTTCCTGTTGGATGTAGACAATCTCACAGAACACCTACCTCAGATAAGGTTACTCTGAGCCCGTGATAAAGTGAGACCAAGCAAAGCCCCTTCATCAATTTGTCTAAGCACAGATGAAAGCAAGATCACTGTGCCACCCACAGAACACCTAGCACGCCCCTCCTGGCCAACACGAGCGATCCCTGTTTCACCGGTTACAGCTTCATCTTTGCTCTAGTCGGCTGTCCCCAGGGATAAGATGTACTGAGATACCCCCTTATAGGCTTGCCCCCTCTCTCTGATAGCATCCAATCTAGAGAGAACCCCTCCCTTAGATCCTCGTCCAAATCACCAAATCAAAGCCCAAATCCTATAGTTGGTTCCATCTAACACCATCTTACTGACCACCATCCCCCCCAAGTTTCCCATGGTGCGTGGTCTCTCTCCTCACAATGAGTAATAACTGCAACTTGTTCACCAGAAATTCACAAGTGTATTTCTGGTGGCTTTGGCTGGAGGGCATTGACAATACACATAGATAAAATATATGAAATAGAATTTTAAAATGAGCTAAAATATGTAATATTTAAAGAATAACTTATTCCTGTTTATTAATGGTACTGAAATTTTCTATACCATTTCTTTCTGTTCTCTTTAGAGTACATTAAGCACTTTTAATAATAGTAATATAATCAAATATGCATTATTAAAAAATCTTGTTTACTTTATTGTGATACTGTGATCTGAAGGCTAGATTTTAAGTTCAGTTTCCTTTGATATGGGTTTTAATATCATCTTAACTGAGAGTGAGACTTTGCAAATATATGTAGATTCAAATGGCTGTGCTTACTAAACCATGAAATTCATTTTTTTTCTTGACAGTGAAATTTTTCCTTTATTGAATTTTGTCTATATAATCATGCCAGGACATTTTTTTCTTTCCATAAATTTATTTATTTATTTATTTATTTTTGGCTGCCTTGGGTCTTCGTTGCTGCGCACGGGCTTTCTTTAGTTGTTGCGAGTGGGGGCTACTCAGTGTTGCGGTGCGCGGGCCTCTCATTGTCGTGGCCTCTCCTGCTGGGGAGCACGGGCTCCAGGCACGCGGGCTTCAGTAGTTGTGGCACGCAGGCTCAGTAGCTGTGCCTCGTGGGCTCTAGAGCGCAGGCTCAGTAGTTGCGGCACGTGGGCTTAGTTGCTCCATGGCATGTGGGATCCTCCCGGACCAGGGCTTGAACCCGTGTCCCCTGCATTGGCAGGCGGATTCCTAACCACTGCGCCACCAGGGAAGCCCCAGGACATTTTTTAAATAATGAAAAATAAAAAATTACAATAAAAAGGAAAACGTTATAGATTCATATTTTTAAAATTCCATTAATATACTTCTAGGAAACAGAGAATAAAGCTTGTATGTACCTACTAGTTTTTTTTTTTTGCAGTGGCAAATAGTATCATTAAATTTTCTGTTCTTAAGCTGTAACTTCTGCAAATTTGTCAATGACATTTTCAAAATCTGATCTTGTCATATTTATATGCAATTCCCAATATAGGCAGCTTTGTTCATCTATTTTCATTTGTAGTTGAAGAATACCTCCTTATCATTTAATCATGCGAAGGTGGAAAAGTCATGATTAAGGTGTTAATGGATAAGTTTGGCAAAGATTCATAAAAATCTCATTTTACAATAAATTCTGGAAATTGAGTTCACGTCTTCGATGAAACTCATTTTAAAAATCACAACCACCAGTTATGCAATTTAAAACATATGGAATCAAAATCCATTCAAAATATTCATTTGGAAACCTTTTAAACAGCTTAGAAAATTCTGTTTTAAGTGTGCAGTTCAGAGAGTTTAGTGGATGACATATTATCTTTTGGCCAGCAAAGTCATATAATAATGAAAACATTTCCATATATCTGTATTCAGAAGCTCTCTGTATAACATTACTCTTTCTTTCATACTCATTTTAAAATGTTACTTTTACTTTGAAGGGACAGATGGAGTGTGTCTGTTTTTTCAAAAGTGTTTTTATGGTAACTGAATACTTACTAGTTGTCTTAAACAAAAGTCAAGCCAATTGGGAAAACTTATTTTTTTGGTGCAACTAACCTCTTTACATTTGACAACTGTTAAAAGCACTTTGCCTTCACTAATAAATCTTTGTGAGGTAATAAGAGATACTTGTGGTTCCTTATTTCATTGCATATTCTGCTCTTATAAGGAGTGTAATCTGCAGGTCTCTAACTAGGCAGATGTGACTGCATTGTGCCACCAGACCCTGAACAGGAACCCTGACGTGAGGGCACCACCGTGAACTCCCCAGCGTGTCCGTCCCCCTCCCCTCACTCCAGGAGACCTTGGGATTGGCCATCACATGGACCCAGTAGGCACCCCAGGGTTCACCTGTATTTCAAACTGGTGATGTGGCCTTGAACAAGTCGTTTACTCTCTGGCCTCAGTTCCATAAAATGAGGACCATCAGTCACAATGCTTCCTGGGGCTGCTGAGTGGATGAAACGGAGCCAACATGGCGTCAGCTCAGCAAGTAAGTGCAGCCTGAATGCTGGGCCTTCGTGATTCTTTAGAGACAAGACTTACCTTCGTGTAAGGTAAGTACAGTCGCAGAGAACACAGAGAACGGGGGGCACAGAGGGTATGAAATCAGCACTGGGCTGGGTGATGGGGATGATTTTGCTTCTTGGGGACTGTGGCATTTGACTGGGTGTCAAAGGGTGGGCTTGATTTAGTTGGTAGGAATTGAGGAGAGGTGCCTTCCTGGAAGTGGAGGGAAAGCAGACGAAGGAATCAAGGTGGAGAAGGCAGGCTGCCTTCGGCAGTGGGACGTGGGAGGCTGTCTAGACTGGGGGTCGCGGTGGGGGAGGGGTGGATGTGGCCCTGGTCTCTTAGCAGAGGCTGAGATCTCCCAGTGGGTCATAGTCTCCATGCAACCCCTGGTCCTGCCCCTTCTCCCACAGCATCCCTGGGTCTCTTACATTTTGGTAGGTTGGGTTAAATTCTTCTGGGTCCATGAGTAGGGGGCAACTGGCCCTGCCCCTTCCTCCCTCCTCTTGCACCTGCCCTTTAGCTGTGCCCTTGCACTTGTCTGGTTTGTCTATAAGGGCTTAGCAGACGTGCTTACTTGATGATCTTTAAATTGTTAATGATTTTAGCATTCTGTAATTAAAATGCTCATTCTCTCCATGAATTTTAAGCACACATACATCACAAATACAGACAGTATCTATTTTAATGAATGACATTAAAACACTCAATTCCAAGTAATGAGGTTATTTCCATGTCTTGGCTGATAGTTCATATTTGATTCATTCATTTATTTATCTACTCACTTACTAAATATTTTTGCCCCCCTACTATGGGTAAACTATATTAATACAGCTTTGCAGATGTGGCTTCCATACATTATGGTGAAACAGTATTTCTATGCCTGAGTAACACACAATCGATCTTATGGAAGATACTCTTTCTGGCTAGGCATTTCATGATAATACCTAAATGAGCACCTGCATGCTGTTAAATAGTGCTGACTGTTTAGGAAAATACTCTGGCATTTAGGAAAATACTCTGGTGTGAAAGGGGAAGTTTCCCAGGGCATAGCCAGGAGAGACAAAGGGAGCAATGAATTGCTTTGTGTAATCAAGTTAGAGGGATTTTGAGGTTTCTGGGATGCTGAGAAGTATGGAAGAGAGGATATCAGAAATGTGAAGAGGTTTTATGGGAGATTGTATTTTCCAAAGATGGAAACATCTCCCATCTCACAGGCTCTTCCATCAAGAGGTGGAGGCCATGTCCTCTTCCCCTGAACCCTGGGTAGACCTTTGTGATTGCCTCAATCAATGGAATACAGCAGAAGTTGCACCATGTGACTTCCAAGGCTAGGTCATAAAAGTGCCATGAACTTCTACCCTGTTCTCCTGGGATGCTTGCTCTTGGAGCCTGGCAGCCATGTTGTGAGGAAGCCCAAGAGAGCCCAGGTGGAGAGACCACATGTGTAGATATTATGGTCCACAGTCTGCTCAAGTTCTCAGCCAACAATTGGCCTTAACCACCAGACATATGAGAGAAGAAAATTTCAGCCCCCAGCTATTATATGACACCCAGCCTTTGAGTCCTCCCAGAGGAGGTCCCAGAAATCATGGAGCAGAAGGAAGTTGTTCCTTTTGTGCCCTGTCTGATTCCTGATCCCTAGAATGTGTCAGCATAATAGATTAAAAATATTTTTAAAGATTTGAAGAACAGTTCTAGGTTCATGGCAAAATTGAGAGGAAGGTAGGGACTTCCCTGGTGATTCAGTGGTTAAGACTCTGAGCTCCCCATGCAGGAGGCATGGGTTCGCTTCCTGGTTGCGGAACTAAGATCCTGCATGCAATGCAGCACACTGCAGCCAAAAAAAAAAAAAAAAAATTGATAGGAGGGTAAAGAGATTTCCCATATTTTCACTGCCTGAAAAATCCTCTGTGGTCTACCTACTCATCCCTTCCTACCCCTCTCACCCCCACCCAATCCCTGGCAACCACTTTTTACTTGATTTTTTCAGGATGTTATATAGTTGGAATCATACAGTATTTAGCCTTTTCAGATTGGCTTCTTTCACTTTGTAATATGCATTTAAGATTCCTCTATGTCTTTTCATGGCTTGTTAGCTCATTTCTTTGTAGTGCTGAATGATATTCCATTGTCTGGATGCACCATGATATATTTATCCATTCAGCTACTGAAGGACATCTTGGTTGCTTCCAAGTTTTGGCAATTATGAATAAGGCTTCCATAAACATCTGTGTTCAGGTTTTTGTGTGGACATAAGTTTTCAACTCCTCTGGGTAAATACCAAGGAACGTGATTGCTGAATGGTACAGTAAGATTATACTGAATTCTGTAAGAACCCATCAAACTGTCTTCCCAAGCGGCTGTGCCATTTTGCGTTCCCACCATCAGTGAATGAGGGTTCCCGTTGCTCCACACCCTCATCAGCATTTAGTGTTGTCAGTATTGTGGATTTTGGCCTTTCTAGTAGGTGCATAGTAGAAAATGTTTTTCACTTTTTAGTTTGGGGTGGTTTGTTGCATAGCAATAGTGACAGGAAAAGGCCTCAAAAGAGACAGGGACAGAATTGCAATGGGAGGCCTGGGGGATCTGGGAAGAAATTTGGCTTTCAAGTTAGTTCCTCAAATAATGGCTCTCCTTTTAAAACCAGAAATGTCTGCTATTTAATTTATCTTCTGTGATGTAACTCCTCACCATCACCTTGAATCTTTAGTAAAAGTCTGCTACCTTGAGGGAGCTGTCTTTGGAGAAAAAGGAAAAGATCTGCATTTTGTGGGTGGTTTATAGCAAGGGGAGCTAGAAGATTCAAGTCCAGGGTTATCTGCACGGAGATTATGGAATCTGTGAAGGAAGAAAGAGGAAAAGGGGACTGGAGGACCTATGGGCCCCAGAGCACCCCCAAACATACAGGGAGGGTGGGGGGCTGTCCACTTTGCGGTAAAGAGGCTTAAACCATTCTGTTTACATATTAAAGGAAAAGTGAGCTCCTGGGTCACCCAGCCCACAAACATTTGGATTATATTCATGACAAAATTGGTTCTTTGTCTCAACATCCTCTTGGCTGAGTGTCTGAGTGTCACAACCACACGTCTCATCAAACGTGGCACTGGTCTGTCCGAGTGTCTGTGTCAGTGTCTGTGACCGAGCGTGTCCTGGTAGCTGGCGTGTGCTGGTGGTGCTTAGAAATCAGCTGGGCCCCAGCTGGTGGAGGTGGGTCCTGCATTGCCGTCCTGTGACACCCGGGGCGGACAGAGAGCTTCTCTGTTCTTTGGAAATAGCATCTCGATTTTCCTTTGGGAACCACATGGGCTCCCCACTCTCAGGTCCTGTGTTTAGTTAGAAGGGCCTGACCCCCACCCCAGCTCCCAGGGCATTTCCATCTCCTGACTCAGTGGTTGAATCACGGTGGGCTGGTGACCCAAGTCAGTCCACGAGATCCCACCCCGACTCTTCTCCATGCCCTGCTCTTTCTACCAGGGGGAAGGCTAGTGGGATATTTGCCTGGAGCTTCCAGAGGCTGCCCAGGGATGATGACCACCAGCAAGAGGGCAAAGCATGCGGTGGGGTGGGGGGTGGACACACAGGGAGGCCTGCTGGCACTGCTGGAGCCTGGATCCAGCCTGACCAACAGGCAGAGCTTAAATGCCGTGCCCAGGATTGTGGATCTAGGAACAGGCAGTGACATGAGGTCAGGCTGCGTACAGCCCTGCGGGGAGTGCACTGGGTTCCCACCCCTGCCCCTCATCCGGCCCAGGAGGCTCCTGCAGCTTGGAGGACAGTCCCACAGGCCCACGCCTGCTGCCTCCAGCCCCACGTCCTCTGCCTAGGCCTTTCTCCGGCGGCTGGAGAGCTTACCCTGAGCCTAGGGCAGGGAGATGCTGCACCGGGGACAATCCCCCTCCCACCCTCACCCAACAGGGATGGGAACAGGTGACACTGGGCAGTCCCTCAGACACTCCAGTGGGCCCCAGCTCCAGCTACCCCGGGGGTGACCTGCCCATGGACACACCCTTCACCAGCTTTCCCACTTCCCCTCCCCTCCTCACCCCTCCCTGTCCCTGGGTCACCTCCCAATAAACCATCATACCCAAACCCTTGTCTGAGCTTCTGAGGAGACCCCAGCTGACATGGGCACCATGGCCTGCAGCATCCTCCGTGCCTGCAGCATCCTCTGTGTCTGCAGCATCTCCGTGCTTGCAGCATCTCTGTGCCTGCAGCATCCTCCATGCCTGCAGCATCTCTGTGCCTGCAGCATCCTCTGTGCCTGTGGCCTCCCTGAAACCTGAGCGCTTAAGGACTAGGGAGCAGCCTTCAAAGATGGAGCGGAAATGATTCTCACCTCTGAATTCTCACCTCTCTCAGGGGAGAGAAACAACAACATCGCACGTCTTTTCAGACCTGCAGAATGGGGTCCGCAGAGTAAGGATCTCCAGAGACGTCTACGCTCTGATTCTTGGAACCTGGGAACACGGACCTTACGTGGCAAAAGGGACTTCGCCGATGGAGTTAAAGTCACAGAGCTTGAGGTGGGGGGCCGACCTGGACTATCTGGGTGGGCCCGATCTGCTCACATGGGCCCTTGAGAGCGGAGGACTTCCTTGCTCTGCCCGAGGTCAGACTCGATCTTACCTCCCTTAGGACACCGGGTAGGAGGAGCAGGGGCTGTCCAGTCATTTGTCCAGTTTTCCTTCCTTGACTCACCTGTTCAAGCTGTCCCCAAGAAGATGGTTCGCCCTGCGTGAGCTCAGCTCAACGCTTCCCACTGTACCATCCGGCCAGCCTGACCCGGGCTTTCCTGTCCTTGAGCCTCTCCTGTGCGCCTGGCGGTGCAGCAGTGCCGGGGGCTCCTTGCGACGGCCTGGAGTAGAAGCCGCGGGTTCCGGCTTTAGTGACTGCAGGTCCAGGGGGCCTTCCCCCACCCCCGCTCCCGCCTCCATCCCTCCCTTCTTCCCTTCCTCCGCCTTTCCCTTCCCCCCCTCCCTTCCTTCTATGCCTCCCTCCTTCCCCACCCCCTCTCCCCCCCCCCCCCACCCCGCCCCGTCTGCTCTGGTGTATAAAAAAGGCTTCAAGCACAGGATTAGGAAACCACATAGTACAGGGGGCCATATAATGAAAAGGGACAGTGCTTTGCTCTGCGCCCTCAGCCCAGCTGAGGGCTTCAGACAGACCTGCTTTGAAGGGTTTCTGTGTTTCAATCTCCTGGCCGCTCCTCCATGTCTCTAAGTTAAAGCTCTTACCTGGCTCTCTCCTGATTCATCAACTCCAAACACGATCTACTGGCTTCCTGCTGAGAGAGATGAGGCTTCAGCCCCTCACCCCCTCCTTCCTTCCCCATCCCAATAGCTACATCACTTATTTCATTGCGCCTTTGTTTAACTGTGTAACTCTAAATAATATATTTAAACATCTAATTCTTGTTACTTCAGCTTGAGAAAACCACACACTGCCTCTCCCTCCCTTTATTTCCCTCCCGATGTTTCATTATCTGGATTCAAAAGGAAGATCAAAACTGTCTATGTACAAACTCCTCTACAAGGACCCCTGCCAAGTGTCACTCCTTCCACTGAGATTTACAGTAGAGGTGCCCCTGGCCACCAGCTGTCATAGGAAGGCAGCCTCTGCTTTCCTGGGGTTTTCCTCCCAGCTTGGTATTTTGGGGCCTTATTTCTTTCCACTTTCAGGGCCCCTCTCCAGACACTCCCAGCTTTGGGCGTGTCCTGCACTTATGGCTGCCAGAGGCTCATGGCTGATGGTTCCTTCCTGGGCAGCGAGCTCAGCCTCCCTTGCCCGTTGCCCTCCTGGAGGCTCCGACCCCCTGCTCCAACCGTGCCTTCCTCTCCAGGTGTGCCACCAATGGTCCCCGGGGCCTTTCCCTCTCCACTGTCCTTGGTGGAAGACTCTACTTCCTGGAGTCTATCCTCCCCCTTTCTTTGTTTACTCCCTAATTTTGCTAGAGCACATCCTTGGGTAGTTTTCTAAGAAAGGGTGCATGGGAGAGAAATTTTCATCATCCTATGTGTTCTTTTGCTGCCGTAACAGATGACTGCATGCTCAGCATTTATTATCTCACAGTTCTGGAGGGGTGAGGGGCCCGGACATGACCCAAGTGCACTTCCCGCAAGGCTGTACAGAGTCTACTCTCAAGACTCTGCCCCTTCCTACCATCTCCCAGATCCATGATCCTGGGCGTGGTATTTAAACTTTTGTGTTTATTAGAGTCCCCAGGGGTAACAGATGGCATGTTCTGTTAGGATAAATGGAGGAGGTTTTATTTTTAAAGGAACTCATTACAAAGGTATGGCAGGTATCGGGAAACCATGGCATAGCGCGGGAACCAGGGCTAGCAATGGTGGAGCAGTTGCCACCCTAGGAAGAGGGAAGGGACAGGTTACTGAAACCCAGAAGAGGAGAGAGTGGCTGGAACAAGCCACCTTGAGAGGAACAGTGACAGTCTGTGGACGGACTTACCAGACCGATATGACCTCCATGGAGGAACCAGAGAATAAACACCCTGATTTACTCTCCTCCCTCCCTCCCTCTCCTGCTGGGGCTCTTGCTAGCTGAACCCAACTGGAAGCCAACTTCTTTGGGAGCCTCTTGTAGAGTTTAATCAGTCCAGAGTCCTGGGGTGGGGACCAAGGTGGAGAAGGGTGGAGACAGACCCAGAAAAGCAAATGGAAGGATCTGGGACAGGTGACCCCTTTGCCCTCAGCATCCATTCCTGTCCTTTGCATGAAGAGCTCATGTCCCCAGCAGAGGGAATGTGTGAAGTCCCACCAGCTACTCTCACTGCAAAGTGATATTAATTTGGTCATGTTTCCATGTGAAATCTAAATTGTCAGCCAAGCCTGTGTCCTTCATTTAAGGAAATAGACATGGGGCAGGGGTCAGCAGCTAGGTTTATCACCGCCGCGGCCGTGATTCCCAGCTTGGTAGGTCAGGGGGCCTAGAGAGACATCTTTTCCCACCACCCATACTTTAGTCTCCCTGCCATGTGCAAGCCCATGCTGGATGGATTCTTTACTGGTGAGATGACCCCCACTTTCATTCTTGCAGGGTGTGAGATCTTGGTGACTTTTCTGCAGTTTTTTTTTTCTTGGCCAGGAATGTGGGGCAAGGGAGAACAAAGAAGTACCCCAACAAATTCTGTAGGCTGTAAATACTTGATATCCTCTTTTCCACTGGACCCCTACTCTGGCTGTTGGTTCACTGGGAGGTGGAGGGGGGACAGGGGAAGGTGTCTCAGCTTCCAGTTGATCAGAAACATGATTGTTTTCTGCTTTGGTCATGGACCTCCAGATCCACTAAACCCAAGGTCATGGACATGGGAAGTAAAACTTCTGGTGTGTTAAGAGCTAGAACAGTAAACACTTGTACCTCCACCCCTTGTTTCTTTGGCCTGTGCTCCTGGCTGTGGGGGAAGATTGCACCATATGTTGATCACTGGTTTAATCCTTAAACTTTAAGGCAGACATTCTACCCTACAACCTTATAGGATGTTTGCTTCCAGCTGGTACTGTGATTGGGCTTTGAGCAGACCATCCCATCATCTCTCGAGCCAGCTGATTCTGGGCAATAGGTAAACCCAGGGGATTCTATAGGCATGATCCCACTGAGTCACTTCCTTTAAGTGTCCCCTAGTTGATGTTATGTGGGACACCAGGGTGCTCGTTCAGGGATTCTGGCATTCTGTAAATCCATTAATGGTGAGACTGGCAGAAGTGCTGAGGGCAGGAAAAGAAAACTCACACTTGGAATGTGTGCTACCCTGTGAGGACAAAGACTTGTCTCCTCTATAAAGCGAGCGGTCCAATGTAATTCACCCGCCACCAGGTAACCAGCTGGTCCTCCCAGGGATGGTTCCAGAGTGGAGGCTCACTATATTCCTCCGTTGTTGGAAGTTTGGGCGCTCGGCAGCAATGGTGGCCACATATATCTTGGCGAAGGCAGCCATGCAGTTAGGCTGTTGAGTCCGTGTGTGGCATCCATCCTGACCCCATGCCCGGTGTTCTTGCCCACCTGATATAGAGTGCCTCTTCCACTGTGGCTGCCCTCCGGTGGGCATTTGCATGAACACAAATGTGTTCACATTCTCAGAAGTCCTTCCACACAGCTCTCCTCCAACCTCCTTACTACCAATTTTTCAAATTTTTTTTCTCAAAGGCCCTGACTAGTTGGTCAACTCATTGACCCCCTCTGATCACTCAGGGTATATTCACATCTTCAACCATTTATCCTTCACATGAAAACCAGATGTGCCTCCTGAAGTTCTATCTTGGGGGAAGATTTCCTATCCATTGTCTTTCAGAAATGGTCCTGAGTGCAGCAGGCACCCTCTTCCAGGGAGTTCAGGTGACCACGCAATTAATCCATGAGTCAGGCTTGTACTCTTTCCTCCTTCATTAACTGGCCATATGGAATCCCCATGAGGCCATAGTGCAGGATGGCAGAGGGGTGAAACAGACACTCTAAGGAGGCATCTTGGAGGCTGAAACCACCTCCTTTTGCAGGTCAATTATGTTGCCTACACCTGCTTGGACCAGATCTCCACGTACCGTTTCCATTTTATAATGGAATGCTTTCGTGCACATTCAGTTGTTCTTCATGGTGGTTTGGTAGATCAGACATCCAGTTCTCGATGGGCAGTTCAGCTCACATTGTGCCTGTGCCTCGTGGTTAGTCTTTCTTCTTCTACCAGGTCGGGTAGGAAAGGAGCTGTTTGCGCAATGGAGAAGGTCCTTGGCAGAGGGAGGCAGTGCCTTACTCCTGCACCTTCAGGGTCTGTGCTGTGAACTCTTTTTGGAGCCTCTCAGAGGCTCCACACAGCATCCCCCTGCTGCAGACACTTCCAGTATCATTGGGTCAAATGGCCCCAAAGTCAAAGTCCAGGGCAGTGTTCACTGCAGTCTCAGCTCTCCTGGAGCCTTTCCTTGCTCCAGACTCTGCTTGAAACTGGCACCATCCGGGTTGACAGGGTTACTTTATGGGCGATATGGCTAGAGAAGCATTTTCAAACATGGTTTGTCTTACCTCCCCAATCCAAAGAAACCTATAAAGATTGTGCCTCTTTCTTTGTGGTTATCAGCGCAAGGGCAGTAACTTGTCTCTCATTGCAGAGGAGGTATCCTGACCACTGAAGCCCTAGAACCTTCCTTGATGTGCCAGGCTCCTGAATTTTCCCAGGTTTATCTCTACCTTGTGGCACACTTGTGAGGACTAAGGCTTGCTGAGTGCCAAGATAAATGTGGAAGGCGTGCTGGAGTTGGAAAATTATCATTTTATGACCATTAAAGATTGGTTCAGGCAAAAGTCCTCAATGAGTGCTAAACCAAGAGGGAAACTTTGAAGAGGAGGAAGATCTTTGTATAGTTTCACAGCATCTCCCCACAGACTGCTTGTTGCTTACAAGGGGGAAAATAGCAACTACACAGTGGAGAAATTGGACACTAATTTAACGAGGAGGTAAAAATTAACCTGTGAGGAGTAGAAGAATATCCAGGGCCTCCAGATATGATGCCCTGAGAAGGATAGGCATCACTCATGCCGTTTTCTGTCCTGGAAGAGCATAACCTGAATCCGGCTATAAGGGACCATGGAACAAACCCCAAATGAGGAAGAGTCTATTAAAAATAAATTGTATTCTTTAATAGTGTGTCTTAGTCTATCTGGACTTCTATAACAAAATGCCATAAACTGGGTGGCTTAAACAACAGACATTATTTCCCACAGCTCTGGAGGCTGGAAGTCTGAGACCAGGGTGTCAGCTTGGCTGGGTTCTGGTGGGAACCCTTTTCCAAGTTGCAGACTGCAGACTTCCCATTGTGTCCTCCTCACATGTTGGAAAGAGAGTGAGAGAGCTCTCTGGGGTCTCTTTATCAGGGCACTAATCCCATTCACGAGGGCTCCACCTTCATGACCTAATGCCCTCCCTAATACCGTCACCTTGGGGGTTAGGATTTCAACATATGAATTTTGCGAGGACACAAACATTCCTTCCATAACAGTGTCAATGTCATAAAAGACAAAGAAAGGCTGTGGGAAATATTATAGACTGATAGATATTAAAGAATCATGGTAACTAAGTACAGTACCTGAGCTGGGTTGGATTTTGTAACGGAAGAAAAAAATTCTCAGAGGACATTTTTGAGTCAGTTGATAAAACTGGAATAAGAAAGGCAGATTGGATAAAAGTACTGTTTCCATGATAAATTTCCGGAGGTTGATAACTGTTGTGATTATGTAAGACATTATCTTTACATTTAGGAAACACACACTGAAGTAGTTAGGATTAAAGGGCTATGATGTAAGTAGTCTTTGTTCAAAGGGTTGAGAGAGGCTGACACAGAGACAGTTAAAGATGATAAAACAAATGAAGCAAAATGTTAACAGTAAGAGATTCGGGGTAAATGGTGCGTGAGCATTCTATGTACTATTTTCATCTTGCCAATTTTCAGTAAGTTTGAATTATTTGCAAATAAAAAGTAAGAAAAAATGAGCAAGGGACAGAAAAAGGCTGCAGGAAACATCCTTATACATGTCTTTTAGCCCTTGTGTCAACATTTTTTGGGGAAATACTCTACATTCTTGGACATGGAATTGCTGGATCAAAAAGAGTCACATTAAAAAAATTTGGTTGATATTGCCAAATTGCCAGGCCATTTTTGCTGCACCGTATCTCAAGATAGAAAGTGACTGAAATGAACATCACTGATGGAGACTGACAATACCACCACCAAAGGAGCGTGTTGCAGGCTTGTTGGGCATGGATCCCATTTTCAGAGGCCCTTTAAATGCCCATGTGCCTTACAAGTAGGGCAGGAATCACGGGAATAGTCATCATAGGTGTATTAGTCTGCTTGGGCTGCTGTAACAAACTACCACACACCAGGTGGCTTAAACAACAGAAATTTATTGTTCCACAGTTTTGGAGGCCAAACTCTGAGACCCAGGTATCTGCAAGGTTGGTTTCTTCTGAGGCTATGAGGGAAGGATCTGTTCCAGGCCTTTCTCCTGGGCTTGTAGACGGCTGTCTTCTCCCTGTCTATTCACATCATCTCCCCTCTGTGTGTTTCTGTGTCCAAGTTTCCCCTTCTTATGGGGACTCCAGTCATATTGGATTAGTGCCACCCTAATGAAGTCACTTTAACTTGATTAGCTCTGTAAAGACCCTATCTCCAAATAAGGTCACATTCTGTGGTACTGGGGCTTGGAACTCTAACATACAAATTGGAAAGGGGTGGACACAATTCCACCCATAACAGCAGGGGTCTATGTGCTCTGGAGCAATTCCCGAGTTTTTCCAGGCTTACCTCCCACCTGCTTTGAGCCCTGTGTCTGGGCTGCATCTCTTTTGGCTGCATATCTTAGCTTCTTTTTCATCTAGCTCTGCTCTCATTGGCAGCTTGTCTTGGGGCTTATTCTCCTGGCTCTCACCAGGCATTCACTTCTGGTAGTCACCCCCAGAACCACTGGTAAAGAGGCCCTGCAGGCTGAGAAAGAGCTGAGGGCTGCACAGCTCAGCTGGTGGCCAGAGCCAGGAGAGAGAAATGAAGCCTGCATCTCATTTTTCTCAGCATCCTCTCTGCTGCCCGACATCCATCACTTGTTACTATTTGTGAATACAGTGTATGCCAAATGTTGTTTTCTGTTTATGAATACAATCCCACCAGCACATCATATTCCTTCTGTTCATTGCACCCCATTTGCTAAACCCCTGCTGGGGGTAAGGCACCATGGCAGGAACTCTGTTAAGGGCTGTAAGAGACAAAAAAGGAATCAGACTCAGGACAGCATCAGGCATAGAGAGGATGGAGGACTAGGGAAAAGGTGTGAGTGCAGATACAACATCATATCAGCAGTGGTGAGGGTCTGCTCCAGAACAGTCCTTAGACTGAAAGATGCAGTGGCCTATCCTATTAATAACAATTAGTGAAGAAAAGAGCTGGAGCCTCTGAAACAGCATGGGCCAACCCAGTCAAAGATCTCACCTTGAATCATGTTGGTAAATCCTATGATTTGCACACGACGCCACTGGGTTGCCTCTTCTCTCTTAGTAAACTTTGCATGAAAACAAGCTGCACCGAATCAGAGAGATGCAACACAGATTTTGAAAGGCTTTCTTTCCTTTGAGGCTTTTCATTTTATACCAGAATTCTGATGAAAACTCTCCCACACAACTACATCTCCCCATGGGCCAACTAGCAAGTCAACCAGTGGGTTTTAGGTGATGTGTCTGTACACAGACTCAACACTCCACAGCTCCCCAGAACGCTCCAAGTGTCCTCAGCCTAGAGCTGTCCTGTGGGCATTGCTGGATCAAAATATTTTCTTTCAAATTGAAAATCCCAGTAGCTCAAAATCATCAGAATGTAATGAACCAGGTGAAAATCTGATTTAATATCCATCTCTGCAAACTGAACACCGAGATGAGGAAGGCAGGGGCTGGGGAATTCCTTCAGGATGGAGAAGGAAGCCACCGACCCAAGGCAGCCACTCATCCGTGGACAGCAAAGGACAAAGGGACAATGCAGCCAAGGCCGAGGTGTCACTCGGGATTTCAGGGGGGTCCTCCTTGGGGGCTCTTATCAGCTGAGGAAATGAAGTTATAGAAACTGGAATCAGGGACTTCCCTGGTGGTCCAGTGGTTAGGACTCTGCTCTTCCACTGCAGGGGGCATGGGTTCGATCCCTGGTCAGGGAACTAAGATCCTGCAAGCCATGCGGCACGGCCAAAAAATAAAAAATAATGATAATAATAATAAAAAAACCTGGAATCACCCTTCTGTCAATCTTAATTCCAAACCTTCTCTTCCTTTACCTCACCTTCTACTCTGTATTGGATTGAATAGGTTCCCTCCCCTTCCTGCTCCCACCCACCCCAGCTCATGTCTACCTGGAGCCTCAGAAGGTGACCTTATTTGGAAATAGAGTCTTTGCAGATGTAATTGGTTATGATGAGGTTATACTGGAGCGGGGCTGGAGTAAGGACACTGGTGTCCTTATAAGAAGAGAAAGCAGACAGGCAGGGAGAAGGCCATGTGATGACAGGGCAGAGATTGGAGTGATGCCTTTATAAGCCAAGGAATGCTAAGGGCTGTCGGCAACATCATCAGATGCCAGGAAGAGGCAAGAAGGATTCTCTCCAGAAGCTCTAGCTAGCACAAGACCCTGCTGACACCTTAATTTTGGACTTCTGGCCTCCAGGACTGTGAGAGAAAAAATTTTCTGTTGTCTCCAGCCACTCAGGTGGTAGTCATTTTTTTGGCAGCCCTAGGAAACTAATACATCCTCTTAGAAGAGGTGTTTGGGGATAGTTTAAAAGATCAGAAACTTCTTTTTCTTCTTGGGTGGTCCGGTGTGTGTGTGTGTGTGTGTGTGTGTGTGTGTCTCAGCTTGGCCCTGTTTGCACTCACAGGTGAGTTGTGTGGCAGATCACAGGCTGGTTTGAGGATGGCGGCTGCTGAACTCAGATTTATTTCAGAGATGTTGGGTTATTTTGTCTTTCTGTTGTCTGAGGGCTCACTGGAGCTGACTCAAATGGTTTCTCAATCATATGAGAGAAGCAGCTACTCAAGTATTTAATGAAGTTCTTGGCTCCGTGTCTGGGGCCGTGAGGGTTGGTTCCCTACTTTCGGGAGGAGGAGGATTTGGATGGGCATAGATGTGCAAAGGGCACAGAGCAAAGGTACGGGATGTAGAGGTGAGCAGGGACTCTCCATGTTAGGAGGAGGGGAAGTACCATGGGCTAAGGGAGGCCAGGATGGGTTAGAGAGCAGAGGGCCTGGGGAGTCCCTGTGGGTGTCTGACTTGCCAGAAGAGGTATTGAAGAATTGTCTTAGCTTCAGTTTGCGGGACGGGTCAGATGAGGGGGACAAGGAGACAAGGAGAAAGAGAAATCCCTGCGGACCTCTGATGTCCCCAACTTCCGTGCTGTGACAGAGCTATGCCAGGTCTGGAAAATCTCCCCAGCAACACGGCAAACGGGGCCCAGAACCTTGCCACTCAGGGTTCCGAGTTCTAATTCTTGGTCTGTGGTTTCAGCAAGTCACGCTGACCTTTTTGTGCCTTCGTTTCCTTCCTAAAAGTAATAAATCACTGACTGTTGTGTCCAGTTTCAAGTGGCACATAAATGATGGTAAAGCAGGCTGGACATGTAAATTATCCAGAAATGATAAATGGTGGGTCCCACGATCCCGCCAGCCTGGCAGGATCTTCCTGCCACAAAGCTTTCCACTGGCCTTTCTCTGAATATCTGACGACAAATAAGTTTCACTTTTTTTTTTTTTAACACAAGCATGAGATCCTCTGTGTGGAAGTACGGATCCTGGTTTGTTTTTCCTTGTCCATTTCCTTTCCAGTGCTCTCTCTGAGGACAAATTTCCTACATCCATGAGCCCCTCAGAAGTGACAAGGAGTGTAGTAGTGTCATATGCGTATAAGTTGTGATATTGTGCAGAAATCAGACTCGGCAAAGATTCTGCAGTCAGAGAAAGGTGCAGAGGTGTGGAAAGACAAGCTTGAATTCCGTGGGGCTGGGTCCTGCATGGGGACCGTGCTATGGCTGTCACCATTTGACTGGTATTATGCTCAGGGCCAGGTGCCTCAACAATTTTTGTTGTTGTTTAGAGTCCTTTTTTTTTTTACCTTTTAAAAAAATTGATGTGAAATTCACATATCTTAAAGTTAATCGTTTTAAAAGCGAACAATTCCGTGGCATAGTATGCTAAGTTGTGGCTCCACCTCTCCCCTCCCCCGCCCCCTAGCGCCCACCAATCTGCTTCCTTTCTCTATGGATTTACCTGTTCAGGACATTTCAGGTAATTGGAATCATATAACATTTTGTGTCAGTCTTCTTTCTCTCAGCATAACATTTTTGAGGTTCATCCATGTTGTAGCATGTATCAGTACAGGGGTACCTCGGAGATATTACAGGTTTGATTCCAGACCACCACAGTAAAGCAAATATTTCAATAAAGTGAGTCACACGAATTTTTTGGTGTCTCAGTGCATATAAAAGTTATGTTTACACTATACTGTAGTCTATTAAGTGTGCATCATGTCTAAAAAAACAAGGTACATACCTTAATTAAGAAACACTTTTTGCTAAAGAATGTTAAGAATCATCTGAACCTTCAGGGAATCATAGTAGTAATATCAAAGATCACTGCTCAGAAATCACCATAACAAATGTAACAATAATGACAAAGTTGGAAATACAGTGTTACCAAAATGTGACACAGAGACACAAAGTGAGTAAGTGCTGTTGGAAAAATGGCGCAGACAGACTTGCTGGAGGCATGGTTGCCACAGACCTTCAATAAGTACAAATGAACTTATTTATGAAACAGAAATAGAGTCACAGATGTAGAAAACAATCTTATGGTTATGGGGCGGGGGAGGGGAGAGGGATAAGTTGGGAGATTGGGACTGACATATACACACTACTATATGTAGAATAGATAACTCATAAGGACCTACTGTATAGCGTGGGGAACTCTACTCAATATTCTGTAATGACCTATATGGGAAAGGAATCTAAAAAAGAGTGGATCTATGTATCTGTATAACTGATTCACTTTGCTGTACAGCAGAAACTAGCACAACATTGTAAATCAACTATACTCCAATACAAATTAAAAAAAAACTTCAATATGTAAAAAATGCAATATCTGCAAAGTTCAAAAAGTGAAAAAAATAAAGAGAAATAAAACAAGGTATACCTGTACTTCATGCCTATTTATGGCTGAAAGAGATTCCATTGTGTGGCTAGACCACATATTGTTTATCCATTCATCTGGTGATGGACATTTGGGCTGTTCCTGCCTTTTGGCTATTGTGACTACCATTGCCATGAGTACATGTGTATGTATATATATGTGAGTGCCAGGTTTTAATTTTGGGGGGATATACCTAGAAGTGGAATTGCCGGGTCATACGGTAATTTTACGTTTAAATTTTTGAGGAACCACTGAACTGTTTCCCACAGGTGTGGTACCATTTCACACTTCCACCAGCAATTCACGGGCACTCACTTTTAAGGAGGCATATACCCCGAGGGTCAGGCAAGTCCTGACTCTGCACTTGAAAGACCCTAGAGTGAGTGCCTCCTTAAACCCACAGACTCTGATGCCTCATTCTCCTCACCTTAGTCTTGGCCCCCATCATGCTGCTGGTCAGGCCTGTTCCCTCCATTGAAGGGCCATTGTCAGTGATTGAGGTGAGTCCCAAGAACCCTTTCGTGGCTTAGGAGAAGGTTTTTTTTAAGGTTTATTTTATTTTATTAATTTTTATTGGAGTATAGGTGCTTTACAATGTTGTGTTAGTTTCTGCTGTGCAGCAAAGTGAATCGGTTATATGTATGCATATATCCACTCTGTTTTAGATTTCCTTCCCATTTAGGTCACCACAGAGCATTGAGTAGAGTTCCCTGTGCTATACAGTAGATTCTAGGAGAAGGTCTTTCAATATAATTTCCCATGCGGGTGTTGAAGTACCTGCAGGGTTTACACAAAGGCTCTGGGTGTCAGGGTGTACCAACCCGGTCTCCTAGTGACAGGGAGGCCCACTTTGAAGGGGGCCAGGCTGGGGCTCCTCCAACTTTAACAAGCGCCCGACCACCTGGGGATCTTGTTAAAATGCAGCGTCTAGTCCACTGGGTCTGGGCTTGGGCTGAGATTCTTCATGTCTAACAGGCTCCCTGGAGGTGCTGGTGCTGACATGGTGAGGACCACCCTTTGAGTAGCAAAGGCCTAGAAAACAAGAAAAAAACATGTCACTGGGAGAAGAGCAAGATGCAGCTGGGCCTCCTGGTCTGACCGTCTTTCTAACTTTCTGTTTGCTTCTTTCAGAGTCCCCGACTTCCACCTCTCACGTGGATGCTGTCACATGGTAGAAAGCCCCCTCCAACAGCATATCCTCCCACATCACGTGTCAGCCCTCCCCGTTCATGCCTGTCACATGTCTGCCCTCCCCGTTCATGCCCCTCAGGGACCAGGCTCAAGTCTGCGAGGGAAGTGTTGGATTTGCCCATGTGGGTTAGGTGCTCTCTGGGGACCAGTCAGCACAGACAGGAGGTGGGGTCTGTGGGCAATTGACATCCCCCACTGGAAACACGTGGTTAGAGTGAAAGGGAAACATTTTGCAGAATAAAGGAAGAACACGTGGAGGAGTGATGGGAAGACAAAACAATGAACACCATCAAATGGGCGGGGGTGTCGTCTAACTGTAGCTCCAGGCTCTGGACAGTCTAAGGCAGGAGAGTCTTCTTACCTCACCTACTGTAAGGAAGAAAAATAAGGAAACTGATTGTACATTGGGAATGTCACAAGCTTTGGCAATTTGCTTAACAGTATTTCTGTTTTCTATAAAATTAACATGGGAATTTCCTTGGCTTAGGTTATATTGTAGCGGTGCTTCACAACCCCTTTTTACATCATGGCACGTGCAGAAAATGACAGCAATTGTACAGAAACTGGGGTAATTGGAGGCGGCTGTGAGGTGAAGGGTCTGGACTCTGGGTGTCATGGGACTGAGGGGATCAAACCCTATACAACCATCTTTAACACATTTGCCAAATGCCACTGAGCTATGGCACCCTGCTTGGGAATCTCTCTTTTCAAGGGCTGTTTCAGGTTCACAATCCTTATCTTTATTAAGAGAATCTGCACCCTAGTATCAACATTATTAGTCAGACAGTCATGCATGCAGTCAAAGTCTGTATCCTTAAGAATAAAAGTCATTATCATTAAGGAAAATGATAACTGGTTGGTTCAAAGAAATGTAATGATCATCAATATTTCATGCTAATTTTTTAATTTGTCATGCATCCAAATGCAAAATCCCCTATTGCTTTAATTTCCACTGAGTCTAGTTCATCGAAGCAAGAGTTAACCTATAATGAAGAGTGTCTCCTCCTTACTTCAGACACTTATTGCTTCTGGATGGCTTAGTACATGAAGAATGTTGCCCATGCTACACTTACTGCAGATGTGGAGATGATTCCTGTGGTTAGATGTGCTATCTATTCATTGGTTTATAGATCCAGGCCACCACAGAGCGTTCCATGAACCCACGTGATCCAGGAGGCCTGGAGTCTGTATAATAAATCAGAACTAACTGGAAGAGGTTTCCAAGTGTTGCCGCCACAGCCCCCCTCCCAGCCCCCTGGACTATTGTCTGTGCTGCAGAGAACACTTCCTCTTTGGAAAGGGCGTAGTAGATCTCCTTAGCAGTCCCTTTTGTTTTTAGTGGAGGTAGAGGTAGAAAAGGATGGGGTGTTGGGTGCTAACACCATGTACCACCACTTCTACAAAGTGAGACACATCCTGGGACCAGGGCAGGCTTTGGTCTTTGTAAGTCTTGGGTAAAGTTGGCTTATTGGGAAAGTGGGGGGGACCAATGGGATAGTCACTAAATGTCAAAACTACCCATCCTCCCAAACCAAGGAGCAGGAATTGTCAGATGCTCATCAGTGGAATCATGACCATAGGGTAGAAGGAGTGAGTGGTAAAACGGCAAAGACTTGGGGGAAAAGCTACATACCTTGAAATAAAAGGCAAAATAAAAAAGTACGAGGCAGACCCTTGTTCTCATTTCCTAATGTCCCCCAGCGTTGGGAATAGTACTTGGAGCATGGTGAGGACTCAAGGAATGTTTGCTGAATGAATAAACAAATGAACCCAAGCATTCCTCTCCACACCTTGTCCATAGCCTGGAAAAACACCTCCCAAAATAGAGGCTAAAAATCTGACTAGATTCAAAGCCAAGAACAAAACTGAGTATTAGAAATGTGAAATATTGTAAAACTTGAGAAAAAGCATCTAAATCGAAAGTAATTTACACAGCATTGTTAATCAACTACACGCCAATATAAAATAAAAATTAAGAAAATCAAAAGTAATTTAATAACAGCTTGGCGAAGTAGTGGTATGTCACCAGGTTGGGAATTAGGAAGCCTGGGTTCTGTACTACATATTTTTCAATTTCATACATGCCTCAAGGAGGCACTTTAAATCAGTAGGGAAGGGAAAGAATACTCAATAAATGGTGTGGGAAAAAGTGGTAAGGAAATAGGAAAAATATCACCATAGGACATCAAGTCATACCATACAATGAAATAAGTCCCAGTTGTATTAAAAAATCAAACAAAAAAGTGATAAAAATGGTAAGCTGTAAGAAAACGGTATTGTGTACTTATTGAGCTCCTAGTGGGATGAAATTTTTGTTCAAACTTTTTTTGGATTAGTGTTGGTTTTAAGAGCTCTAGAATATTACTTTCTTATTTTTGTTCAAACCGTTTTTGGATTAGTGTTGGTTTTAAGAGCTCTAGAATATTACTTTCTTTTTTTTTAATTTTTGGATTAGTGAGGAAATTGCAAGGTAAATTGAGAAATACGCAGGCAATACATAAACTCCCATTTTGATCAGAGTGCCACAGTTCTGGTACCTCCTGGAGCCACTGGTGTATCCCTTTCCAGATTTTTTGATATAAAAGGTGCACACCTTATAAATGACTTGGAGACTTGTAGTTTTCATTCAGCATGGTGCCTTGGAGAGCTATCCATTTTAGTATATACCAATCTGTTGCTTTCTTTCTAACTGCTCCATGCAGGATATGAAGACAAATAGGGCTGCACCTTGAAAATCCTGAGGGAAAGTGAGTTCGCACTAGAATGCCAATGGAATTCTATGCGGAAAACATCCATCAAGGTTGAGAGACACTTGGAGCCATTTTCAGACACGCAAGAACACAGTGTACTTTTCTGGTGTTAGGGGTTACTAAAGGATGTGCTCTAAGAGTCACAAACAAGCAAGCCACAAAGTAGGAGGAGGTGGAGCCCCCCCAGAGGTTTAATATTGCTCAGCCCTCTTATATCATTATTGCTCTGTCTCTCCATCTCTGCCTTCATCTCTCTCTCCCCTTCTTATATTTCCTGTTTCCTCTCCTCTTTAGAACACTCACCCCTCATCTGAGGGTCCCCACCAAGGCCCCCTCTCTTTATTATACAAAGCAATCCAGTCGTCTCTTTGTCTCCCTGGCCTGCCCTGGTTACTCTCTGGGAACTTCCCCTTTACTTTCCTGAATAGTCAAGTCCCTCTATTGGAAATTCTTTCTCCTCCCTGCTGTACTGCAGGGTCATTTAACATTTGCAGGCATTTAAGTCCAGCCAACACTATAAAAAATGGCTCAGCCAAAAGAAGCTGTTTTCTGAGCAAAAATGGCTTTCAGATTTATCTTTTCTATTGTTTTTCTGTCTTCTAACTTATTATTTTCTACTTTTTTCTTTAATAATTCTTCATTCAACTTTCCTTTAGTTTGCATTGCATTCATCTACCTTTGTGAGTTGGGTGTTTAATTAATTTCTTTCCTTTCATTCTTCATTTTTCTTCTCTTTTTAATGGATAGAATGGAAGTGTTTTTTGCTGAGCTTTGCTTAGCTCTTTCCTATGGATTCTTACCTGTGACCATTTCATTATTGTTTTCCAGATGTTATGTATTTCTGTTTGTCCATTCTCTCTGACTCAAGGAGAATTTAAGGGCATTTTTTTTCCTTCTAGGTGGAGAGATTTTTTGTGTGTTTTGTTTTGATTTTCAGTTTCTGGTTTTCTTGCATTGTGATCATAGAAATTTTTCTGCCCTGTTTTTGCTTTCTGGAGATTTTCTTTTTTGGTCTGAGTCCAGTTTATGATAACACTTGAACTGAAGATATTTTCTTTATTTTTAGGGTGTATGTGTGAATATATTTGTGTATACATAAACCAGACTTACTTTATTAATTATTTACTTAATTACTTTATTAGTTGTGCTATATTGGTCTTCTGTAATTTATTTATTTGTCTGTCTACTTTGTGTATCAAGAACAGATGGATGTGCATAGATGTTTAGGGCTATTATACCTTTATTGTGAAATTGCACCATTTAATTTAATAAAGTGCTCACTTTTGTCTTTTAAAAAATGCTTCGTGGTCTTCAATCTGTCTTCATTGCTATTAAGATCACAGCTCTTGCTCTGTTTTGTTTGTATTTGAGTTTTGAAAACATTTTATTCAAAAGTCAAAAGACTTTTTAGTCTTTATGAAGTATTTTGTTTTTGGAACGGCTCTGTGTACAGCTTAGAGTTGGGTTTTGCTTTTGGCATCCAATTTCTTCCCCTGATCTCTTTATTCCTCCCTCCCTCCCCCCACCCTCCTTCTCTTCTTCCCTCCTTCCTTTCCTTCCTTCTTTTCTTCCTTCCTTCCTCCCTTCCTTCTTTCCTTCCTTCCATCACAGATGAGTTAAGCTTGTTTACCTCTATAATGATAGATGGATTTGATCTTAGTTTTTCATATTATTTTACACTGTTTTCAGTTTTTATGGCTTTATATAAAGTCATCCACTATGTGGTCTGTTTTCTTTGAAAAATCTTCCTGAGGTTTAGGAAGGTTTGTAATTTTATTCGAATGGTTGCTTTAAAAATTTCATTGAAAATGAGCACCCTTGGTCCTCTATTTTCACAGTGTTTGTTACTCTGAATAAAGTACAGTTCTCCCTCTGTATCCATGGGGCATTGGTTCCAGAAGCCTCGGAAGATACCAGAATCTGCCGATGCTCAAGTTGCTTATGTAAAATGGGGGAGTACAATGAACACGGTCGGTCTCAGTATCTGCAGGTTTGGCGTCAGTATCCATTCATGATTAGTTGAACTCATGGATGCAAAACCCACGGATACAGAGGGCAGACTGTAACAATAAATTAATATGTTTACTTTTTTCCCCCTCCCACATACCCAGTTTTAGTCAATAATACCCATCTGTCTTAGTGTTTATCCTTGTAAGGTAGATATGTTTATACTTCTACCACTTGTCAGCTGTAATGACTTTTGTGATCTTTCAGCTTTTTTAAATGAGGTGATTGACAAACTCACTCTGCCTTTTACCTTTTCATCCCCTTCCGCTGAGTCTTGTTTTTGTATAGTTTCTACATTGTAGTGGCATATAGCATTTACTTCTGCTCTGCGACCCTAGTCTATACATTTGTTTTGGTCTTATTTTACAATTAAATATATCCAATGCTCACTACCAGGTTCTGTGCCTGTGGTTTCCTTGATCATCTTCTGGTTGGCAGAAGTATATCCTCTAGTAGCTTCTCAAGAATGGTTCATGATAACAATATTCCCTAACTTCCTGCAATTAAAAACAAACATACCCTTTATACTCGAAGGACAAGTTGAATTTTCCCTATGAGTATCTTATAAATGCTGCTCCATTATCTTTTGGTTTTAATGGTGGATAAATATGAAGCCAGACTGATTTCTTAGTCCAGAATTTTTTTTCTTTCTTTTTTTTTTAAAGTACATGATTAAGACTATGATTAAGTTTTGGTATTAACCATCCTAGGTCAACTTTTCTTTTCCTGGTACACAGTGTACCCTTTCAATTGTGCAGATTACATTCTTCTTTTTAAATTTCATGAACATTTCATGGATTATGTCATTAAATATTTGCTTTGGGTTTCTTCAGGATTCCAATTATGTAACTGTTGAATCTCCTTTACCTGTCTTCCAGATCTTTTTCTCTTTAACAACAACAAAAAAATCTTTTCTATAATTTTGTTTTCTAATGTTCATGTTTCTCATTGTTCTTCTTTATGTTTCTTATTGAGTTTCCAGAGTATCTAGGCTCATTTCTGCCCTTCCAGTATTTATTCATTTATTCTTTCTTGGAGTATACTAGCTTATGTTTTATTTCTTTCTGTTGAGTAGCCACATCTGTTCTAGGTTTCTGTGTTTCTGATCTTCCTTTGTAGAGATAATGGCCACATTGAATATTTTAAAATTCATGGTGAGATACTTAGTTAAAATTTTTATCTGCTCCATGGCAACATTTTTCTGGCGAGCATTTTTCATCTTTGATACATTTTGTTGCTCTTTCCCCATTATCTCCTAGTCATCTTTGTATTAACATGGAGCTAATTCCTTTTTCATTACTTATCATTGAATGGTCGTATTTTCCTTGACCAGCTGGTAAGTGGTTCCTGTTTGGGGACCAGGTATTGAGGCTAAGGTGACTTTTCAGAGGCAGTCTGCTTCTTGCAAATATGACTTTTTATGTGATTCTTTATATCCACCCTTCCCCTCTGCTTCTTTCAACCAAAGCCTTTCAAGGGAGGCTTTTGCCACTGGCTCTGCCCACCTTCCATCTTTCACAACTGCTGTAGATGAGAGACACACCTGTTATAATAGAGTATCAGCCCTTCATCTTCAGGAGGTGTGTCCTGGTGGCATTTTCTGATCTCTGGCCACACTATGTCCTCTCTCCATTCTCTGTGCTTTTCCTTTTCCTTCCTCTATGTGGCTTCTGCTCATTTCAGCTGCATTCATCAGTATTTACATATATTTTAAAGTCTGTTGATTATACTGTTTTCCAAATTTCACAGAGAATGAAGTTTCTGCATTGTTTCGGTAATGCTTCTTGTTGTTTAATGATTTTGAGGAGGAGAAAGAGAAATGTAGACTTAAATAGCCATGTTTACACTTGAAGCCCATCTACGTTTTCTTTAATCTTTATGATTTCATTTTGACATATAACTAAGCCATCAGGCATTTTCTTTTTTCTTTTGGTAAAATATGAACTTGAGGTCTGATATATATCTTTTCTAGTTGTCCCAATATTTTTTATTGAATAATCTGATCTTCGTTCCTGTTTTGAAATGGTATGTTTATCACATGCTGCAATCTTATATTTACTCTTTGTGGAATGTGTTATTATGTCTATACCTTCAGTTACTATTACCACAGTATTTTAATACTGAGTATTTATAATCTGCTTTCTGTGTCTACCTTTTCAGAATCTATTTGCTTTTTTTGCTATTCTTCTAGAGTTAATCCAGTAAGGTATATTTTGAATCTCCAAAATGGAGATACAATATGTATTATATTCTGTGTTCATTGAAATATGGAATTCTTTCAATAGTACAATAAGAATTTCTCTCTTTTGAAGCTAATATTGTATAAAGCATAGTTTGAGAAATACTACTCTACTATTTTAACAGTAAACATCATGCTGGCTCTTGTTTAAAAAGAAGTCATTTAAAATGTTAAAGAAGTATTGGTCTACTCCTATTCTTCTAAATTAAAAAAAAAATCAGAAAGGAGGTTAAATTTAGTACCTATTGAGAAGAATAGTTTTCCTTCCTTGACCTGTTAATATGATGTATTATGTCTGGAATTTAGTTCTCACTATGAACCATTTATATATTCCTATTATAAATGGTATGTGTTCAGGGCATATTATTATTTTAATATATTTCTAGATTTGATATAACAGGATTTTTGCATCTATATTTGTGAGATTTAGTTTGCAGTTATCTTTGTCATGTCTTGATTTAAGGTGGCTCATGCTTCTTAAAATAAAATAGAACACTTCCTTTTTTACTATTTTCTGAAACAGTTTAATTCCATAGACATTATCAGTTGCTCAAGAGTTTGAAGTAGCCTGCTGGGGAAATCATGTTGCCCCCCTTCGGTCCTTGGGGGCTGCTCTTTGACATAACGTTCAATATCTTCTGCACTGCAAAGGTAACAATGGTGGCAGCCATCAAAGTGCCAGAGTCAAGGTGCTCTAATTCCAGTTATTAGAGGGTGGGAAGCTTCTTAATTTTACTTAACTTCTCTGTCTTCATCTGAGCAAACAGTCATAATGACAGGACCTACATCATAAGGTTGATGGGCAGATTAATTGAGACAGTACAAACTGAGACAGCCAACGAGTATCTGACACCAGCAAATGCTGGATAAATGTTAGCTGTTTCCTTTTTTTTTAACATCTTCTTTTATAAAAAATTTTTTTTCTTAACATCTTTACTGGAGTATAATTGCTTTACAATGGTGTGTTAGTTACTGCTTAATAACAAAGTGAATCAGCTATACATATACATATATCCCCATATCTCTTCCCTCTTGCATCTCACTCCCACCCTCAGTATCCCACCCTCTAGGTGGACACAAAGCGCCAAGCTGATCTCCCTGTGCTATGCGGCTGCTTCCCACTAGCTATCTATTTTATATTTGGTAGTGTATATATGTCCATGCCAGTCTCTCACTTCGTCCCAGCTTACCCTTCCCCCTCCCCGTGTACTCAAGTGCATTCTCTATGTCTGCATCTTTATTCCTGTCCTGCCCCTAAGTTCTTCAGAACCATTATTTATCTTTTATTTTTTTAGATTTCATATATATGTGTTAGCATATGGTATTTGTTTTTCTCTTTCTGACTTACTTCACTCTGTACGACAGATTCTAGGTCCATCCACCTCACTACAAATAATGCAATTTCATTTCTTTTTATGGCCGAGTAATATTCCATTATATATATGTGCCACATATTCTTTATCAATTCATCTGTTGATTGGCACTTAGCTTGCCTCCATGTCCTGGATATTGTAAACAGAGCTGCAATGAACATTGTGGTACATGCCTCTTTTTGAATTATGGTTTTCTAAGGGTATATGCCCAGTAGTGGGATTGCTGGATTGTATGGTAGTTCTATTTTTAGTTTTTTAAAGAAACTCCATACAGTTCTCCATAGTGGCTGTATCAATTTACATTCCCACCAACAGTGCAAGAGGGTTTCCTTTTCTCCACACCCTCTACAGCATTTATTGTTTGTAGATTTTTTTTTCAATAGATTTTTATGATTTGTATTTTGAATCTTAATAGAAGTATATGATAGAAAATGTAAAAGGTACAAGAGTATACAGTGAAAAATAAGTCTCCCTCTCACTGCTGTGCTCAACGCATCTTATTCCCTCTCTTCTTTTTTTTTTTTTAACATCTTTATTGGAGTATAATTGCTTTACAATAGTGTGTTAGTTTCTGCTTTATAACAAAGTGAATCAGTTATACATATACATATGTTCCCATATCTCTTCCCTCTTGCATCTCCCTCCCTCCCACCCTCCCTATCCCACCCCTCTAGGTGGTCACAAAGCACCGAGCTGATCTCTCTGTGCTATGCGGCTGCTTCCCACTAGCTCTCTATTTTACATTTGGTAGTGTATATATGTCCATGCCACTCTCTCACCCTGTCACATCTTACCCTTCCCCCTCCCCATATCCTCAAGTCCATTCTCTAGTAGGTCTGTGTCTTTATTCCCGTCTTGCCACTAGGTTCTTCATGACTTTTTTTTTTTTTCCTTAGATTCCATATATATGTGTTAGCATACTGTATTTGTTTTTCTCTTTCTGACTTACTTCACTCTGTATGACAGACTCTAACTCCATCCACCTCACTACAAATACCTCCATTTCATTTCTTTTTATGGCTGAGTAATATTCCATTGTATATATGTGCCACATCTTCTTTATCCATTCATCTGATGATGGACACTTAAGTTGCTTCCATGTCCTGGCTATTGTAAATAGAGCTGCAATGAACATTTTGGTACATGACTCTTTTTGAATTATGGTTTTCTCAGGATATATGCCCAGTAGTGGGATTGCTGGGTCGTATGGTAGTTCTATTTTTAGTTTTTTAAGGAACCTCCATACAGTTCTCCATAGTGGCTGTATCAATTTACATTCCCACCAACAGTGCAAGAGGGTTCCCTTTTCTCCACACCCTCTACAGCATTTATTGTTTGTAGATTTTTTGATGATGGCCATTCTGACTTGTGTGAGGTGATACCTCATTGTAGTTTTGATTTGCATTTCTCTAATGATTAATGATGTTGAGCATTCTTTCATGTGTCTGTTGGCAATCTGTATATCTTCTTTGGAGAAATGCCTATTTAGGTCTTCTGCCCATTTTTGGATTGGGTTGTTTGTTTTTTTGATATTGAGCTGCATGAGCTGCTTGTAAATTTTGGAGATTAATCCTTTGTCAGTTGCTTCATTTGCAAATATTTTCTCCCATTCTGAGGGTTGTCTTTTCATCTTGTTTATGTTTTCCTTTGCTGTGCAAAATCTTCTATGTTTCATTAGGTCCCATTTGTTTATTTTTGTTTTTATATCCATTTCTCTGGGAGGTGGGTCAAAAAGGATTTTGATTTATAAATCTATGATTTATGTCATAGAGTGTTCTGCCTATGTTTTCCTCTAAGAGTTTTATAGTGTCTGGCCTTACATTTAGGTCTTTAATCCATTTTGAGTTTATTTTTGTGCATGGTGTTAGGAAGTGTTCTAATTTCATTGTTTTACATGTAGCTGTCCAGTTTTCCCAGCACCACTTATTGAAGAGGCTGTCTTTTCTCCACTGTGTATTCTTACCTCCTTTATCAAAGATAAGGTGACCATATGTGTGTGGGTTTATCTCTGGGCTTTCTATCCTGTTCCATTGATCTATATTTCTGTTTTTGTGCCAGTACCATACTGTCTTGATTACTGTAGCTTTGTAGCATAGTCTGAAGTCAGAGAGCCTGATTCCTCCAGCTCCATTTTTCTTTCTCAATATTACTTTGTCTATTTGGGGTCTTTTGTGTTTCCATACATATTGTGAAATTTTTTGTTCTAGTTCTGTGAAAAATGCCATTGGTTGTTTGATAGGGATTTCATTGAATCTGTAGATTGCTTTGGGTAGTATAGTCATTTTCACAATGTTGATTCTTCCAATCCAAGAACATGGTATATCTCTCCATCTGTTTGTATCATCTTTAATGTCTTTCATCAGTGTCTTATAGTTCTGCATACAGGTCTTTTGTCTCCTTAGGTAAGTTTATTGCTAGGTATTCTATTGTTTTTGTTGCAATGGTAAATGGGAGTGTTTCCTTAATTTCTCTTTCAGATTTTTCATCATTAGTGTATAGGAATGCAAGAGTTTTCTGTGCATTAATTTTGTATCCTGCTACTTTACCAAATTCATTGATTAGCTCTAGTAGTTTTCTGGTAGCGTCTTTAGGATTCTCTATGTATAGTATCATGTCATCTGCAAACAGTGACAGCTTTACTTCTTCTTTTCCAATTTGGATTCCTTTTATTTCTTTTTCTTCTCTGATTGCTGTGGCTAAAACTTCCAAAACTATGTTGCATAATAGTGGTGAGAGTGGGCAACCTTGTCTTGTTCCTGATCTTAGTGGAAATGGTTTCAGTTTTTCACCATTGAGAACGATGTTGGCTATGGGTTTGTCATACATGGACTCTATTATGTTGAGGTAAGTTCCCTCTATGCCTCCTTTCTGGAGGGTTTTTATCATAAATGGGTGTTGAATTGTGTTGAAAGCTTTTTCTGCATCTATTGAGATGATCATATGGTTTTTCTCCTTCAATTTGTAAATATGTTAATTTGTTAACATGTTAATTTGTTAACATTGATTGATTTGCCTATATTGAAGTATCCTTGCATTCCTGGGATAAACCCCACTTGATCATGGTGTATGATCCTTTTAATGTGCTGTTGGATTCTGTTCGCTAGTATTTTGTTGAGGATTTTTGCATCTATGCTCATCAGTGATATTGGCCTGTAGTTTTCTTTCTTTGTGACATCTTTGTCTGGTTTTGGTATAGGGTGATGGTGGCCTCGTAGAATGAGTTTGGGAGTGTTCTTCCCTCTGCTATATTTTGGAAGGGTTTGAGAAAGATAGGTGTTAGCTCTTCTCTAAATGTTTGATAGAATTCGCCTGTGAAGCCATCTGGTCCTGGGCTTTTGTTTGTTGGAAGATTTTTAATCTCAGGCTCAATTTAACTGCTTGTGATTGGTCTGTTTATATTTTCTATTTCTTCCTGGTTCAGTCTCGGAAGGTTGTGCTTTTCTAAGAATATGCCCATTTCTTTCAGGTTGTCCATGTTATTGCCATATAGTTGCTTGTAGTAATCTTTCATGATCCTTTGTATTTCTGCAGTGTCAGTTATTACTTCTCCTTATTCATTTCTAATTCTATTGATTTGAGTCTTCTCCCTTTTTTTCTTGATGAGTCTGGCTAATGGTTTATCAATTTTGTTTATCTTCTCAAAGAACCAGCTTTTAGTTTTATTGATCTTTCCTATCATTTCAATCATTTCTTTTTCATTTATTTCTGATCTGATCTTTATGATTTCTTTCCTTCTGCTAACTTGGGGTTTTTTTTGTTCTTCTTTCTCTAATTGCTTTAGGTGTAAGTTTAGGTTGTTTATTTGAGGTGTTTCTTGTTTCTTGAGGTATGATTGTATTGCTATAAACCTCCCTCTTAGAACAGCTTTTGCTGCATCCCATAGGTTTTGGGTCGTCGTGTTTTCATTGTCATTTGTTTCTAGGTAATTTTTTATTTCTTCTTTGATTTCTTCAGTGATCTCTTGGTTATTAAGTAGTGTATTGTTTAGCCTCCATGTGTTTGAATATTTTACAGATTTTTTCCTGTAATTGATATCTAGTCTCATAGCATTGTGGTTGGAAAAGATACTTTATATGATTTCAATTTTCTTAAATTTACCAAGGCTTGATTTGTGACCCAAGATATGATCTATCCTGGAGAAAGTTCCATGAGCACTTGAGAGGAAAGTGTATTCTGTTGTTTTTGGATGGAATGTCCTATAAATATCAGTTAAGTCCATCTTGTTTAGTGTATCATTTAAAGCTTGTGTTTCCTTATTTATTTTCATTTTGGATGATCTGTCCATTGGTGAAAGTGGGGTGTTAAAGTCCCCTACTATGACTGTGTTACTGTCGATTTCCCCTTTTATGGCTGTTAGCATTTGCCTTATGTATTGAGGTGCTCCTATGTTGGGTGCATAAATATTTACAATTTTTATATCTTCTTCTTGGGTTGATCTCTTGATCATTATGTAGTGTCCTTCTTTGTCTCTTGTAATAGTCTTTATTTTAAAGTCTATTTTGTCTGATATGAGAAATGTTACTCCAGCTTTCTTTTGATTTCCTTTTGCATGGAATATCTTTTTTCTTCCCCTCACTTTCAGTCTGTATGTGTCCCTAGATATGAAGTGCCTCTCTTGTAGACAGCATATATATGTGTCTTGTTTTTGTATTCATTCAACCAGTCCAGGTCTTTTGGTTGGAGCATTTAATCCATTTACATTTAAGGTGATTATCGATATGTATGTTCCTATTACCATTTTCTTAATTGTTTTGGGTTTGTTATTGTAGGTCTTTTCTTTCTTTTGTGTTTCCTGCCTAGAGAAGTTCCTTTAGCATTTGTTGTAAAGCTGGTTTGGTGATGCTGCATTCGCTTAGCTTTTGCTTGTCTGCAAAGGTTTTAATATCTCTGTCGAATCTGAATGAGATCCTTGCTGGGTAATCTTGGTTGTAGGTTTTTCCCTTTCATCACTTTAAATATGTCCTGCCACTCCCTTCTGGCTTGCAGAGTTTCTGCTGAAAGATCAGCTGTTAACCTTATGCGGATTCCCTTGTATGTTATTTGTTGATTTTCCCTTGCTGCTTTTAATATGTTTTGTTTGTATTTAATTTTTGATAGTTTGATTAATATGTGTCTTGGTGTGTTTCTCCTTGGATTTATCCTGTATGGGACTCTCTGCACTTCCTGGACTTGATTGATTATTTCCTTTCCCATATTAGGGAAGTTTTCAACTATAATCACTTCAAATATTTTCTCAGTCCCTTTTTCTCTTCTTCTTCTGGGATGCCTATAATTTGAATGTTGGTGCTTTTAATGTTGTCCCAGAGGTCTCTGAGACTGTCCTCAACTCTTTTCATTCTTTTTTCTTTATTCTGCTCTGCAGTATGTATTTCCACTATTTTATTTTCCAGGTCACGTATCCATTCTTCTGCCTCAGTTTTTCTGCTATTGATTCCTTCTAGAGAATTTTAAATCTCATTTTCATTGTGTTGTTCATCATTGTTTGTTTGCTCTTTAGTTCTTCTAGGTCCTTGTTAAAAGTTTCTTGTATTTTCTCCATTCTCTTTCCAAGATTTTGGATCATCTTTACTATCATTATTCTGAATTCTTTTTCAGGTAGACTGCCTATTTCCTCTTCCTTTATTTGGTCTGGTGGGTTTTTGCCTTGCTCCTTCATCTGCTGTGTGTTTCTCTGTCTTCTCATTTTGCTTAACCTACTGTGTTTGGGGTCTCCTTTTCACAGGCTGCAGGTTCATAATTCCTTTTGTTTTTGGTGTCTGCCCCCAGTGGGTAAGGTTGGTTCAGTGGGTTGTGTAGGCTTCCTTGTGGAGGGGACTAGTGCCTGTTTTCTGGTGGATGAGGCTGGGTCTTCTCTTTCTGGTGGGCAGGACTGTGTCTCATGGTGTGTTTTGGGGTGTCTATGACCTTATTATGATTTTAGGCAGCCTCTCTGTTAATTGGTGGGTTTGTGTTCCTGTCTTGCTAGTTGTTTGGTATAGGGTGTCCAGCACTATAGCTTGCTGGTCGTTGAGTGGAGCTGTGTCTTAGCATTGAGTTGGAGCTCTCTGGGAGAGCTTTTGCCATTTGATATTATGTGGAGCTGGGTGGTCTCTGGTGGACCAATATCCTGCACTCAGCTCTCCCACCTCAGAGGCACAGACCTGACACCTGGCCAGAGCACCAAGACCCTGTCAGCCACATGGCTCAGAAGATAAGGGAGAAAAAAAAAGAAATAAATAAAATAAAATAAAAAGTTATTAAAATAAAAAAATTATTAAAAAAAAAAATTAAAAAGTAAAAAACCCAAAAAAAAAAAAAAAAAAAAGGACAGACAGAACCCTAGGACAAATGGTAAAAGCAAAGCTATACAGACAAAGTCACACAAAGAAACATACACATACACACTCACAAAAAGAGAAAATAGGAAAAAAATATATATATTAAAAAAAGGGGGGTGAAGAGAGCAACCAAATCAATAAACAAATCTACCAATGATAATAAACTCTAAATATTAAACTAAAATAAACATAAAACCAGAAACAAATTAGATGCAGAAAGCAAACCCCAAGTCTGCAGTTGCTCCCAAAGTTCACCACCTCAATTTTGGGATGATTCGTTGTCTATTCAGGTGTTCCACAGATGCAGGGTACATCAAGTTGATTGTGGAGATTTAATCCACTGCTCCTGAGGCTGCTGGGAGAGATTTCCCTTTCTCTTCTTCGTTCACACAGCTCCCGGGGTTCAGCTTTGGATTTGGCCCTGCCTCTGCGTGTAGGTCACCTGAGGGCATCTGTTCCCGCTCAGACAGGACGGGGTTAAAGGAGCAGCTGATTAGCGGGCTCTGACTCACTCAGGCCGGGGGGAGGGAGGGGTATGGAATGGGGGTTGAGCCTGCAGCGGCAGAGGCTGGCATGACGTTGCACCAGCCTGAGGCACACTGTGTGTTCTCCCGGGGAAGTTGTCCCTGGATCATGGGACCCTGGCAGTGGTGGGCTGCACAGGCTCCCAGGAGGGGAGGTGTGGATGGTGACCTGTGCTTGCACACAGGCTTCTTGGTGCCTGCAGCAGCATCTCATGCCCATCTCTGGTGTCTGTATTGATAGCCGTGGCTCACGCCTGTCTCTGGAGATTCTTTAGGTGGCGCTCTGAATCCCCTCTTCTTGTGCACCTGAAACAATGGTTTCTTGCCTCTTAGGCAGGTCCAGACTTTTTCTCAGACTCCCTCCTGGCTAGCTGTGGCGCACTAGTCCCCTTCAGGCTGTGTTCATGCAGCCAACCTCCGTCCTCTCCCTGGGGTCTGACCTCCAAAGCCTGAGCCTCAGCTCCCAGCCCCCGCCCGCCCCGGCGGGTGAGCAGACAAGCCTCTCGGGCTGGTGAGTGCTGGTTGGCACCAATCCTCTGTGCGGGAATCTCTCCGCCTTGTCCTCTGCACCTCTGTTGCTGTGCTCTTCTCCATGGCTCTGAAGCTTCCCCCCCGCCATCCCCCATCTCCACCAGTGAAGGGGCTTCCTAGTGTGTGGAAACTTTCCCTCCTTCACAGCTCCCTCCCCGAGGTGCAGGTCCCGTCCCTGTTCTTTTGTCTCTGTTTTTCCTTTTTTCTTTTGCCCTACCCAGGTACGTGGGGGAGTTTCTTGCCTTTTGGGAAGTCTCAGGTCTTCTGCCTGCATTCAGTAGGTGTTCTGTAAGAGTTGTTCCACATGTAGATGTATTTCTGATGTATTTGTGGGGAGGATGGTGATCTCCACGTCTTACTCCTCCACCATCTTGAAGGTCTCTCTTAAACATCTTTTTTTTAAAATAAATTTATCTATCTTTGGCTCTATTGGGTCTTCATTGCTGTGCGCGAGCTTTCCCTAGTTGCAGTTAGCGGGGGCTACTCTTTGTTGCGGTGTGCGGGCTTCTCATTGCGGTGGCTTCTCTTGTTGCGGAGCACGGGCTCTAGGTGCATGGGCTCAGCAGTTGTGGCTCACGGGCTTAGTTGTTCCGCGGCATGTGGGATCTTCCCGCACCAGGGCTCAAACCTGTGTCCCCTGCATTAGCAGGCGGATTCTTAACCACTGTGCCACCAGGGAAGCCTGTTACTTGTTTTCTTATTCTTGATCTGTTCAGACTTGCTCCCCTTTAAAGAGTCAATTTTAGTAAATAGACTATTTCTAGACAATTAACCATTTCATTGAGAGTTAAATATTTATTACCATATGGTCGTTGATAGTATTTGCTTATGATTTTAAAAAGCATTTTCTACCTCTGTGGTTGTGGCTCCTTTCTAATTCTTAATAATGTGTGTTTGTGCTTTTCCCCTCATTTTTCTTGATTAGATTTGTTTGGGGTTTGTCTATTTTATTGGTATTCTCTAATATTGGATTTATTTACCAATGGTATTGTTTTTCTGTCTTCTCTTTCATTAATTTCTGTTTTTAGTGTTATATTTTTATTCTTACTTTTTCTGTTTTGCTGTTGTTGATATTTTTCTAGCTTCTAGAGTATATTACTTATTTCATTGATTTCTATTCCTTCTTGTTTAGCAATAAAAACATGTAAAGTTAGGAATTTCTCTCTAAGTGCTTAACATTTAATTAATATAAGTCAGGAGTTGGTAAACCAAGGCTATGGGCCAAGTCCAGCCTGCTGCCTGTTCCTGTAAATAAAGTTTTACTGGAACATATCCACACCCATTTATTTGTGTGTTGTGTATGGCTGCTTCACACTACCATGGCAGAACTAAGTAGTTACAAAGAGACCTATGGCCCACAAAACCTAAAATATTTACTGTGTGGCCCTTTACAGAAAAAGTTTGCTGTCCCCTAATATGAAGCATTCCATAGTTTGTTTTTTTTTTTAATTTTATTTATTTATTTATTTATTTATGGCTGTGTTGGGTCTTCATTTCTGTGCGAGGGCTTTCTCTAGTTGCAGCAAGTGGGGGCCACTCTTCATCGCGGTGCGCGGGCCTCTCACTATCACAGCCTCTCTTGTTGCGGAGCACAGGCTCCAGACGCACAGGCTCAGTAATTGTGGCTCACGGGCCTAGGTGCTCCGCGGCATGTGGGATCCTCCCAGACCAGGGCTTGAACCCGTGTCCCCTGCATTGGCAGGCAGATTCTCAACCACTGCGCCACCAGGGAAGCCCCATAGTTTTTGATATATAGTTTTATCACTTTTCTCTAAGTAGTCTATAATTATAGACCCAACAAGTTATCCAGGAAAGTGTTTTAATTTCCATGTGGTTTGAATTTTCTTGTTTATAGTTTTGTTAATTTCTAGTTTTATTGCATTTGGTCAGAGAATATTGCCTAAACAGTGTCTTCTTTTTTCCTTTCTTTATTTTTGATTTACTGAGATTTCTTTTATCGCCTCAATGTATGGTCAAATTTTGTAACTGTTCCAAAGACATTGAAAAAAGGATGCATATTCTCTATAGAAAACAGACTCTGATATTTGGTGACCTTATTCATTATACTATTTGAATCCTAATTCTTTTGTCTATATAAAGATTGAGAACTCAAGATAAAGCTATGGCTGTGGTGTTTTTGATTCTTCTTCTTTCTTTAAAAAATAAATTTATTTATTTATTTATTTATTTTTGGCTGCCTTGGGTCTTCGTTGCTGTGCACGGGCTTTCTCTAATTGTCGCGAGTGGGGGCTACTCTGTGTTGTGGTGCGTGGGCTTCTCATTGCGGTGGCTTCTCTTGTTGCGGAGCACGGGCTCTAGGCACATGGGCTTCAGTAGTTGTGGCACACAGGCTCAGTAGCTGTGCCTTGTGAGCTCTAGAGCGCAGGCTCAGTAGTTGTGGCGCACGGGCTTAGTTGTTCCACGGCATGTGGGATCTTCCTGGACCAGGGCTTGAACCCGTGTCCCCTGCATTGGCAGGTGGATTCTTTTTTTTTTTTTTTTTTTAAATTTTATTTATTAATTTATTAATTTATTTATGGCTGTGTTGGGTCTTTGTTTCTGTGCGAGGGCTTTCTCCAGTTGCGGCAAGTGGGGGCCACTCTTCATCGCGGTGCGCGGGCCTCTCACTATCGCGGCCTCTCCCGTTGCGGAGCACAGGCTCCAGACGCGCAGGCTCAGTAATTGTGGCTCACGGGCCCAGTCGCTCCGCGGCATGTGGGATCCTCCCAGACCAGGGCCCGAACCCGCGTCCCCTGCATTGGCAGGCAGACTCTCAACCACTGCGCCACCAGGGAAGCCCGGCAGGTGGATTCTTAACCACTGTGCCACGAGGGAAGCCCTTTGATTCTTCTTATATTTCTGAGAGCTCTAGTTTGGCTTATTTTGATGCTAAGTTATTTATAAACATACATAGGTGCAAACATGGCAGAAGCACAGACTGAAAAGCACTGGCCCACTGGAGCTTGCTCTTTTGCTGCTCTGGGGACTCCTGCCACCACGGCCATATGACCATCCCCGGCTAGCCTGCTGGGTGAGGAGATACACATGGCCCCATCTTCAGCGTTGCTCCTGTTGGCCCTGCAGACAGTCAGCCAACCCCAGCTGCTGACCGTGGCAGCTGACCACAAATGCAGACTGAGCCCAGCAGAGACCATCAGAAGAAATGCCTAGCAGAGCCCAACTGAAATCACCAACTCACAGAATAGTGAGATAAATAAAAAATCGTTGCTTTAGGCCACTAAATTCTGGCATGGTTGGCCACATAGCAAAGACTAACATGTTCTCTGGAATTTTGCCTTCCTTTAACATATAATGACCCTCTTTGTCCAATGATAAATCTACGCATGTATTCTATTTTAACCATACTGTCTGTTTTGCTTCCTTTCTAAATTATATATTTTTATGTATATCTAAGCTGTAGAACATGATGATTTGCTATATATATACACATAGTGAAATTAAAACTACAGTCAAGCTAATTAACATGTCATCTCCTCATGTAAGTTACCTTTACTTTTTTTTTTTTTTGGTGATGAATGCGCGTGAACTTTGTGGTAGATAGTGTCTGAGAGCTGAGGGTCTCAGTCATTTAACCACAAGTAACTGAATTATGACAATAACCAGTGAGTTTGGAGAAGCACCTCCAGCCTCAGATGAGACCACAGCCCTGCCTGACACCTTAGTTTAACCTGATGTGAGGCTGAGTGTAGCACCTAGCTAACCCACACTGACTCTTGACCCATGGAGACTGTGAGATAGTAAGTCGTTTTAAGCAACAGGGTTTGTGGCACTTTTTACACAGAGATAGAAAGCAATTACACCTCTGTATTTCTAACCAAAGGGCTTTTGTTGCCATTTATGGAATCGTTCATTTTTGGCATCCTGTATCACCTTGTTCTCTGATGGGTGAAGAATAGCTCACTTACAAGGCTTGATCCCCTCCCCCCATTTCTACCCCATTAGAGTTTGAACAGTGGGCTACACAGGCTACTTGATTTCATCTTTGCCCTAGGGATGAGTCTTAATTGGGTTTTGTAGCTCAAGGCCTTCTCAGTTTTATTTTTACAGGTTGGAGATGAGAAACAGCACTATTTTTTAACCTGCAAATCCTGGAATTTATGGCCTCTCCAAACTATCTTTCAATTCTGCTTGCAAAATGGCCATTTCTTCTATGAGCTTATTTCTTTTTTATTGTGCATTGTCAAAAACAGCCATTAGCAAATATCCAGTGTTACCAACATTCTGCTTTCTCCCCAAAACCACGAGTTCATTAGTGACACTCTGCCTTCCAGATTATCGCAGGTGATAGTTTTATCAAATGCTTTGGCACTGCATAAAAAGCTTTTAATATCAGGTTTTTTTTTTTTTTTTTTGTCACCTGCCACTCGACCCCAAGGCCCATGCACACATTTTGTGTTTATTACAGTGGCACTTTATTCTGGTATCAGTGTTGGAATCGTTCAGCTCTTCTGCCAAAACAATCAACACCAAAACCAGACAACCAAACCTATAGCTTATAATAGCAAAAGTTTCTGTCTGTAGAGGTGACTATGGGCTGGCTGGGGGTCTACTCCATGTGCCTCCTTTGTTCCAGGATCCAGGCCAAAGGGGTGGCCCCTCTCTGAGAGCAAAGTACATGGCAGTTTCATGCCATGAATCTTAAAGTTTTGGCTTGAAAAGATCACGTCACCTCTGTTCACATGTTTTCACCAGAGGAAGTCATATGGCCAAGCTTGTTATCAATGGGTCAGGCGTGTGTAATCCTCCCTCAAGGAAGGGCAACACGTCTACCCTGACATCATAGCCAGTGTTGACAGACTGAGAAGACATTTCTAAAACACACAGTCAGTGAATGATTAGTTTCTAGTGTATGTAAGGAACACCTGTAAATCAACAAGAAAAAGTCAGGAAACAAATAGAAATATGGCAAAGGGCAAGAAGAGGCAATTCAGACAGGAAGAAGCTAACGGCTTGTAAGAAATCTCATTAGTAATCAAAGAAATGCAAATTAAATCAAGATATCCATCCAACTGTCAAAAGCTATAGAGTTGGAAAATATCAAGCATTGACTTGAACATGGGGAACCCTTTGTATCCTGCTGGTGAGAGTGTGTAGACTGGGACAGCTATTTGGTAGATTAATTTGGAAGGAGTAAGTGAAATGGGCATAGACAGAGTGAAGTGGTGAATGCGTTCTGGATTGGAAAGATCTAGCTCTGTGGGATTATCATCACATCCACTTTCACCCCTCTATCCTCATTCTGTACTTGGGTGATGAGCAGAGTTCATTCTACTAGACTGTAAGATCTGAGAGGCGGGGACCATGTCTTGTTTTCCCACCATTGCCTTCCCTGCACCTTGTACAAAGCTTGCCAGAGATAGACACTTTGTATGGGTTTGGTAAATAAAAGCATGTTTTAAAAAATCCATTAAAACCGAGGGACTTGCCTCCTCTAGGGTAGGAAGGTATGGACTTGCCAGTGTATAACTGCATTGTCTGAGTACTCCTTTGGGACCTGTTTTGGACTGAATTGTATCCCTCCCTCCTTCTCCCCCAATTAATATGCTAAAACCCAGATTCTCAATGTGACTGTGTTTGGAGATAGAGCCTTTGGGGAGGTAATTAAGGTTAAATGATGTTGTAAGGATGAGGCCCTTATCCGATAGGGCTGGTGTCTTTATAAGAAGAGGAAGAGACACCCAGAGGTCTCTCTCTTTCTCTCTGCACACGTGCACAGAGGAGAGACCAGGTGAGGACACAGTGAGAAGGGGTCCATTTGCAAGCCAGGAAGAGAGGCCTCACCAGACACTAACCCTGAAGGCACCTTGTCCTTGGACTTCCAGCCTCCAGAACTGTGCGAAAATAAATTTCTAATGTGTAAACCCCCCAATCTGTGGTGTTTTGTCATGTCAGCCCAAGCCGACTCACAGAGGATCCAATGTATCATCCCGTATAAACCTGCCTCCTTTGTTTAATTTGCATTTCCTTACAGTGACTGTACCAAGGCAGAAAGACATCAAGCTGCTCAGGTCTCTCCTATTGATCATAATTTGCTAAAGTAGAAATGGATTTGAGGAAGCTTTCTATTTGAGGTGGATGGGAACTTGATAACACAAAGTCCACTGACCTGTCTTAACCATTGTTTGAAATGGTTGGATACTTTTAAGGCATGTAGCTCTTTCAGAGCCGATACGGAGTTTTCAGATCACTTCCTTCTTGGTGGTTTAAGTCATGGTTGAATTGAGCAAACAACATATTCAGAAAGGCTCAAGGCCAATCTGATAAAAACAGGAGCTAAGTATTTTTACCAGTATCTTAAAAAGTAACACCGAGTGTGCCAGGCCCATGATCCAATATTTCTTTGCCTGATTTGGGGGTCAGGCTCCTCTGGGTCAAGGGCAGCTCTGTTTCCTGTGGTCCAGGATGCCTTGATCCCACCTCCTCTGAGCTCTCAGAGCTCTCATGTGTGTCCCCTGTCTCCAATCAGGTGTGCATCGCCACTGCCTGGACCCTCTCCTGTGGATCCTGATGTATTTGGGGTGGGCTAGGGCTTCTATCTTTTTAAACAAACCTCCTAGGTGATCCTGAAGTACACTGGATTTTGAGAACAACTGGTGTATAACGTGTTTGCACTTAATTATATTTTGTTGTGTTACTCTTGACTATTGTTTCTTATGTTTTAGCAATGAATTCTAAACCATTTTTACAATCCTCTGCGGGCAGGTGATACATCTCGATTTTCCTTTTATCCTTCATTGCACTGTAACGGGTCCGTAACAGGCTCTTAGCAGATGCTAAATGCTAACGGGTAGCTAGTCTAATGACTAAAAGCACTTTTCTTTGCTCAAAGAAACTCTGCCTTTCTTGTGGGTGCTGGGTCTTTGGTCATAAGTTTCTCAACTGTTTCCTTTGGATTCCTTCTTGCTTCAAGGTCCATATCTCGGTCTCCATATCATCTGATGGCACCCAGACTTTTCACAGGCATCACTGGCCTTCTTTTACATGGGCTTGAGCACCCATCTTTGGAGTGGTCCACAGTCGGCTGTAGCAGCCAACACTGAGGTGCCAGGACAGAGAGCACCTCTTCTTCAGGCTGCCTACTGACCCCAGCTCTGTCTGTCTCTGGTGTCCTGCTGATGGGCCGAGCCCAGTGGTGAGCTGTGCATGGTTCTGTTTGGACATGGCCTTTCTTCCGTGCATCAGTTGGCTTTGGTCACTAACCGTGATAAGAATTGCTGCCCTCTCCACTCCTCCTCACCTCACAACGGCCTTGGTGGCCTCATCCTAGTGACCATGCTCTTGGATACACAATTTTCTTCAGGCAACCCTCACTATGCATGGCATGGACTCCCACAATTTACTGATGAAACGCAGAGTTTGCCCTAGGATGGCCAGCGACCTTCCCTTGCCTGTCTCCAAGCTGGGTGATGGGGAAGGTAGCATTCCAAGAATGTTCTTAGCCCACCCTGAGAGAAGTTATTCTAAGTATGGTAACATTCACTATAGCACAAAAACGAGAAGAAACATACGCTTAAGTAGCCTTGGGAAAGGGTTTGTCTACCCACCTACCCAATATTCAACAAGCCTTTCAAGTGACAATTAGTAGCGCACACAATTCCTCAGGGACAAAGTTAATTTTGCCATGATGCTTTGTAGTAATGATATATCATATGTTTGAGCACCCTTTCAGATTAAGTCATGACTAGAGAATATCAGATAGGGGTACGGGAAACAGGGTAGGTCAAAGGCAGGGGGAAGGTCTGGCCCTGGATTCTGCAGAACATGGAACGAAGGGAGATGTTAGAGGAAACTTTCTATTTGGGGGATGGAGGATGGGAATTAGAGTAATGGGTGAGCACGCTGTCCACCAGAATCCAAAGGGATTGGATAGAAAGGCAGAAGATATGCATGAAACGTGGTATAGAAACTGTGTCACCAGGCTAGGAAAACCAAGTTCAGAATGGAGCGTCCACCTGGAGAATCTGCCCAAGGTGCAGAATAGAACATAATGGGCTACAGAGCATGTGGTCCTACCCATGGGCGGGAGGCAGCTTTACAGTCTTTCAAGAGCTCTTACATACATGATTTCAATTGATCTTCCCAACATGCCAGTGAGGTAGTTGGGGCAGATGACGTTGTCTCTGTACTAGCTGGCTTTGGCTGTGTAACATCCACTCTGAGTTATTTATTCTCATGGATGGCTTTGCTCATCTCAGTTACATTTGCTGCTGTGGAATGGGTGTCAGCTTGACTTGGCAGGAGAGACATGGCAGGGCACACTTGGCTCTGCTCTACACGTCTCTCACTCTCTTCGGGGGCTAGAGTCCCAGCATGTCTTTCCCATGGTGATGGCAGAAGCTCAAGAAAGCAGGTGGAAACGTGCAAGGCCTCTTGGCTTAGGCTTGGAACTGATGCACTCTTTTTTAAAATAAATTTATTTATTTTATTTATTTTTGGCTGCGTTGGGTCTTCGTTGCGGTGAGCGGGCTTCTCATTGCCATGACTTCTCTTGTTGCTGAGCATGGGCTCTAGAAGCGCAGACTTCAGTAGCTGTGGCACATGGGCTCAGTAGTTGTGGCTCACGGGCTCTAGAGCACAGGCTCAGTAGCTGTGGCACATGGGCTTAGTTGCTCCGCGGCATGTGGGATCTTCCTGGACCAGGGCCCGAACCCGCGTCCCCTGCATTGGCAGGCAGACTCTCAACCACTGCGCCACCAGGGAAGCCCGGCAGGTGGATTCTTAACCACTGTGCCACGAGGGAAGCCCTTTGATTCTTCTTATATTTCTGAGAGCTCTAGTTTGGCTTATTTTGATGCTAAGTTATTTATAAACATACATAGGTGCAAACATGGCAGAAGCACAGACTGAAAAGCACTGGCCCACTGGAGCTTGCTCTTTTGCTGCTCTGGGGACTCCTGCCACCACGGCCATATGACCATCCCCGGCTAGCCTGCTGGGTGAGGAGATACACATGGCCCCATCTTCAGCGTTGCTCCTGTTGGCCCTGCAGACAGTCAGCCAACCCCAGCTGCTGACCGTGGCAGCTGACCACAAATGCAGACTGAGCCCAGCAGAGACCATCAGAAGAAATGCCTAGCAGAGCCCAACTGAAATCACCAACTCACAGAATAGTGAGATAAATAAAAAATCGTTGCTTTAGGCCACTAAATTCTGGCATGGTTGGCCACATAGCAAAGACTAACATGTTCTCTGGAATTTTGCCTTCCTTTAACATATAATGACCCTCTTTGTCCAATGATAAATCTACGCATGTATTCTATTTTAACCATACTGTCTGTTTTGCTTCCTTTCTAAATTATATATTTTTATGTATATCTAAGCTGTAGAACATGATGATTTGCTATATATATACACATAGTGAAATTAAAACTACAGTCAAGCTAATTAACATGTCATCTCCTCATGTAAGTTACCTTTACTTTTTTTTTTTTTTGGTGATGAATGCGCGTGAACTTTGTGGTAGATAGTGTCTGAGAGCTGAGGGTCTCAGTCATTTAACCACAAGTAACTGAATTATGACAATAACCAGTGAGTTTGGAGAAGCACCTCCAGCCTCAGATGAGACCACAGCCCTGCCTGACACCTTAGTTTAACCTGATGTGAGGCTGAGTGTAGCACCTAGCTAACCCACACTGACTCTTGACCCATGGAGACTGTGAGATAGTAAGTCGTTTTAAGCAACAGGGTTTGTGGCACTTTTTACACAGAGATAGAAAGCAATTACACCTCTGTATTTCTAACCAAAGGGCTTTTGTTGCCATTTATGGAATCGTTCATTTTTGGCATCCTGTATCACCTTGTTCTCTGATGGGTGAAGAATAGCTCACTTACAAGGCTTGATCCCCTCCCCCCATTTCTACCCCATTAGAGTTTGAACAGTGGGCTACACAGGCTACTTGATTTCATCTTTGCCCTAGGGATGAGTCTTAATTGGGTTTTGTAGCTCAAGGCCTTCTCAGTTTTATTTTTACAGGTTGGAGATGAGAAACAGCACTATTTTTTAACCTGCAAATCCTGGAATTTATGGCCTCTCCAAACTATCTTTCAATTCTGCTTGCAAAATGGCCATTTCTTCTATGAGCTTATTTCTTTTTTATTGTGCATTGTCAAAAACAGCCATTAGCAAATATCCAGTGTTACCAACATTCTGCTTTCTCCCCAAAACCACGAGTTCATTAGTGACACTCTGCCTTCCAGATTATCGCAGGTGATAGTTTTATCAAATGCTTTGGCACTGCATAAAAAGCTTTTAATATCAGGTTTTTTTTTTTTTTTTTTTGTCACCTGCCACTCGACCCCAAGGCCCATGCACACATTTTGTGTTTATTACAGTGGCACTTTATTCTGGTATCAGTGTTGGAATCGTTCAGCTCTTCTGCCAAAACAATCAACACCAAAACCAGACAACCAAACCTATAGCTTATAATAGCAAAAGTTTCTGTCTGTAGAGGTGACTATGGGCTGGCTGGGGGTCTACTCCATGTGCCTCCTTTGTTCCAGGATCCAGGCCAAAGGGGTGGCCCCTCTCTGAGAGCAAAGTACATGGCAGTTTCATGCCATGAATCTTAAAGTTTTGGCTTGAAAAGATCACGTCACCTCTGTTCACATGTTTTCACCAGAGGAAGTCATATGGCCAAGCTTGTTATCAATGGGTCAGGCGTGTGTAATCCTCCCTCAAGGAAGGGCAACACGTCTACCCTGACATCATAGCCAGTGTTGACAGACTGAGAAGACATTTCTAAAACACACAGTCAGTGAATGATTAGTTTCTAGTGTATGTAAGGAACACCTGTAAATCAACAAGAAAAAGTCAGGAAACAAATAGAAATATGGCAAAGGGCAAGAAGAGGCAATTCAGACAGGAAGAAGCTAACGGCTTGTAAGAAATCTCATTAGTAATCAAAGAAATGCAAATTAAATCAAGATATCCATCCAACTGTCAAAAGCTATAGAGTTGGAAAATATCAAGCATTGACTTGAACATGGGGAACCCTTTGTATCCTGCTGGTGAGAGTGTGTAGACTGGGACAGCTATTTGGTAGATTAATTTGGAAGGAGTAAGTGAAATGGGCATAGACAGAGTGAAGTGGTGAATGCGTTCTGGATTGGAAAGATCTAGCTCTGTGGGATTATCATCACATCCACTTTCACCCCTCTATCCTCATTCTGTACTTGGGTGATGAGCAGAGTTCATTCTACTAGACTGTAAGATCTGAGAGGCGGGGACCATGTCTTGTTTTCCCACCATTGCCTTCCCTGCACCTTGTACAAAGCTTGCCAGAGATAGACACTTTGTATGGGTTTGGTAAATAAAAGCATGTTTTAAAAAATCCATTAAAACCGAGGGACTTGCCTCCTCTAGGGTAGGAAGGTATGGACTTGCCAGTGTATAACTGCATTGTCTGAGTACTCCTTTGGGACCTGTTTTGGACTGAATTGTATCCCTCCCTCCTTCTCCCCCAATTAATATGCTAAAACCCAGATTCTCAATGTGACTGTGTTTGGAGATAGAGCCTTTGGGGAGGTAATTAAGGTTAAATGATGTTGTAAGGATGAGGCCCTTATCCGATAGGGCTGGTGTCTTTATAAGAAGAGGAAGAGACACCCAGAGGTCTCTCTCTTTCTCTCTGCACACGTGCACAGAGGAGAGACCAGGTGAGGACACAGTGAGAAGGGGTCCATTTGCAAGCCAGGAAGAGAGGCCTCACCAGACACTAACCCTGAAGGCACCTTGTCCTTGGACTTCCAGCCTCCAGAACTGTGCGAAAATAAATTTCTAATGTGTAAACCCCCCAATCTGTGGTGTTTTGTCATGTCAGCCCAAGCCGACTCACAGAGGATCCAATGTATCATCCCGTATAAACCTGCCTCCTTTGTTTAATTTGCATTTCCTTACAGTGACTGTACCAAGGCAGAAAGACATCAAGCTGCTCAGGTCTCTCCTATTGATCATAATTTGCTAAAGTAGAAATGGATTTGAGGAAGCTTTCTATTTGAGGTGGATGGGAACTTGATAACACAAAGTCCACTGACCTGTCTTAACCATTGTTTGAAATGGTTGGATACTTTTAAGGCATGTAGCTCTTTCAGAGCCGATACGGAGTTTTCAGATCACTTCCTTCTTGGTGGTTTAAGTCATGGTTGAATTGAGCAAACAACATATTCAGAAAGGCTCAAGGCCAATCTGATAAAAACAGGAGCTAAGTATTTTTACCAGTATCTTAAAAAGTAACACCGAGTGTGCCAGGCCCATGATCCAATATTTCTTTGCCTGATTTGGGGGTCAGGCTCCTCTGGGTCAAGGGCAGCTCTGTTTCCTGTGGTCCAGGATGCCTTGATCCCACCTCCTCTGAGCTCTCAGAGCTCTCATGTGTGTCCCCTGTCTCCAATCAGGTGTGCATCGCCACTGCCTGGACCCTCTCCTGTGGATCCTGATGTATTTGGGGTGGGCTAGGGCTTCTATCTTTTTAAACAAACCTCCTAGGTGATCCTGAAGTACACTGGATTTTGAGAACAACTGGTGTATAACGTGTTTGCACTTAATTATATTTTGTTGTGTTACTCTTGACTATTGTTTCTTATGTTTTAGCAATGAATTCTAAACCATTTTTACAATCCTCTGCGGGCAGGTGATACATCTCGATTTTCCTTTTATCCTTCATTGCACTGTAACGGGTCCGTAACAGGCTCTTAGCAGATGCTAAATGCTAACGGGTAGCTAGTCTAATGACTAAAAGCACTTTTCTTTGCTCAAAGAAACTCTGCTTTTCTTGTGGGTGCTGGGTCTTTGGTCATAAGTTTCTCAACTGTTTCCTTTGGATTCCTTCTTGCTTCAAGGTCCATATCTCGGTCTCCATATCATCTGATGGCACCCAGACTTTTCACAGGCATCACTGGCCTTCTTTTACATGGGCTTGAGCACCCATCTTTGGAGTGGTCCACAGTCGGCTGTAGCAGCCAACACTGAGGTGCCAGGACAGAGAGCACCTCTTCTTCAGGCTGCCTACTGACCCCAGCTCTGTCTGTCTCTGGTGTCCTGCTGATGGGCCGAGCCCAGTGGTGAGCTGTGCATGGTTCTGTTTGGACATGGCCTTTCTTCCGTGCATCAGTTGGCTTTGGTCACTAACCGTGATAAGAATTGCTGCCCTCTCCACTCCTCCTCACCTCACAACGGCCTTGGTGGCCTCATTCTAGTGACCATGCTCTTGGATACACAATTTTCTTCAGGCAACCCTCACTATGCATGGCATGGACTCCCACAATTTACTGATGAAACGCAGAGTTTGCCCTAGGATGGCCAGCGACCTTCCCTTGCCTGTCTCCAAGCTGGGTGATGGGGAAGGTAGCATTCCAAGAATGTTCTTAGCCCACCCTGAGAGAAGTTATTCTAAGTATGGTAACATTCACTATAGCACAAAAACGAGAAGAAACATACGCTTAAGTAGCCTTGGGAAAGGGTTTGTCTACCCACCTACCCAATATTCAACAAGCCTTTCAAGTGACAATTAGTAGCGCACACAATTCCTCAGGGACAAAGTTAATTTTGCCATGATGCTTTGTAGTAATGATATATCATATGTTTGAGCACCCTTTCAGATTAAGTCATGACTAGAGAATATCAGATAGGGGTACGGGAAACAGGGTAGGTCAAAGGCAGGGGGAAGGTCTGGCCCTGGATTCTGCAGAACATGGAACGAAGGGAGATGTTAGAGGAAACTTTCTATTTGGGGGATGGAGGATGGGAATTAGAGTAATGGGTGAGCACGCTGTCCACCAGAATCCAAAGGGATTGGATAGAAAGGCAGAAGATATGCATGAAACGTGGTATAGAAACTGTGTCACCAGGCTAGGAAAACCAAGTTCAGAATGGAGCGTCCACCTGGAGAATCTGCCCAAGGTGCAGAATAGAACATAATGGGCTACAGAGCATGTGGTCCTACCCATGGGCGGGAGGCAGCTTTACAGTCTTTCAAGAGCTCTTACATACATGATTTCAATTGATCTTCCCAACATGCCAGTGAGGTAGTTGGGGCAGATGACGTTGTCTCTGTACTAGCTGGCTTTGGCTGTGTAACATCCACTCTGAGTTATTTATTCTCATGGATGGCTTTGCTCATCTCAGTTACATTTGCTGCTGTGGAATGGGTGTCAGCTTGACTTGGCAGGAGAGACATGGCAGGGCACACTTGGCTCTGCTCTACACGTCTCTCACTCTCTTCGGGGGCTAGAGTCCCAGCATGTCTTTCCCATGGTGATGGCAGAAGCTCAAGAAAGCAGGTGGAAACGTGCAAGGCCTCTTGGCTTAGGCTTGGAACTGATGCACTCTTTTTTAAAATAAATTTATTTATTTTATTTATTTTTGGCTGCGTTGGGTCTTCGTTGCGGTGAGCGGGCTTCTCATTGCCATGGCTTCTCTTGTTGCTGAGCATGGGCTCTAGAAGCGCAGACTTCAGTAGCTGTGGCACATGGGCTCAGTAGTTGTGGCTCACGGGCTCTAGAGCACAGGCTCAGTAGCTGTGGCACATGGGCTTAGTTGCTCCGCGGCATGTGGGATCTTCCTGGACCAGGGCTCGAACCCGTGTCCCCTGCGTTGGCAGGCGGATTCTTAACCACTGCACCACCAGGGACGCCCGGAACTGATGCACTTTTATTTCTATTATATTCTATCGACCAATGTCAATGGCCAAATCTAGAGTCAGACTGGGAGAGTATTACCAACTTACTTGGCAAAGGGTGAAGATACAAGAGGGGTGAAGAATTGGGCCATTAGTGCATCAACTACTGTGCCCCATTTTACAAATACTGAAACAAGGCTGAGAGGAAGTGATTTCCTCAGGGTCTACAACTCCTTGGTGGTCAAGCTGGGGTAAAATCCATGTCACCCATCTATCTAATGTGTCCTTAAATTACAAATAGGACCCATATTGGAACAGTGCATTGGTTACGGTTCTCTTACAGTGCCTGGTGGCAGTGAGCACTTGAATAAGTTCTCTGGAAAATAAATTCAATTTTTTAAAAAGCCTGGCTGTCAAAATCTGATTTCCTGGTTGAATGAATTGGCTCTGTTGTTCAAATCCTTTGGGTCTAAATTTATTTTACATGAATTTATTTAAGAAATTGATTACAATTCCCCCTCTATTTGGTACCGCGGGTGTTATAATTGGAAATTTAGAGAGAAAAGACAGAAATGACTTTAAACGATTTATGTATCCACCTACAATTTGCAACAGGGTAAAAATATAGGAGACTTTAGGTAAAATGAGCTGCATTAGACTCCTCTTTAGGCTTAACTAGCTTTATTCTTTTCTGATATCAGTGCCCATTGGGCCTTTTATCTGCTTATTTTGAAAAACAAACTCAGAGTGCTTTGGCTGCTTGCTGTTTGTCCCCCTTTACAGTTTCTAGCACATGCAGCTCTAGGAGAAATTTGAGGCTGTGCACAATCTTTGACACATGCCACTCAAGATGAATCCCCCTTGTCTCTCTCTGTGTCCCTTGTTGTCAAGGATGGAGCTATCTCTATATAGTCAAGTTTCAGGTTGTTGTCAAATGCTTTTCACTCACTCTAAACCTATTAGGATTTCCACTCCAGGGGAATGTTTCTGGGGATTTGGGCCAAATCTTTGGCACCAAAGCATCCTGAGTGCACAGGATTTTACCTGGGGACAAGCATTCCAGTTATAGCTAACGGACATAAGAAAATATTTGGAAATTTTGACTTAAAAGTGAAGCTTAACTTTATTGGAGGTAGACCAGGCTGGGACAGATGACTAATGGGAAGTACATCTGTGACACTCAGATTTTGGGTTGAGGGCCCTGGGATGGGATGGCTCTTTACACAGGGAAGTCACGGGGCAGCCGTGGCAATGTTGTTGGCTTGTGGACTTGGGGGTTTCCATGTTGCATTCGAGGAATGAGTTCTTTTACTGGTCAAAGTTCTTTAGTACCAGCCATGGCCATCAGCATTTGGTTCTTGGGACCCATAATTCTACTTGTCCATTTCTGTGTGGTCTTGTGTTGCCACCACTACTCTGGTAATACTCACCATGGTTATAAGCGTATGTCGTGGAGGTAGGACTGTGTCATAGCACAAGTTTGCCATTTGCAGCTTGAGTTCTGAGTCTTCTTCTTATCCTGCCCCCACTCCTTATTCTCTACTGCGTCTGACCCTCCCATCTTCTGGCAGGGGAGCTTTCTCTTTTGTGCCATTTCATTCCAGGGCGGGCAGTGTAAATGCTTTTTTTTTCTTTTTTTGTAAACCAATTTTACTTTTGTCAATTTGCCAATTGAAAAAGGAGTAGAAAAATCATTTTCAGATTGAAGAATTGTGTCACAGACATACTCAAAACTGAAATTTTAGCTCTAGAAGGGACCTTGGCCATTGAATGGAATCTTTCTCCACATTTTAAAGATGAGTAAACTGAGGGCCAAAGAGATGTACAGGGAATGCTCCCAAGCTCACGGGGTGACTGGTGGCAGAACTTGGCTCAGAACATGGGGGGATGACTTTAAGAACTGTTCTTCCCACCATACCACGTGGCTGCACTCACAGAAGAGGCTTTGGTTTGACCTGCCTCTTTATTGTGTGCTTGAGTATGAGCACATAATAAAGGAAAGATGCAATTTTTTTACTGTCTCTTTTTACTACATGCACATGTATTAATTGAGATGATTTCCTAGATAGAATAGCGTTTTTCTAATCTTAGGAAATGGCATGTTGGGGTTCTTTTTAAGCAGGACTACTACAATGTTAAAATCATACATAAACATTTGTTAAATATTTAATACAAATGGTTAATTTTTAACCATATGTTTTGGCTGATATTAATTATCATCATTATTTATTTAAAGAGCATTAGAGACATCTAGGATAGTTTAGGAGAAGTCAAATGTCATTATAGAGGGTCAAGGGCAAGCTGGTTCCATTCCCTTTGATTATGGCCCAAATGTGCCAGAAGGTATGTAGAGCTGAGTTATCCAGAGAAAGAAGCGTTCCAAGGGAGTGACCAGTGAACCCGTAGCAAGCTGCCCATGGTTCAGTTAACTTTGTTGAATTTTTAGAAAATGAGAGTTTAATGAATTCCAGATGGGGAGATTATTAGTTCTGCAATGTTTTAAATCTTCTTTACAGAGCATGTAGAACAGCACTGTATTTGGGTTCGTTCTTTGGAGAAACAGAACTAATAGTATGTATGTATATACAGAAAGAGATTTAATATAAGGAATTGACTCACACGATTTTGGAAGCTAACAGGTTCCAAGAGCTGCAGTCGGCAAGCTGGAGACACAGGAGAGTTGCTAGTGTTGTTCTGGTCTGAAGGCTGGCACACTTGAGACCCAAAGAGAGCAGCTGTTTCAGCTCGAGTCTGAAGGTAGGGAAAGACTGATGTCGCAGCTTGAAGGCAATCAGGCAGGAAGAGTTTCCCTTATTTTAGGGAAGTTCAGCTTTTTTGCTCTATTCAGACCTTCAACTGATTGGATGAGACCCACCCACATTAGGGAGAGCAATCTGCTTTAGTCAGTCTACCAATTCCAATGTTAATCTCATTCAGTAACACCCTTTCAGACACATCCAGAACAATGTTTGACAAATGTCTGGTTACCCTGTGGTCCAGTCAAGTCGACACATAAAATTAATCATCACTAGCACTGAATAAAATTAATAGTTCATTAAAGGCTTTCTGATAATGCTGAATTTTCCAATATTGAAAGGTTTGGGCAGGTAGGATAGTGTTAGGATGGAGAGTCAGAATTCTACCTGCCAATGAGAATGGAGATCTTGGCTTTCCATGCCTTTCCACTTATGGACACATATGTGGATTCCATTTGTTACATTCAGTCCAGGATAAGATGCTGTGAGGACACTAGGGGACAGGGCCCTGATTCCAAGGAGTTTTCAGTTCTTTGGGGGTGAAGAACAATTAGGTGGTAATAAGTGGCAGTGAAGAAGTTATGAGAAGGGACAGAGGCCAGTGTGGGTCTGTGGTTCTCACATTGCACATCTCAGTGTCTGAAGACATTTCTGATTGTTACAAATGGCCAGGGTGCTATTTAAGGTATTTAAGGATGCTGTTAAACATTCTACAGTGCACAAGACAACCCTCCATAAAAAGATTGTCTGGCTCAAAATAGCAATAGCTCTAAGTTGGAGAAACACTGGTATAGGCTTTATGGAGGAGGTGACATATAATTTACTTTTTCTTTCATTCATTCTCATATTTGTTCAATATTTATTTAGTGCCTACTATTTTCCAGTACCAGTTTTGTCATGGAGAATATGATAGGGAATAACCAAAGTAGTTCTGTGGGCATAGGTCTTACAGTTTAAAGGGAAAAAAGATTTAGAAAAAAATGAAAATCATGTATAATAATTATTGTGATGGGGAATACAGGGTGCTAAGGGAACCCACCACAAAGAGACACATCTTAGTTAGAAGGCCAGGAAACTCCTGCCAAAGAGAAGTATCCTTTAAAATACAATGAGCAGGGTTAAGTGGGAGTTGGCCCATGAATAAGGTGTGAGTGGGTGTGTATCAGGAGCTGGAGTGTAGGGAGGGAGTGCTCTTTGAGGCACAAGCAGAACGGCTTGTTCAGATGTTTGCAGGTGAGTGAGAGGGTGGCATATAAGTGGTTCTGCATGTCAAAGATGCAAAGAGAAGAGCAGCAGATGAAGCTAGATATGCAGCAGTACCTGTGTCTAGGAGAACCTTGATTCATACCAAGAGTTCAGGTGTCATCCTAAAGCCAATGGAAAATATTTAAGAGTTTTAAAGTCTTAAAGCAATGGAGTGATGGGATCAGATTTAAGTTTTGGAAAGTTCACTCTGGTTGCAGTGTGGAAGTGAGAGTGGAGGAGAGCAAGATGGTGCAAGGATGCCATCAAGACTGATGGGCTGGGATGGGCAAGAAAGGATGTCGGCTCAGAGGATGGCGACAATGGGAATGTCAAAAGCAGACTGACAGATTGGAGGGCTGTTGAGGAGGTAGAATAAAGGGCACTCGATGGAAAGTGAGGGGGAGGAATTAAGGAAGATATCCAGGTTTCTGATGGGGACGAGCAGGTATTTTGAGGTGCCATTTCCAGGGTGCACTGGAGTGAGTGACTTCTCCTTCGGTAGTAGTTGAAATAATGTGAATTATTGGAATTGTGGAATGACGTGGAGTCCAGTTGTGGATATGTAGAGTTTGAGTTCCTGAGTGATGTTCTACTGGATTTGCCGATTGGCCTAGAGAAATCTGGGCTGGAGCTCACCATTTAGAGTCAAATGGTTGATGAGACTTTGTAGAGCAAGGACAGAAAAGTGCTCTGAGACATGGCCGCATTTAAGAATGAGTGGAAGATGAGGAGCTTGCATGGGCTCCCCAAAAGGGATCAGGATGGTGGAAGCAAAACCAGAGGAGTGTGGTGGTGGAGAAAATAAGACAAAGCAACCAGGGGAAAGGAGTAATCTGTGCTGTACTGCTGCTAACTGTTGCTCAAACCATCCACGCCTTTGGGAACATGCAGGTCCCTGGTGATCTTGAAAGAGCAGTCCAAATGGAGCCTCGCGGGAGGAAGTTAGGTTGGATGGATCAAGGAGAAAGGAGCAGAGAGCATCTACGGAAATGGGAGATAGATGAGCTGTAGCCCAGGGTCTATTCAAGCTACTTAACAACTGGTGTAGCACATGTGCTGACCCATCAGAATAGCTGCAGGCTGGTATAGAACCAAAACATTCTGACTGACCTCAAACCTGACTGTAGTTCTGATGGACATACTTTCCAAATAAAAAGGTGGGATAGTTTGTTTGGACATACAGTCTGGCCAAAAAAGATGGAAATTCTGGAGCATGTGGTTGTTAAGGAATGACCCTACCCTGGAAGGATGGCGATTCATTGATTCATTGATTCATTTGGTACAGTGTATGAAGGGGTAAGAGTCCAAGATAAGGTCAAGGTCATTTGAAAGTGATCTCAAGTAAGGTTTCTCAATAGTCACATCTCTGAAATGCAGATATTTACATCTGCAACTTAATTTGTAGCACTTCTACAGAAAATGATTAGCTAAAGGGAATAAAGTGCACTGAAAAGATGAAGCTTACTATGTATTTTAGATAACCTATAAGTCTTAGCTAGCGAGACACTTCCATTAGCACAAAAAAATAATGGCCTTTTTCAACAAGATGACTGTCAAAAAGAAAAAAGGTAGACAGTCAAATGATTTATTTCCCCATCCATATTGAGTTTATTCATGGGGAGATTCACCTTGTGAACTAATAATTTTCTGGGCTACGAAAAAGCAGCAGGCATTTTTCTTTTTAGGAAATGCCTATTTTTATTTTATTTTTTACAGCCGGTTTCTTTTGGCCTAAAAAAATGATCCAAGTCTATGGCTTTGATATCAAGGAAAAGGCTTCTTTCAATTGCTTTAATCTTTTCCAAAAAGTGACCCATTGAGATAAATGCTCTCGTGCTGAGAATCAAGGTTTTCTCTGATAGCTCAGGCAGAACAGGAAGCAGAACACTTTCTTGAAGTGGCTGAAGAAAAATTCAAGATCTCAGGCTGAGGAAAGGAACTCTTTTGAAAGGGCAAATTTAAGACCCATACTTTAAGCAATTAAAAAAAAAAAAAAAAGATAAATCTCACTCTCATGTCAGATGGTGGATGACACCAGAACAGGGCGACCAGGACAGAACTAGGGACCCAGGAAGGAGCTAAGAGGAAAGGTGCTGGCAGATGACTTCTTTCCTTTTGGGCAAACAAAGGACCAAATTCCTGGAGGCCAGTTCAGGCGGGGAGGGGGCATAGGCTGTGTGACAAGTCCCGTACGCATGTCACATCCAGAGCTCTTCCTCCCCAGGGCAGAGGCTGGCCCCACTTATCCAGGCTTCCCTGCAGGCACGATGGCCGTGGGACTGGCGAGGGGTGTGGGCAGAAGCAATTAAGCCATCCCGTGCGACCCTCCCTGGCTGTGGCCACCTTGCTGGATGCATGCTCTGATGGGCGACTCACACCAGACCCCATGAGGAAGAACATCTTCATGGTGTTAAGCTACCCCGGAAAGTCTGGGTTTTCCAAAGTGTGGCATTGCTTAGCACTAAGCTCCTCACTTTCAAGGTCTTTTTAGGGGATCTAAACAGGGCAAGTGCATTTCTCTGTGATCGTCTGATTCACACATTCAGCTCCATACTGCAGCTCAGGATTTGGATATCTGCCTGCCTGACCATGACGTCCTTGCCTGTGTCCCCTGTGACATGGGCTTCAGCAGCTGTGGTCGTGCTGGGCACTTTATAGAAGCTCAGTGGAAAAGCAGCTTGTGTCTCCTTTGAGCCCTTGATCAGACCCTCATTTGCCATTTGCCTTTTTTACTGAAACGCTCTGTTTATATACACATTTCTCAGTAGAGCGAAAGCAGGTCAGGATGGAGCTTAAGGCAGGTTCTTTGATATAAACGGTCTGCCCAGGGGACAGACATCCTTAAAGGTCAGGAAGTCCTGAGGCTCGGCTTGATGACTACCCACTCTTCTCTTCCCCAATTTGGGGACCCCAAATTCCAAGACTACTATTTGCCTCTACTAGGGATTCTGGGTTATACTTACCTTGCGGGAGAGGAAAAGAGTTTTATTTAGGGTTGCCTGCTTCACGTATAGGAACAACTAGGGAGAAGCAGTTCCTGACTGAAACTGTTTTCTTGTCCAGCTCATCTCCTCATGTGTGACCTTGGACATGATCTCCTGGTTTTGGTGGGCTTCCCCTGTTGACTCCATGGGGGTGGCTGTAGCTGTCCTTAGCTTGAGTGACTTCATCGGAGCTGAGGAAACTTGCCCTAGATCTTCCCCCGTGAAGTCTACAGACACAAGTACCGTGAGAAGAGACCTAAGCCAGTGTGGTCATACGCATCTCTTGGGCTCTTTTTGGTCCATTTGGGTAGCAGCTATAGAAGTTTGAGGCAGGTGAGGGCCAATTTGTCCTTTGACATTTTGCTCCTTGGTTTTTGTGACAGAAACTCTCAAACCAGCTCAGCCACACACAAGACATTTACTGAAGAAGCATTAATTTGCTGGCAGGCCCCAAGTGCTCATCAACCTGTTCTGTGAGCTTAATGAAGTGCCAGCTCCTTGCCCCTTAGATGCTCTGACCACCCCTGGACAGAATGAGCCTCGAGGCTAATGCCAAGACTGCAGAGGCAAATGGTGTCACCCTGATAGCCGGCATCAGGCAAGCTAAGACCTCCAAGTTTCAGGTTCCACGGGCGTGGGGATAAGGGGTGTTGTTATACCTCTTCCCACGAAAAAGGGTCCAGGCATCACCGGACTCATGCACTCTCTTCCTGCAAGGGGGGGATATTTTCTTAAACGTTTCAGCCACTCCACGTATCTTGAATATCTTTAATGTCACCACAGAGAGCTCATTTCTAGCAGCCATCATGACAATTGATAGGACACTAATTGAACTTATAGGAATCATTTTTGATATTCTGTCAAGCCTTGTTTGATGACAACAGAAGTGCTGGCAGTAGCTGCCCTGTGTCTGGGCTTCCTGAGCAGACCACCAGAGGTCCACCCTGAGCTCTGCTCTCTTGTCAAGAATACTGGCAGCACACTTCACATCGCATGGTACATCTGGAGTATTTTAAAGGGAAGTCCAGACATGGAGATGGTCAACAGATGCCATCGGGTGAGCTGAGCCTGTGCTTCCAGCTCCCTTTGCCATTATAGGTGACACCAAAAGTAAGAGTAGCAGCTGACATGTTGGGGCACTTCACTATTCCCTATATCTTATGTTCATCGTCTCGTGTCATCCTCACGATAACCTGGCAGAGTGGTCTTATTATCCCCATCTTTCAGGTAAGGACACTGAGGCTCCAAGAACTTCTAAATTTTCCCAAGGTCAAGAGCTAGTAAGTGCAGAGATATTGACCCCAGAGCCTGAGTTCAGAGCACCTCTGTTGCGTACTGGGTTGGACCCAAAGCAAATGGCCGATCAGCCGGTGAGAGCTGTGGCCAGCACGGCAGATTTCAGGAACTGGCTGAGGGTGTCCTGAGGGTGATCGCTAGACATCATTAGACTGCTGGTCCCAGTGATAAGAGGCCAGTGCAGAATGTGTTGATAGGAGCCTCAAGTGCCCAGGTATCTAGAGGGGGTCTGTACAGGTGGGTAGATGAGGGTTGGATTTAGGTCACCTTGCAGCTGCCCAAAACTGTGGTTCAGGCTTGTCCTCTAGCTGTTCCCCCCAGATGAGCCCCACCATGGACCGGCCATCCAGGAGCTGTGGGCAGGGAGCTACACTGCGTGCTGGTATCTTCCTTGCCTGCCTGGACCATAGCAGTTGATCTTGGCATGTCCTCTTGGGCGTTCTTATCCTCCCGGGGTCACTCTCATGGATCCTGAGGAAGTCTTCATTTTTTATAGCCTTCACCTTTCTTCTCTGAAACAGCTGTTTGTATCAATGCAATTTACTGATGAATTCAATGAACTTCAGTTCATTAAAAATTTTCATTTAATGCTTCATTTATGAGATTAATATCAGCACACATGGAATGATTGTATTGGTCGGGGCATGTAGCATGGTCAAACTCTGGCTTGGCCACTTCCTGGCTGTGCAACTGTCGAGCAATTGATTTGACATCTCTGTGCTTCAGTTTCTTCCCCTTAGAATGGGGATAAAATGGTACGTGCCTCACAGGGTTGTTGGAGGATTAAACGGGTTAATCTATGTGAGGATTTGCTCCCCAGCCAACTCAATTGAATGGCTTTATGTTAAGATTTAAATAATAGTCTTCTTTTCTAGAATCCTTTTTTTTTTGACAACATGATTTGCTACTTTGACACCGCAGGTGAATGTGGGAAATGTTCCTTAATAGTGGAGGATTTTGAGGGAAGGTGAATGGATGGGAGAGAACCCACTGAAAGTGTCATGTGAAGAGATGCCTCATGAGGAAACACTCAGTGCAGTTGGGAATTTTTAAGCCATTGGTGACTGGCTTAGTTCTTACCATCTTTATCTGAGTTTTGCTTTGCTAAGTACTATCCAACAATTTTTGAATATCTAAGTTATTTGAGGTGGTTCATTCAAGGCAAACTGCTGAAAGCAAAAGCAAAATCAAGGAGAACCCCAGGGCTTTGAAGGTTTTTCTTAACTCGTAGCCATTTTCCACCTTTAAAAGCACTGACTTGACTTTTGTAGGAGCCTGTAGAATAATCTAACAGAAAATGGAAACCACGAGCACAGTCATTCCCTTAAATATTTTATACTGCATTCGGATGTGCATTTTTCAAAGATCATTTCCTTGACATTTTCTGGGGGTATATTTCTTGGGAAATAAATATGTTCGGTAGATGCTCATACCAATTTATTTAAAGCTATAAATAAGATAAAGATGCCTCCTGTCATTTGTACTGGAAAATATAAGGATTAAAGGAATATCTTAGGAGGTCAGGCAAATGATTCATAATACTGTTCCGGTTATGCAGAGGTCAGTTGATGCTTTGAGCCATTTTAGCTGATCCTCAAATGAATTACTCTTAAGAATGGACAAGAGAGGTCCTATGGCCAAAGCGTGGGCCAGAGACAATGCCCAGGCCACACACTTCATTAGTGGCCGCTGAGTGAAAGAATCTGATTTCCTGGTTTTCCAGTCTAGGTATGTCACACAATCTCCCCAACTGTTCACGATCTGGTAACTAGATCGCTCTGAATGCTTCCCAGAGGCTGGGAACAACCCTTGACAGGCAAGAAATCCAGTCATTCCATTTGGAGCCTGTCATAGGCAATCTCCCAGCAAGGAATCTATGCACGCAATGAGTCTATTCAATCATCGTATTACTGCTCTGAGAGATATGATGGAAATGGCTTCCCTCAGGGAATGGTTGGGGAAGGGTGGAATATGCAGGAACCATGGCACAAAGGGAGAGAAGAGGCACCCAAGTCTGGGTTGGCTAGGGAAGGCTGTGGGGAGGCAAAGGGGCAGAACAGGGGTCCAGAGGAAGGGAGGATGTTACCTGGGTGTGGTATCCATGAGGGCGTGGTATCCATGGCAACAGGAGAGGCAGCAGGACAAAGGAAAGCACTTTGGGAGACACTAGAGTGGCTCCATCTGACCCAGGGAGGAGCAGGAGGGAAGAGAAGGTTGCCAGGTGAGCTGCACTCAGGCTGTAGCCCTTCATCCCCAGGAGTTCAGATTTGAAGGCAACAGGAAGCAGTAGGTGATTTTTAAGATAAATCAAATCAGATATGAAATACCTCAGAGGGAAACAATCTTCTAAAGAACTCTTTTGTAAATCCTTTTAAAAATGAAGTGAATCCTTCATCATGTAAATGCAGTGAAAACGGTAACTTTCAAATTCAATTATAAGTTTAAATTTTGTGTATCGCTTGTTTTCCTGAATTAAGTGAAGTACAACCTCATTTCTTTTATCCCACCACCAAAGTAATGTCGTCCTGAAAGAGAAACATGGTGTGGAGAGAAAAGGGGGAAATAAATATTTAGTAGAAGACAGAGCAATGCCATCAAGCGCTTATTTTGAGTTTTGTCTCAAAACTGAGAAAAAGTGTTTCATTTCTTCTTTTCATTTTTATGTCAGTATATTTAGGGTCCAAATCACTTCAGAAATTTGGGACCTTTTTAAATTAGAAACACTGATATGAAGAAAGATACAGTGGTGACGGCCTGAGTCTGAAACTCATGAGGTGGTTGTTAAGTGGCTTACTAGCTGCCGTCCCCTCTTCTTCTTCCCAGGAGATTCTCCATTTTAAAATCAGAGCTCCGAGTGTGCTTCAGAATCCTTCTGAACACAGTGTTCTTGCACGGTCACTCCCAACTGAATTTGCAGTCAGGCGGAACCAACTCGCCTACTGGCTTTGAATGTAGTAAGAGTGGTTCTTACACTTGAGTGGGCATCAGAAGCCCCTGAAAGACTTGTTCACAGTCTTGTTCACAGTTCCACACAGGAACTGGACCTCACTCCCTCTGATTTAATAGGCCCTGGCGGGGGGTGGGGGTGGGGGGACAGAGATGTGCTGTTGATGCTGCTTGATGGGGAGAACACTTTGAGGACCACCATCTTGGATTTTAGAACAACCATCAACAGATGGCAGCTCAATTGTCCACTTTAATGAGGATTAGATTGGTGAAGAGAGCAACCGTTTAGAATTCCCTTACATTTTCTCCCCCTTCCTTATTCTCTGTAGTTCTTCCTTTTGATCCCTTAATTAGAGGCTTTACAAACCTATGACCTTAAGTCAAGAAAATGTCATAGTCCAGGACATTCAATTCTTGACATTCCAATGACTATAGTACCTTAGCTGGAAGGTAAGTGAATGTTTTAGAATATGAAATGGGCAGTTTCAGAATATAAGAAGAGCTGGTGGGTTGAAGAATAAACCAAAGAAGAATGTGCTGGGAATTTAGGAAAAGTCCCAGTTTTCACTCCAGGTCAAGGGTTTCTACCAATGGTGATGTGGCTGGTTATTGGAAGTTGAGATGATCATTTCAAGAATGACAAAGGGTGACTGTTTCCTGGAGCTGCCCTAACAAAGTATTACAAACTGGGTGGTTTAAACAATGGAAAGGTACTGTCTCACAGTTCTGGAGGCCAGAAGTCTGAGATCAAGGTGTTCCTTCTGAGGCTGTGAGGGACAATCTTTGTGTCCAAATTCCCCTTTTTATAAGGACACCAGTCCTATTGGATTAGCATCCGCCCTAAGGACCTCACCATAACTATTTACATCTGCAATGATCCTGTTTCCAAATAAGGTCACATTTGGAGGCATAGGGCCTGGGGGCTAGGACTTCAACACATGGATATTTGAGGGGCACATTTCAACCCCCGACAGTGACCCTGAGCTTAGTTCTTGTTCAAACTGTCTGCAGGAGACCCGTCACCATGAGGAGCCTTCAGGGGCCTCAGGAGAGCCACCCACGAGCTGTGACACCCACCCCTTTCCTCACTGGCTCTGGTGATTGGCCAAAGATGCCACAGAACGTATCTGGGTACATGTGCATGACCATGAAGTATCCTACTATGTGGAAAGTCTACTTCTCTTCATGTCCTAGCATTGTCCTTCGAATTGCTGGGCTTTGAGATGATACCATCTCAGACTGGAAGATCAATTCCTAAGCTTGAAGAAGCATTGCTTTAAAAAAGGCAGGACCTTTTTATAATTGATACTGCAATTGAGGGGTCCTATTAACCCCCGACTCCAAGACAGAGGTTCGAATCTTCTGAGACAAGATGTCTGCTAAAGGCTGCCAGGGACAATAAGAGCAGTAGATCTGTCAGTAGCTGCCAGGTGTCTGAAGGGGACACGTTTACCTGAGGGGCAGCTCTGATGCGCAACGGGACTACCAAGGCCAGCCACTTGGCTTGTGTTTTTTGTTTTTTTTAAAATAAATTTATTTATTTATTTATGGCTGTGTTGGGTCTTCGTTTCTGTGCGAGGGCTTTCTCTAGTTGTGGCAAGCGGGGGCCACTCTTCATCACGGTGCGCGGGCCTCTCACTATCGCGGCCTCTCTTGTTGCGGAGCATAGGCTCCAGACACGCAGGCTCAGTAGTTGTGGCTCACGGGTCCAGTCGCTCCGCGGCATGTGGGATCTTCCCAGACCAGGGCTCGAACCCATGTCCCCTGCATTGGCAGGCAGATTCCCAACCACTGCACCACCAGGGAAGCCCTTGGCTTGTGTTTTGACCTGAGGAGCCGTTGCTTAGCTTCGTGGGGTGAATCTTTCTCTGCATCTGTCAAGAGTATTACCTCGTTCATTAATGTGTCGCTAAAATTTAAAATGCTACCTTTCTGCTCCTCGGGTAATTATTGCAGACAGGTTGGAGGCCTATTGTGAAAGCACGGTTCTCAGCAGAACCAGATCCCGCAGAATGTTGGTGGGTAGTGTGCTTGGGTTTTAACGCCTGGTGTTTCCTGTTTAACTAGTTCATGCGGCACCAAGGTCGGCAGTGAGCTTGCTTCTTCCTCATTTCCCCCTTGTGGGGCTTTTTGTTTGTTTCACTAATTTCTGAGTCTGAGTTTCCGTGTAGTCAAGTACATGGAATCATTCCTTCCAGGAGTCACAATTGCTGGGAGGAAATCGTTTTGCTTTTGATACTTTAGAACTTTTCCTCCCTTGCTCTCTTCCATCACTATTCCCCCATTTCTGGGAGTGCTGTTACCTCTGGGCATCTACTGGGCGGAGAACTTTAAACCCCACAGTGGAGGCCTTAAGACACATGGCTTGAGCTTCAGTGAGAAATGGAGAGTTGTTGACATCTGGCTTCTGGCTTTTCTTTTTACCTCTTTCATCATATCATTGGTTTCATATTTCTTAATAGACTCTTAAAAAATTAAGGATGTCTTCCATACTCTTCAATTTCTAATTTTTGTGATGACTCGGGAGCTCTCTATTGGCCCAGCTTTCTTTTATAAATCTTTTCATTGTATCCTTTGGAAGCCTGCCGAAAAAGTACTCTTGTTTTGACTGTGAAGTGTACATACTGTGGAAACAACGCTTTACAGAAATGGACTCATAAACGTATCCATGTGCAGGATGGATTTGGACTCAGGTCATTGTTTCAGCCAAGGTGGCACAAAAGACAGCACTCAAGATTCTTGTGCCCAGGTGCTATAATGACAGGTCACTTCACCTTTACCTTCCTTGCTTTATTGTCTTGCTTGTCTTTATCGCTATAGGAATTCTTGGGACTTCCCTGGTGGTGCAGTGGTTAAGAATCCACCTGCCAATGCAGGGGACATGGGTTCGAGCCCTGGTCCGGGAAGATCCCACATGCCGCGGAGCAACTAAGCCCGTGCGCCACAACTACTGAGCCTGCGCTCTAGAGCCTGCGAGCCACAACTACTGAGCCCACGTGTCACAACTGATGAAGCCCGTGTGCCTAGAGCCTGTGCTCTGCAACAAGAGAAGACACCGTAATGAGAAGGCTGCGCACTGCTACAAAGAACAGGCCCCCCTCACTGCAGCTAGAGAAAGCCCGCGCGCAGCAACGAAGACTCAACATGGCCATAAATAAATAAACAAACAAACAAACAAAATAATTAATTAATTAGAAAAAAGAATTCTTTTTAGAAATGGTCATAAAAGTGTGGAAATTGATGAAGACCAACCAAATGAGAAGAAGCACAGGCTATTTATTCTTTACTCACCCTAGCAAGGGAGTCAACCACCTTTGCTGTGTTTTGGCAGACACTCAAAGGCAGGCAGGGGATTGGGGAAGGTTTACAGGGGAAAAAACTGGAGGACTTCAGGTGGGCTCTGATTGGAGGCTGTTGTTATGGGCAAGCTGGAGGTGGGCTAACTAGAAGCAGGGCATCGTATGTGATTGGTTAAGGGTGCACATTTGTCTTCCTCTGGTTGGTCCTAGATTGGAGGTGGAGACAAAAATTAGGGAAGCTGTCAGTTATTAACCAAGTCCTGGCCTTTTTGGGCCAATTGTTACAGGGGCTATTGGTTGGCTTCTGGGATCAGTCACTAGAGATGTGGTCTGACTTCCTGCAAGTCTGACTTAAAGAGCAGGCTGGCTTCCTGGGCTGGTTACTGTAGAGAAGGGGCTGGTTTCCTGGGCTGGTGGTTGCAGGTTGTGGGTCAGAGCTCTGTGTCCATATATAATCTGGCCACTGTCCATTTATATATTCAGTCTCTCGAAAGCAATCATGAGCACTAGTTGTGTCAATTAACTTCATTAAAATGCAGTTGAACATATTATCTTTCCTTTTCTCATCAAACCATTTCAGATCTATCTTCAGTGAAATACCATCCACAGAAATCTACATACAGTATATAAGCTGGTTGGTAAACTGTGGAAATGAGTCCCATGCCTGAAATTGCATGTTAAAGGAATAGATATCACTATATATAAACTATAATCATCATTCTTAGAAATGGAATTTTTTTTTAAGGGAAAGTAGTTTAAGTTACTAATGGACAAATAATTTTGTAATGATATTTCAGTCATAGGTTAATTCCAACACCCCTTTAACTCTTTAGGTATTAATTTCAATGCCATTTAATAGAAGAGTGACTCACTTGTGTTACTTTAAGTATTTAGGATTTTCTTGCAGGCCACACGTACTCTGAAGCCTCGAAAAGACCACCCTACCCCAACAGTGACCCTGCTGGTCCTTCCCTCTTTCTTCCACTCATTGGGCCATCCTCACTCTCTTCGGGGCTTATTCAATATTCCTTCCACCTTTGAAATCTCGCATCATTAGCTCCTGTGTTCCTCCACAGGCCCAGAAAATCTTGTCAAACGTTATGTTCTATAGAGTGTATTATGAAAACAGCAGGTGTTACTTTTTTCGACCGTACATTCCAAACTCTAAATTGTATCTTACTGTCCTTTATCAAACTGTACATCCTCCCCAAGTCCCCTACCACTGAGCTTCTGTCTCAGGTCACTTGCCAGCCTGCTGATTGGCTGTCCTTGGGCCAGGTCCTCACTGGCCTGATCGAGTTATTCACAGTGGAGGGATGCAGGAAAGTACGTTCAAGGTAATTTCTTCCCTAACTGCCTTCTCCAAAGGGAATAGATCCAGACACTTCTGCTAGAATCTGCAATTCAGTAGGGAAGGACACTGCATCATCCTGAAGAACACGTGCTCCAGGAAGGAGAAGACAAATAAGGATGCATTTCAGGTCTGGAAATCAGCAGTGAAAGTTCAGGTTCTGTGCTTGACAGGAGTTGAAAGCTGGCAAAGGGAGCAGAGCTGATGTCCTTCTGTACCAGCCTCCTGTCATCTGTAAGGAGATCAGAGGAAAGGCCACAGGGACAGAATTCTGGATTCCAATAAACCTGGAGAGAAGGGCACAGGGGCATCTACATAAAATAGTAAAGAACATTTAAAAGAGAAATTGCCAGCCATTTGGCCTTTAAATTCAGGGGCATTTGAAATTTTAAGGGGTGGAAATTAGAGTCGAGGGCATTTCTCATTTGCGTAGATGATTACAGGACTATGTTTTAGTTTGCTAGGTTCTTTGTAGAACCCTTGTTTATGGAGAATGATTGATACATTCTTATCTGGTTTGTTCTTTAAACCATCCCTTCTGGGCAGAGCTAGTCCAGGTTTCAGGAGATCAAGTACCTTGTCATACTTCAGGTCTAGTTCATTCGTGGCCCCTGGTCATGGTTGCGATCCTGCAATGGAAGAGGAACACCTATATTTTTCTGAGAATTCATTCATACTGAAATCACTTCCTGAAGTTTCCTGTGGCATAAGCCTCTCTTTGGTCATTATAACACTCAATTTAAATTTAAATCCTAATGTTCTTAGTTGTTCATCCTCCTGTACCATGGAGAAGATAATTGGTTATGAGCTATCTTCTCATTACTTTTGGCAAATCAGAAGAATTCCTTAGAACCAGCCATAGGTGAGCATAGAAATTCCCAGACGGGGTTAATAAGTTGTTCTCATCATGTGTGTTCTTTTCTCCCATTTGAATCATGCTGCTGGTGGCGCCAGCAGCGGCAGCAGAAAGAAATATGATGTTTGGCTAATGGCTTGAGAAGGAGAGGGAAGGACTCGGGGTCACCTGTGGCAAAGCCTATTTTGAGCTGAGCCAAAGGAGATTCATGCTGTCACTTGCTTGATTAGCATTGCCACTTGTGTGGCTCTCCACTTCAAAATGTATTATTACTGAGAGAACCGCTAGCTTGGAGTTGTCTCGTTCACGTTTGCAACTAACCTTGTAAAATCCCACAGCAGTGGGCTGACTGGAGGGAGAGCCTGAGATGCTGCAGAGCTTCCCTTGTCTTTTGTTTGCGTTTATGACAAGGGCGTTCAAAATCATGCTAAATTGGTTAAGCTTGAGCCTGCAGAGTAACCGGTGTTTTGTGTCTCAAGTTAAACCTCTTTTTAGCAAAGCGTTCTAGAGCGAGCATCTTAAATCTAGTCAGATGTGTACATGAATTTATTCATGTGAGTGTCAGGAAATTTCTTGTTAAGATAGCCTTCTTAAGAATATCATGGTGATGTGAATTGGTAACGTGTTCCTATAGTCAGGAGTCATCTGCGCTCGGGTTTTTAAATGCTCGGTGTACTGTCTCATTTGGCTGGGCATGATCTGGGTTTAGATGTTCTGCAGGTCAAAGTATGACTTAGAACTACTGAAACATTTTCCATCCCGTTTGCTGATAGACTGAATGTAGCTCTGCATATAAATTCTCTGTTTCTAGTTCTGTGGACCCACTTTCCTTTCTGTGGGAGGCTGAAAGCCTGATAGGTTCCTGAGCTTTGGAGCTAGAAGACTTCAGTTCCAATCCCATATCTGGCACTTCCCGGGAGCAATGGTTTTTTAAGTACAGAAAGCATTGTGGGTGAATTGGAGTAGCTTATAGGTGTTGTCATTGAATCATAAAATATGAATTTTAAAAACCTTTTGACAGATAGTGCCAACTTTTCCTTTAGAAGGGTTATGCCAGTTTTACACTCCCACCATGCTTGTTCTGAAATTCATCAGATTTATCATTCAATAATCCTACCCAGCATATAGGAAAATTTTTTTGTGATTGTTCTAATGAGTGCTTCTTTGATGACTTGTGAGGTTAAACACACTTTTTCAAAAAACACAATGTTTATTGGCTTTTTGCTCTTTCTTCTGTTTCTTTTTTCGAATTGCCTGTTAATGTATTTTGCAAATCCCCTGTTCATTCTCTCTTCCTCAATACAATGAGATAATCATATGAATGATAAAGACATTATGCTTTTTTGGGAAGTTATAACAATAGTACCACAGCTCTTTTTTTAAAAAAAAATAATGGGTCCAAAATATATTGTATGAACCTGGTGTCTCTATGAACCCCACACATTCAAACCTATCTTTCCGCATATAGGTTTTCTTCTCTGATCCTATTTTTCTTTTTCTTTGTCACAGGTAGTTTCATGGGTGATTCTCTTTCTCTTTTTTTCTTCTTATTTGGCTATCTTATCAAACTCTTTGACATTTCCCATTAAACCACACTGCCCTGGCCTTTAGTAGATTAGGATGGTCCAAGCTACAGTTCTCTTTCTTTCCTGGCCGAGATTCCCCACCTCTCAGGCAGACCCTACTCCCCAGTGTGAGACTGTGTTGGCATCACAGGACAGATGGAGAATTGTTCCTCTGGGTCTGAGCAGGAGGTCGTGGGCATTGAGAAGCATCATTTCTTCAACGGTACAGCAAGTATTCATCGAGGGACTGCCACGCCAAAGCCCTGTTCTCAGGGCTACAGAGAAGGCTAGGGCCTAGCAGCCAGGGTGGGGAGGAGTGCCATGGCTCCGTGTGGAAAGGTCAGGGAAGGCCTCCACGAGAGGATGGGACCTGAGGGAGATGGGGGAGGTAGCCATGTGGATATTTGGGAGTGAATGTTCAATGCAGAGGGAGCAACAGGTGCCAAAACTCTGAGTGGGGACCATGAAGGGGATGAGGAAGAGTAAGGAATGGGCTGTGAGGCTGGAGTGGTACCTGGAGAATCAGACCATGGGAGGCCTTGTTGGGCATTGGATGGACTTTGACCTTTGCTTTGGGTGAGATGGGACATCAATAGAGAGTGAGGAAAGGGGATGTGATTTCAGTTGGTTTTCAAAGGGTGACTTGGACTCCTGTGCTGAAAATAGATTGTTGGGGAAGAGAGGGGGTGAGAGTGGAAGCAGGGAGACCAGGCAAGGGATGATGGAGGCTGGGGGCAGGAGGGAGCCGATCAGACCAGAAACAAAAAGACATTTCAGGGTCTTAATTATCCCTTGGATACTCTGTAGTCTGCTCGTATGTGGCAATGAGCCACATACACACAGCTGTGTTGACATCACTTTGAAATTCACTCTCCTTTCCCCTCCTTCTCTGTCCTCCTGTGATCACTTCTTTGATGCACATCTTCCTTTTCTTCAATATTTTACTGTGAAGTCTTTTAACAATTGCCTGGGATTCTGATCTGTTTTCACTGGGAGATGAAACTGTCCAAGGTAGACTAGATCTCTGAGTTCACAATTTCTTCTAGAGTGTTGTACATAGGACATACACATATAGAATATACACATATATGTTTATTCTATATATGCTATATACATAGAATAGAAACAGACCTGAAAACCCCATTGTGCCCAGAATGATGATTCAAGGTTCTAGTTACAACTGGAAGGGTCTGCCGAGCATTCTAATGGCATTCTGGAATTTTCCCATTACTGTTAGTTAAATTCACACTCATCTTTTCTAAGCTCCAGAATATCTTCCAAATAAAAGCAGAGAGAACCACAGATCACATCAAACATAAAATGACCACACAGAGCTTCTTTGGCCTTTATCAAGAAGTTTGATTGCAGTTTGTCTAACAACTTTCCTCTTTTTAGCATGAATTAAATGTGCAATGTCCATGTGCCCAATTTGTGTTTTCTGGTGCTAGTACTTAGAACTCGATCCCAAGTATATAAAATATGAAAGAAGAACTAAATTTAGTGATTTTTTGCGTGCTTATCCTAATAAAGACCCAACTCACAAGGGTGTTTGTAAAATCCAACTGTCCTAAATCCTTTATCTTGCTGGACAGTGGGAAGGAAGATTTTGGCTTGGAAAACACAAGGGCTGAAACAGAAAACACGGTGTATTGCTTAGATGCAAGTGATTTCCCACCCTCCAAAAAGAAAAGTTGCCATTAAGTCCAAATTAACCCCTTACGTACAGATGCAAACATTAATTTCATTCCTGGATGAATGGTGGTTATTCATTCATATTCTTCTGTTAGAATCCTAAAGAGAATCAGTAAGGCCAGCTCACCCTGTCAGGCACATTATTTTGCTATAACCAAAATTATTGTATTGTATTGTTTTGTAAATCTGCTGTAACCAAATTTATTGTAACTCGATGGTTATACAAATAAAATATTTTTCTTATCTCTGTTCCTGATTTCTAATAATTGCATAGTGGTCTGTACAACTCAAATCCTTTAAAATGTGTTCAAACTTGCTTTGTAGCCCAATATATGGTAGATTTTTGTAAATGTTTTGTATGTGCTTGAGAAGAATTTGTATTTTCTATTTTTTGGATGCAGTCTTAACTTTATAGTGCCTTAAATAAATCTTAGTGATTATAGTCAAGTCTGTTATGGCCTTAATTATATTATAGCCTTAATTAGGCTAATCATTTGTCTAATTAAGCAAATTAATTTGACCTATCAATTGCTAAAAGGGGTATGTGAAAATTTCCCATATGATTATTGATTTGAATTTTCTTCCATAATTCTGTCAGTTTGGCTTTTTTCTCTTTGGAGTCTATTTTATGAGTTGTGTACAAGTTACAAATTATTATATCTTCCTAGTAAATTAAAATTTTTATTTTAACTTCATGTTAAGAAATGCTTTTTGCCTTAAGGTTTATATATCTAATAATATAAATTCATGTGTGTGTGTATCTATATGTATGTATCTATATATGTGTCACTCTATCTATCCATCATCCACTTATTTCTTTATATCTTATCTATCATTTATCTATCTATCTCTCCACCTATTTATCTATCCATCCATCTATCGATCATTTACCTATTTCTTTATATCTACTGTATCTATCTATCTACATATTATCTACATATCTATCTATAGAATACCTAGCAGAGTGACACCAACTCTCTTGTTACTATTTTCCTGGCCTATCTTCTTATAACCTTTTTCTTTGACCCTTCATGTGTCCTTTCATTATATATTTGCCTTTTGTAAACTATATGCAGTTGGGTGTTTTAGTCCTATCTGAACATCTTTGTCTTTAAACTGAAACATTTAATCCATTTACATTATTGTCATAACATATATTTGTGTTAATATTTACCATAAGCTTTTATTCTTGTTATTTGTTTCTCCTTTTTTCTGTCTTCTTTCCCCATATTCTCACTAATAATTTAGAAGCTCTATACTCTTCCTCAATTCTTTTTTAAATTTATTTTTGGCTGTGTTGGGTCTTTGTTTCTGTGCGAGGGCTTTCTCTAGTTGTGGCAAGTGGGGGCCACTCTTCATCGCGGTGCGTGGGCCTCTCACTATCACGGCCTCTCTTGTTGCGGAGCACAGGCTCCAGACGCACAGGCTCAGTAATTGTGGCTCACGGGCCTAGTTGCTCCGCGGCATGTGGGATCTTCCCAGACCAGGGCTCAAACCCGTGTCCCCTGCCTTGGCAGGCAGATTCTCAACCACTGCGCCACCAGCGAAGCCCTCTTCCTCAATTTTTTTAGTGTCTATCTTTGAAATTTTAATTTGCACATTGAAGTTAATTTTCTGGCTCCTTCTTTTCCTTTTTTTTTTTGGCTTTGGAGAAGTCTTTACTCTTTTTCTATTTCGTTAATAGATTTAAAAGATGTTTTTCTATTTATCCAGGATTTTTAGTTGTGTCAGTGAGGGAGTCAACCAGGGTATCTAGTCTTTTATACTGACCGAAATGGAAGTCCTGAATGGATTTTATTTTCTATTTAAACTATAATTTTCATTATTTGAAATGCAATAAATGAATATTCTAGGAAGTTAGAAAATACAGGGAAATAGGAATAACCAAATAAAAACACCTTATTCCTGTCACTCATAGATGATCACTTTTTATACCTTAGGGTATATTGTTCCACGTGTGTGTGTGTGTGACATGATATATATCTTTGTATGCTTTTAAAAGCCAACATAATATCGTACTACTCATGCTAAGTAGTAAGGTGCTTTTCCAGTTAGTAACGTCCACCTTTGCATGTCCATACATTTTTATTTTATCCTATACACTGTCCCTATTCCGGTTTTTCCAACTGTGCCCAAATATCCAGTTCGGTTGATTTGTTCACCCTCAACCCCAACCCAGGAGCCCTCACCCAATCTGGTTGTTGAATCCCCACGTCTTCTCTACTCAGACACAACTTCCCTCTTTGTTTCCATGACCTCGACTTGTTGAACTGGCCAGGCATCTTTCCTGCAAGCTGTCCACTTTCTGCATTTGTCAGTTTTGTCTCTCATGGTGCCATTGGACTTGAGCTTTCTCCCCTCTATTTCCTATGAACTAGGAGTTAGTTTTATAGGATTAATGGATCCAATTCACACATTTTTGATTAGAAACCATCGTAGGTGATGTTGCGACCTCATTTTGCATTGGGACACATCATATCTTAGGACACCATTAGTGAGTTTGGCCACTAGATTATGATGATAGTGGCTTGATTCCTCCATGGTAAAATTATTGATTTTTCTCCTTGACATGAGAAAATAATCTGTATGTTGCTACTTGGGCGCAATATGAATATCCAATTTCCATCAGTCATACCCAATAGTTTAAAAATTTTTTTGTTTAAATTTTTTACCCATTTTTTATTTTTAAATTAATTTTTATTGGAGTATAGTTGATTTACAATGTTGTGTTAGCTTCTGCTGTACAGCAAAGTGAATCACTTATACATATACATATATCCACTCATACCCAATAGCTTTAACATCATCTGGATATTTTTGCCTGGGCCAATGGCTTCATAAAAGTTTGCGGAATGCTGATTTTTGAATTCCATTATTTCTTCTCACTATTATCTGGCATTCTTCTGTAAAGCAGAGCTTTCCTTCATCAACCAGATAATTGATTTCTCTGAAATGCTATTTTTACTGGGAAGGCTTGATAAATGCTTAATTATTTCATTTTAATTACCAACTTTCAAAGCAATTTACAGCATATTGTGACATAAGAAATTTTTCCTAATCTCTCTCTTTTTTAGTATCATTGTGGACTCACCTATTTTCACTGATTCACTGTGTTTCAATCCACTATAACTGAGATTCATTTTGTTGCTCAAATTGTCACAGATTTGGATGTGGAAGCTTCTAGGCCATGTCAATGCTTAAAACTAGGAAGTATATTCTACATTTCATCAAAGCCAAGGCTTCGTTCATTGTATGTTGCAGCATCATTTTAGGTAACATTGAAAAAATAGTTCACAACCAATTTTCGTATGAATTGTCATTAATTGTAAGATAACTCCTGATTTCAGAGACGTTAAAATGTAACAAAAAATGTGAATCTTAGATTCAATGCGATATTCTATTTTAAAACATACAGCATGGTGACTATAGTTAATAATACTGAAATAAATACAGTATTTGAAAGTTGCTAAGAAAGCAGATCTTATAAGTTTTCATCACAGAAAAAAATTCTATATCTATGTATGACGATGGATGTTAACTAGATCTATTGTGGTGAACATTTTTCAATGTATGCAAATAACGAATCCTTACGTTATATACCTGAAACTGATATAATGTTGTGTGTCAATGAAAAAAACCCATGAGTTCGTACTGATAGTTTCAACTTATGTTAATAATAGTATGTACACTTAGTTTCTGTGATTTTCATAATGGTACATCTTTCCTCTTACCCTAGAAATATGGATTCTTAACATCCTTGTATGAGTTTCCTGTGGCTGCGATAACAAATTACCACAACTTGGTAACATAAAACAATAGAAATTCATTCTCTCGCAATTCTGGAAGCCAGAGGTCCAAAATCGTTATTGTTGGACTGAAATCCGGGTGTCAGCAGAGCTGCGCCTCTGCAGGGGGTTCTAGGGGAGCGTCTGTTCCTGCCCCGCAGCGTTAGGTGGCTGCAGCCTTCCTGGCTCAGGGCTGCTTCACTCCAGTCTCTGCTTCTGTGATTGCATCACCCTCTCCTCCGTGTGTCTGTGTCAAATCTCCCTCTGCCTCGCTCTTATAAGGACACATGTGATCGCATTTAGGGGCCACCTGCATAACACAGGCTAGTCTCCCCTTCTCAAGATCCTTAACTCTATCACCTCTGCAAAGTAATTTTTTCCCTTTTAAGGTGATATTCACAGGTTCCAGGGATTAAGTTGCAGTTCTCTCTTGGAGTGTCATTATTCAACCTACAAAAATCGTTCATGTATAGTTACTTATAACTGGATCATACAATGCAAAGTGAGCAGCTGTAAGATATCCATGTGCATATTATTACTAAAAATAAAAGTACTACGTGAAATTTAACTTTAATATGTCAATTTTTTTGGTCCGTAGAATTAAACCTTTAATTCTAAGGCTTAATTCTAAGGTGAATTCAAAGTGCTGTGTTGCAAACTTACTTGAGAAAAATCCTTTCTCCCTGTTTAAGTTCGTTTGTCTCAGTTTGCCTTCAATTTCAAGGATTCCAACAAAAGTAGTCGTTTTAAAATTAGGGGATATAGTTCATGATTCAAGGTGTCTTTCACCGGTTCCTAAATTGGGAACTGACCTCAGCCAAGACTTGTTGAGGGCAGCTGGGCCTGGGATATGAGACAGAACCTCTCCGTCCTGGACTCAGTGGGTGCTCCACCTCCGCACGGCTGTGGGGCTCCTTTGGTCCCCCCATCAATGTGCTCACCAAGACATCTTTGTTCTACTCTCTTTTATACAGATACCTCCCCTCCCCTTCCTTTCCAGCACTTTCCCCTTCTTTCTGAACTTTCCTGTCCAGTCTCCAGGATGTACTTTCTCCCCAATCTTTCTTCCGGCTCCCTCTATACCTAACATTGTGCAATTTTTGCAAAGATGCTGAGAGTGAGCTGAAGTGGGATTAGGGAACACTTGGAACTTGGGTCTCCTACTAGGATGCGAGTACTTTGCTTACTTTCCGGGTCATCTAGAGCTGAGGACCAGGAGGCCCTGCTTTTGTGAAGGAGGGAACAAGACCTATCTTATTTCAGTAACCTCAGAACAAAGCACCTTTGCTCTGCAAACATATGCACGCCTGTCCTTTGGTATTTTCTACTGCTTTACTTGTCCTTATTTTTCTATTAAATATCCTTTGGGGAAATATCCAACTTGAACCAGCTGAATCAAGGAAAAAGAGATCCTTCATGCTATAGAGGTCAGGATGTCCCTAGAGACCATACGTGGTCTCAAATAGTCTGTTGGCGAAGGGGTCAAAGGTAGTGAGAAGCAACTCTGAGAGTGGGACAGTTGTGACTTTTTGTGCTTTTATAACCCAGGATGATTCCTTACATGCTGCTATTTTGCACACATGATACTTAATCTATTTTCTTAAAAGCATAAGCAGCTGAAGGCCGCCCAGAATGTCTGTGTGTCTTTGTTGACTGTGCATCTTGGTAGAGCAAACTTAAGTCTTCCTGGGAGATGTAATATAATTCAAATATTTTTTCCTCCTTGGCTTGTCTTGATTGTGTGACTTGGTAAAGGAAATAAGACTACTAAAAGGAGAAGATAATTTATGTTATGGGAACTCTGGTTATTACTGAGACATTCTTGAAATAACACTGTTACTGTTTTTAAATATTAATTCTGTTTCCTGAAACAATAAGCTAAAGAATTCAAGCAATTCTAAAGCACATGAAGGAGAAACTAAGCTCTCAAGAAAAGAAAATTGCTAGAAGGTGAAATATGCAATTTGACAGTGTGCATACATTATATTGTTATAAATGCTTCAGATTGTTTAACATCAAACTGTAGGATGTGTTTTGACAGAGCACAGTAGTTTTGAAGACAAGTGATTAATGTAGTACTTAGTGGGATAGTTTCTAAGAAATGAATTAGTTTTCTTGGATATGGAAGTGGTTGAAGGCATGTATTGACTATTTTGGTTCACCGGGGTAGCATTTGTCAAACTGAAGCAATAATGGACTAAGACTCATTCTAGGGAGTTTAGAGAATTAAAATTCCCAGGTAAGTTTCTTTTATTGGAATGATTCCAGGAATCAGTTAACCAGATTATTAGGTATGTATGATAGAAACAGATTGGGGCAGGTGCCCACCTTACAGTCATCTTTTGGTGGTCATTTCTAAGTCACCCTTCTTGTTGGCTCTTTCCCCTTGTCCCACTTTGAGGTCTGCGTGGGTCCTGTATGGGTCCCAACTGCGATCCATTAAAGGGCAGACATTTGATCTAAATTCGAGTGTTGGTAACTCACCTCGATAGCTACAATAATTGGTCTGGAGGTAGCATTACTAGGGTTATACTTGCTCAGACTTCCCCAATTTCAAAATTGAAAGTTCCATGTCCGGGGAACCTCTTCAGTCTCAGGCAAACTGGGACAGATGGTCATCCAACATTTAACCGAAATTGGCCAATCAGAGTTCTTCCCTGGGAGATTTGGACCTGGGAGATTTGGACTAGAAATGAAGTCTTTCTCTTTCTGGCCACAAAACTGTGAAGATGTAAGTGCAGAGTAGCTGGCAGTTCTGCTTTCAACCCCAGGACTAACCTTGTCTGAGATAATAAAGTCTCTTTGTGGAGAATGAGATAGAAACAAAGCCCCGAAACCACTTGAGTTTTTGGTTCCATCTCTCCCCACCTTTGGCAAGGACAACATGTTTAATGTGAGCCAATGGATCTCCAGCTTTTACCCACACTTTTCTAATTGGGTTTCTGACAATTGCCGAGCAAAGAATCCTAATACAATATGTTTGCTCCTAGACAAGTCAGGGGTTTCTAACTTTTAATCCTTTTAGTTATGATTTTCTCCAGTCTTACAAAACTTACAAAATAAAGAGTAGAAACATTTTTAATAGTAATTAGAGTTTCTTAGAGGATCCAAAAGCTAATCTTGCAGGTAGGACAGAATTCCTTTCTACAAAATGCCTGAAAACCACTTGGTATACTTCACTCTTTCCCTCTAGTTATCAAGCTCAGTTTCATCATAGCTTATAAGGCATCTCACATCTGGTGGTACATAAAGGCATGCTGCCCGTTAACTGATTTACTGTTGAATGGATGCATGTTTAATTGAACTTAACTCAGTTGTAATGATCCTTTAATCTTAATTTTACATTTGGGTTTTGGAAGAGAATCTTAGGAAATTATAGAATCAGATTATTAAGGATCAGGGGAACATCTTATAGCCACAGTGTATCACGCATATTGCATAATACAGGTCAAATGAATTTTGGCCATATATGTTTTATAGTTTCTCTTTTAGATGTTTAAGAAAGTGGCTTTATTTTTATATATGATCATGGAGGATGTACAATAGTCATGTCCAAAATTGCTCTTTGGAAAAATGAAATTTTCTGTTGTAGCTTGTTTTTGGAAAAGAACTGTCTGTTCATATAGTTAATAAAAATTTACCAAGTGCCCACCTTGTGTGTAGAAGGTGTGTAGAAGCTCAAGGAGTTGGGAGCCTCTAATCACCTTACAGTGTGTCTAGGAGGTGGAAGATGTATCAGTTGGACCCTTGCAGTTGCAAGTAAAAAAAAATGCTACTCTAACTGGCCTAAACAAAAATAGGAAGGTTTTTGTTTATATAATGGAAAAGGTGGACCAAGCTCCAGGGCTCCCACACTGTTACCAGAACCTGGCTTCTCTCTCTAGGTATGAGCTCTACTTTCTCTGTGTGAATTCTTTCTCAGAATGGCCACTCCCCCATCCCACGGTGGTTAGCCGGCTGCTGCAGCCTGAACATCACTTCATCTTAGGTTCAGGTGGGGATGGAGAGGGAAAGAGTATGTGTCTCTCCAAGAACAATCCCAGCCAAGGTTTCCTTATATCCCCTTAGTTCTAATTTTCTGTGTGGATTTCTACCCCCAAAATCAATTGCAGTAGCTTGAGGGTTGCTGATGATTCCCTTAGGCTTGGTCACATCCTCCATCCTGGAGCCAGCGTGAGAACCCCAGAATGTGTGAGAGGTAGTTTCCCAAAAGGAGGAGAGAGGAGGCATCATGGCTGGTAGATGGAGAAACAGTTAGCAAGCAATTTCTACAAAGGATATCGGGCTGAACAGCGTTTGGGAGTATGAAGCCTTTTCTCATTGAGTGTAAGCGGTGCAAGGCTGAACTATATCAATGTAAAAAAGAAGTTTGCATGAATGCCCTGCTGGCTCCTATATGTACGTACACTAGTCTCATACACTGAGAATCTTGGGTTTTTAATCCATGTGTAGTTAATGCTGCAGGTCCACTGAACAGCCTTCTGCCCTCTTGCTGCAGGGGCACAGAAGAGAGGGGATGGAAGCCCTGTGCAAAAGCTGGGCCCTCCCTGCCCCAGAGCTACCGAGCTGGACTCTGGGAGGAGGAGTTCGGGGAATTTTAAACAAGTGCCCAGGTGATTGCAAAGGGCAGGAAGAGCCAATCGTGTGGGCTCGTTTTGTCCAGAGAGTCATTCCTCCTCTTTGCACCCAGCCTCCGCCACCCAGCCTCCACAGTCTTGGCGACGCCTCCCTGCCTCTTGCGGGAACACTGATGCGCTCTCTCCTCTACAGCTACCTTGTGCTGTCTTTGGTGTTCCAGCACTTTTCATCTTGTGTTGTTGTGACTTTTTTTTAAAAAAATCATTTTTAATTGGAGTAGAGTTGATTTACAATGTTGTGCTAGTTTCAGGTGTACAGGAGAGTGATTCAGATATGTATACATACATATATTTATATATAGGTATATTCTTTTTCAGATTCTATTCTGATTCATAAAAAATGCTTGTCTCACTCTGAACTCCCCAAATTGACTTCAACCCCTGTGCTGGGGGCCACATCCTGCAGCTTGGGACATGCCAGTGTAGATAACGAGGGGGAGGCTTGGAAGATGGTTGGATTTGGAGCCTTGAGCCATGTCTCCCGAAGAGTCTGTAAAAATGCAGCTTCCGCAGGCCTCAGTCCTGGGATGCCCTGGGGTCTGAGAAACATGGCGAACACAAGAGGGATGGGCTCTACGAGAGGGGAGAAGAAAGAGGAAATTTGCAGAGGACAGCTGGAAGATTGATGTTTACTAGAAGTAAAGGTCGCTAAGTAGGCCTGGACCAGCTCATGCAGAACCTTGAAAGTCAGGTGAAGGACTTCTGGACAAGATGGAAGGTGTTCATTCATCCGTACTATTAAGTCATATCGGCCTTGCCATGGTCAGTCACCTGAGAAGTGTTAGCACAAATTCCTGCCGGCCGAATCTGCTGGCCTTGATTAACGGGGGTTCCAAACAACGCAGTGGGGAGGTGGGTCAGTCTTGCTTTATCCCGTTTCAGGTAACAGTTGGGGAGGAATATGAAACCGCCCAGGCACTATGGGGAGTGATTCCACAGGGATGGGTTTTCCACCAAACAGCTCCAAGCCCTTAGAATTTGCTCGCGAAGGCTGTGGGCCCCCATTTATTCTGGACCTTGAACTGTTCTCCTCTAACCAGAGATGAGTGGCAGCTGAATGGAGACTAAAGCCTGTGTTCGATTTCCTGAAATTAATGCCTGGGTGTGACCTGCTTCTTCTTCCTTATCTACTGTTCTTCTTCTTTCCTAGTGATTGCACAAAGATGGCAGGAAGAGAAGTTTCCTCGAAAGCTCCCTGACAGCCACCCAACGCCCTGCTCTACTTTTTTTTAATGTATTTATTTATTTTTGGCTGTGTTGTGTCTTCACTGCTGTGTGCGGGCTTTCTCTAGTTGCGGCGAGCGGGGGCTACTTTTCGTTGTGGTGTGCGAGCTTCTCATTGTGGTGGCTTCCCCTGTCGTGGAGCACGGGCTCTAGGCACGCGGGCTCAGTAGTTGTGGCACGTGGGCTCTAGAGCGCAGGCTCAGTAGTTGTGGCGCACAGGCCCCATTGCTCTGCGGGCATGTGGGATCTTCCTGGACCAGGGCTTGAACCCATGTCCCCTGCATTGGCAGGCGGATTCTTAACCACTGCACCACCAGGGAAGCCCTGCTCTACTTTTAAATCACTTGGGTTGGGCTATTGTTTTATCTGATGGGAAATGAATGTCTGGGTGCTGAGACTTTCCTCTGGAAGCAGTAATATGAAAATCATATTCCATTTTAGACCTAACCAGGCCTGTACCGTTTAAGCAGACTTAACATCATTTTGTAGTAAAAACTCTTGCATGGCGAACCATGTATGATCTTGAGGCTTTCCGAAATGAAAGGCTTGATGTTGAAAACTGGATGCTCTCAATAACCAGCCCGACAAGGCTGGCGAGGAGGTGGTTGAATGGGGTCTTAATGTTCAAGTTTTCATAAACTAGTCACTGTAGCAGGAGTTTATCAAATTGCAAATCAGAGTCTCGGTTAAAAGTGTTAGCTGTGATCCAATTAATATATTCATTTTTAATAGTGGGGCCCCAGTCTAGGAAAAGGCACTAACTCAGAAATGCTTGTGGGTTCTGTCTGGGTCCTAGTGCCTGCATTTTGAGGTTAACCTGGCACCTTATTGCCCTGCTTGGCCAGCACCCTTGGATTCACCTTTGATAACTTCTCAGAGGAAGGCAGGGGGAGACAGTGTGAGTTTTGCTCTTTTTGTAGTCCTGAGGATTTCTGCCATGCCCAGGGTGGAAAGTTTCTTGCCAGTTGACCTTCTGATTAGCCAGGGGAGGTATAAAATGTAGTGTGTATTGATTGGCTTTGACTTTTGAGAAATAAGACAAAGGTGTTTTCTGCTGATGGAGAAAGCTAATTACAGCTCGGGATCGCTGGGCTTTCAGCATCTTAAACAAAGCAATGCCCTAAGGTCTCCTAGGAAATCAAACAGAATCTAGAGCAGAGGGAGAAATCAACATGGGGAGAGGTCCTTTTTATGCCCTGTGCTTATTTGACATCTGAAGTGAGAATTCTGTTGCAAGACTGATGAATCCCTTATGATTGTCTTCCTTTGGTGACACAGGACCTGTGGGGCAACTACGTTCATGCCCAAGCCACCTCGAGGCGGGACTTGGTGTTTCTAAGCATCCCCCAAGCACAACTGATTTGACTGTGCATTAATGAGAAAGGGCTGCTTGGCTTCCTATTTTCTGCAGAAATGGCGAAGACTCATCACCGCTGCCCAGCTGAAATGGAATCAAATTCCCGACGGACAGCTCTGATCCCTGTCAACATTCTTCTTTGCCTTCCAATCCAAGCGCACCCTCGAAAGTTCCCTTCTATCTTCTGGGTCCGTTTTGGCGTTGGCTGTCAGCCTGCCGGCTCACTCAGCAAAGCTGGCGCAGGGGACCTGAGCGGTGCCATCTGTTCCTGGTCCTCGGCTGGCCCCTGGTGTCTGCATTCATCTCCTTGTTTGGCTGAGTCTGTGTCCCGAGTGGAAGAACTCCTCCTCCCATTGTCCTGTTGGTTGTGTTTCACACTCCAACAGCATTCGGCATTTTTGCATGTGGGTTAGAACCGGGATGCCCTGGCTGCTTCCTGCCAACACCCGCCTTCTAACTTCAGGATGTGATCTGGCTTGCTACAAAGTCAGGGGACTTGCGAATCCCCTGAGAAGTGGTTAAATTCTCAGACGACTCCACGTTCCATAAGCCTTGTTGGCAGGGCTGCTCTGATCCTGCCCCAGTGACTGTGAATGTACTTCCACCTTGTTCTTGAGGCCAAGTCCCCACCGGTACCCCAGCCTCACCCACCAGCCCTGGCTTTGTTCGCTAGACCTCCATTTTTGCTATGATAACACACCCGTTACCCCCCGTCTCCCGAGTCTGACACCCTGCTTTGCTCTTGGAAAGCCATTCTAGATTCTTAAACTTCTCCTTGGTCTTTGAAGTGTTGCTACCAACTACCCCTCCTCCCTGATTCTGATTTCCCCTCTATCTCCCCATACTGCCTTCCCCAGATCATATATGGTGAGCAACATAACCACGGCCCCCCAAAGATGTCCATGTCCGAATCCTTGGGGCCTGTAAATATGTCAGGTCACATGGTAAAGGGGAATTCTGGTTGCAGATGGAATTAAGGTTGCTGATCAGCAGATGGGGAGCTGATCTGGGATTCACTGGGTGGGCCCAACATTATCACAAGGGTCCTTAAAAGTGGGAAAGGAGGCGGAAGGGGAGGGCAGAGGGATGCTACGTGAGATTCTGGACCTGCCATTGGTTGCTGGCTTTGAGGATAGAGGAAGGGGCTACAGGTCAAGGAATGCAGGTGGCCTCAAGGCTGGAAAAGGTGAAGAATGGGTTTTCTCCTTAGAGCCTCCAGAAAGGAATGCAACCCTGCTGACACCTTGATTTTGGCCCAGGGAGACCCACTCTAGACTTATGACCTTCAGAATTGTGAGTAAATGGGTAATTGTAAATTACAATTATATTAAATGAATTGTAAATTACAATTGTAATAGTAAATCTGTATTGTTTTAAGCCACTCCATTCATGATAACTTGTTACAGCAGCAATAGGAAACTCATACACTTTTTCTCACTGCCCAGCTCCCTGGCCCAGCATCTTCTGTACCTCCCCACTCTGACCACCTGCCTGGATCAAACCTGCCACTCCCCACTGTGCTAGCTCATCCTAGCTCACACTGGTGAGCACTCAGCTGGGAACCTGGCACGTTCCAGGTGCTGTGTGTGTATTCACTCACCATCTTGTTTAACCTGCTTTGTGCTGATACCAGGGTCTCCCTGCATTGTGAGCTGGCCTGAGCTAATCTGGGTAAATATGGGGAGGCCCTGGAGGTTTGCAGCGGGTAACCAGGGAGGGAGGAAGGTATTGTCCCTTTTTCTTTCCTCAGGCTGCAAGCCTTGCCTTGCAGGTAAGGCTCTCACTGGGGCCATGGGGGCAGGACTTGCCTTCTTGTAGCAACTCAGCACATGGCCATGAGCTCACAGGGCTCGGGACCAACCGCCTGCTCCTCTGGTACAGGCTGCTGGCACTGCTTGATCCCTATGCCCCCTTCCTTCATGTGCCCCACCAACCACTAATCTTTTTTTTTTTTTTTTTTTTTTTTAATCTTTTTTTTTTTGGCTGCACTGTGCAGCATGTGGGATCTTAATTCCCTGACCAGGGATTGAACCCTTGTCCCCCGCACTGGAAGAGTGGAGTCTTAACCACTGGACTGCCAGGAAAGTCCCACCAACCAGTAATCTTAAATGCCACTAATTTCACCAGGAAAACCCCTAAAATAATTGAAATAAGGAACTTGAACAGATGTTTGTACACCAATGTTCACAGTAGCATTGTTCATTATTCATAAGAGCCAAAAGGTAGGAACAACCCAAATGTCCATTGACAGATGAGAAGATAAACAAAATGTGGTCTAGACATACAATGGCTGGATTTGAGAGAGACAAGGTCGAGGCAGATCTGGGTGATATTTTGGAGGAAGAGTCAACAGGGTTTGGCAACTGTTTGGGAATGGGAAGAGAGAGAGGAGGAAGGAGTCCAAGGTCACTGCCAGGTTTCAAAAGGTGGGAGGTATGCCATCAGTATTGGTGTCCTGGGGCTGGGTAACAAATGACTACAAACTTGGTGGCTTAAAGCAACATAAACTTATTGTGCTAAAATTCTGGAGGCCAGAAGTCCACAATCAGAGTGTCAGCAGGATTGGTTCCTCTGGAGGCTCTGATGGAGAATCCCTTCCATGGCTTTTTCTTTCTTCACTTCTGGTGTTGCGGGCAATCCTTGGTGTTCCTGGGCTGGTAGAGGCATCCCTCCAGTATCTGCCTCTGTTTTCATGTGGCCTTCCCACTGTGTGTGTCTGCCTCAAATCTCCCTCTGTCTTTCTCTTAGAAGGACATCGGTCATTGGATTCAGGGCCCACCCTGAATTCAAGATGATCTCATCTTGAGGTCCCTAACTTAATTACATCTTCAAAGATGCTTATTCCAAATAAGGTTACATACTGATGTCAAGATGGACGTCTCTTTGTGGGGGGACACCATTCAACCCACTGTATCATCTGAAAAAAATAGAGAACACCAAAGAGGAAGGAGTTGGGGGGAAAAGTGGCAAGTTTTAGTTTGGGGCATGTCGAAGTGTCTGTGGGATGTCCAGGTGGAGATGTGCAAAAAGTATATGAATTGGGAGTTGAGGAGATGGGCTTGGGTATCATTGTCTACATTAGGTAGATGAGAATAGCTAAGCTCTTTCAAGGAGAGAATGGACCACAAGGAAAGCAGTGACTAAGAGTGAATCCTTGAGGAATGCCAGCAATTAAGGGGAGGGAGAAGAGTCAGGGTCCACTAAGGAGTGGTCACAGGGGTAGGAGGAGGGCCATGAGCCAGCCTTGTTATTGGGACAAGGGAATAGAGAGTTTTGAGGAGAGTCATCAAGGTCAAGTATAGCAGAGAGACTGACCAAAACAGCTGCTGGGTTTTAAGGCGGCCTGGTCATCACGTCTGTGTGGACATGAATTAAAGAGAGCCCTGGACTTTCTCCTGCCTTGTCTGATGAAGCAGTGAGTTTGTATCTGTGATGGCAATTGTTAGCAACACAATGGACGTGACTGGGTGTGACTCGGCTGTGAGTAGGAAGCTATGAATTCTGGTCTCGGCATTGGAATTTTAAGATAATTACCTTAACTGGGTAGGGCAAGACCCTGAATGGATCTGATTTCCCCTTACAAACTTCTGTCTGCTCTAATGCTCCTAATTATCACAATTAAAGGTTGTTTGAGGGTAAAAAGTGGGGAGAAACAAGATGATAGGAAATTAGGTTAAAACCATGTGCAGTTGAAGGCAGAAAGGTGGAGACACAATTTTGTGTCATTGAGACAAGTTATTGGACGGCACAAACCACTGCTCTGACAGTGACGATGTTTCTCATGAAGGTTCGAAGCAGTGGTCTGGTGTGCTCTGATCAGCCATGGTTGGTTCATCCAGCCCCGAATTAATTGTCAGCGTCTTAAGTGCTTTTGTACATTCAACTCCCTTTGAATTCAGTTTCCATAATTTTAAAGTTCATGGTACTTTTTCTTTCCCACTTATACAAGAACCAGAAATCCTGCTAATTATGAAAGGTGGCTCTAAATATCAAAGGTCATCTGTAAGCCTTTTTTATTTGGCTTTATGTCTGAGTTTGATTCATCTGGAACTTAACTGAGTGGATTGAGTGTATTAGTTGGAACAGGCTGGGTTTTGCTGCAGTAAGAAACAACACCAACAGCTCAATGGAGTAACACAAGAGTTTCTTCTCACTTGTACTTGATATCCAACACAGCAGGTAGATGGCTGGGCTCACCCAGTCATCAGGGGCCCTGGATGATGGAGGCGCTACCATCTTTTGGCTGTGCCATCTGGAACACATGGACTTCTAGATGGCAGCAGCAGGGGAAGAGAGACGCTCTTTGCTACCTCAGTCAACCCATCGGCCAGAAGCTAGTCTTATGGTCCATCAGCTCCCAAATGCACAGGCCTGAGATGTGCAGTCTTCCATTGGCCAGAACAGAAAGAGAATGGGATATTGGTGATGGCTAGTGTTGTCCACCAGGGATGGATGTAAAGAGCATCAGTGAGTGACCTGCGCACTTCAACACCAGTTAGTGTTTAGATAACCCTCCCTCTGTACTGTAATACTGACTGGCTTATCCACCACATCACTGGTTTGCCAGAGAATCCTGCCCAGGGAACTACCTAGTTTGGGGTATGTGTGTAAATGTTTGACAGTCCTGTTCAGATTACCAAATGAGTCTATGCCACCTTCACAGAAAGTGTGCCTAGGTAGCCTATTTTTCATCCAGTGACCCTCTACCCCTGGACATTGCGGATTGGCCCAAAGAGTGGTAACCCCATTGGCTTAGGAGTGACCAATCAGATGTTCTTTTTCATAATTGTAACTGGATGTCACAGACGCTGTCACTGGGCTGTGGGTCTTGAAACCTGCTAGTGGATCCAAGATTCTGATTCTGTGCTGGTGTCCTCCTCAGGTTTGTCCTATGGGGAGCGGCCCACCCACTGGAGCATCTGTCCCAAGGTCCCAAGAGTGGCTGAAGCTTGAATGGTTTCAGGAATAAGGGGTGGAGCCTGGTTGTGAGGGCAGGGGTGTCCACACACATACACACGAACAACTTTAAGAAGTGAAAGCAATTTTAAATTGGAACTTGGCCTTCCAGGTCACTTGAAGGTGTATTTGACAAGGTAGTAGAATAGAAAATAACTTATTTAAAAGTTTGTTGTCTTGATGAATTACTTGTTCATATTTAGACATAAGGCACACGGGCCTCCACTGTATTTTTGCCTTGGGCCCTGAGGATGATGGCAGGGGTGGGTGGGGTGCGAGTGGGGCTGGGAGAGGCAGGGCATGGGTGCTCGTATACAACATCCATAAAAGGATGAAGGATCTTCAGATGACCTTTCGTGCCTTTAAAGTTCTGGTTTGCGTGTAAACAATCGGTGTGTTCATCACAAGTGCCAGTAGCTAGGCACTAAATTTGGTTCTTGAGGACCTCTCTGTCAATGCAGGTTTCATCAGCCTGTATAGTTTCTATCCAGACTTGAAAGTAAAATAGTCCCAAATAAAACAGACTGGATGCCCTTGTGCAGCTCTGTTCTCATCCTGCTCTGTTGGTGGGATATTGCAGGAATTAGTATGTTAGGCACCAAGGCTGGCTCCTCTGTCAACTCCCAGTTCCCTCTTTCCCACCCAACTTCTATCTTCACTGCTATCTTGGGAATTTTCCTAAAAATTTTGTGTTGGGAGAAGGGGAATAAAGGTAACAGTCAGCACTGACTATGGGCAAGGACTTGTTCTAAATACTTAATGTAATGTGTTTAGGGCACTGATACAGAATTTGTGTGGCTCAGGTCAAAATGAAAATACATGGCCCTTCTTCAATAATGATTAGAAATTTCAAGACAGTGACAGCAGATCACTAAACCAAGCATAGGGACCCTTCTATGCATGGGGGAGGGTGATGGGGAGGGCCCTGTGTGTCTGCTCATGTCACAAGCCCATGAAGCCTCCTCTGTTGTGTATTCACTCTTTAATGCTCATAACAACATTTTGAGGAATTACTGCCCCAATTTTACAGATGGGAATGCTGAGGTCCAGATGGGTAAGTGTGATCAGTCTAATGTCACAGGATTAAAACACAGCACAGCTGAGATTGGAACATAGGTATTCTTGGTTCCAACGTGAGCCCTTAAGCAGCGCCCTCTGCTGCCTCTCTAGGGAGGAGAGTACTGGCTCCACACCTACAGCAAACCTTCAGTAAAGCCCCTCAGTTGGATGGCTGGACTCGTCTTCCCAAGTTTCTTTTCTGATGTTGCTAGCTGCCCCTCCTCTTAGCCCCTAAGATCACAGTCTCCGTTATGAAAACAAATCCCAAAGCCAAGAATAAACTGACCCCCACCCCAGTGACTTATCGACCATTTATTTTATTGTAACTTAAGCATCCTCTCTGGGGAGTCTCGTCCCACCACACACACACAAACCGAGAGGGGTAATGAGGTTTTAAGCCAACAAAAATCAATCTTGTCTGTCCTCAGAGAGATTTTATTGCTACGAGCATCAGATTTTCTCCATATTGTTATAGGAACAAAATTGCACTTCCTTTAAAACATTCCATTTATTGTTGCCCATTTATTCACTCTTATGGTTCTTTTCCCCCATTAGCCTAAATTTGTGAGTTTTTATTCCAGATTGTTCCAGATTCCAAGCAATCATGATAATCGAGTCTTTTTTAATCCATTTTGATTCACTTGCTGTTTCAATACACTCAACACATAATGAAAGGGTCCCTGCAGAATGCCTTTGCCTGCTTTATGAAAATGAGTCCTTTCCAATGAGTTCTGGCAAGAAGTTCATCTTAACGTCAAGGAATATTGTTTGGTGAATAAAAAAATATGACGTGCTGTACTGTGGGAGGCCACCTCAACGACACTCTCCCCTAGTACTTGAAGGTAAGCCAGACTATTATTAGAGCAAACAATTGATTCATTTTGCGGAAATTCTTTATCAGAAAACTTTGATGTTAAATGTATATTCTAATGAACTTGGAATTTGGGGTAAGTGACTCATTGGAATGACTACTTGAGGCTCCTTTCCATGACTAATTGCAGGACAATAAAAGTGTACTTATATTTCCAAACTTCCTTCCCAGATCTGCCACTTCCCGTCTAAAGGGTATCCATAAATCACCTTGGAAGTTGGACGAGAAGACTGAGCAAGGATGGAAGGAGAAAGGAAATCTCCCTGGGAAAGTTCAGAATAAATTAAGTAGATCTGATTAGTGAAAGAATACAGCTACATTTCAAGAAGATGTTAAATGTTTTGTACAAATCATTTTATGTTGATTAAACAGTACACTGAAATTTCTTTTCTAAATTGAATGGGCTACAGTGAAAAATGGTATTTGGCCCACCCTGAACAATAACTTCTCTCTGAAGACCTTTATGGTGAATTGAGAATTTTAAATTAGATGAAGAAATAACAATGCATGGTGTTGCTAAGCAACCACTATATGTCTGTTAGTAACAGAGACTCCAAATGGATAAGTTTTGGGTCATGCTGGGAGAACAAATAAGCTAATTACCTGAAGCAAAATTAAACAAATTTCCAAAAGCTGAACCTATGCCAATGTCATTTCATTCACATAATTGTGCCAAGGAGAGAGATTTTCGTGATTATGAGGGTTCATGACTTGGGTTGTGGCTCTCGAATCAGTTACACACTCAGTGGCTCGGAGAAGTGGCTTTGGTCTGGGAGGGTGATGATGGTGAAGGGAGGTGGGGAACTGGGGGTGTTCCCAGCTGTAGATGGTCAGCTGGGTGTTCACAGTTGTCTGGGGCTTTTTGTGGATACGGGTTGCCTCCCAAGAGCAGAGATGGGTGAAGGTTCTAGTTTTTGTTCTCCATAACCTCACTACCAAGTGTTGACAATGAAAGCAAGTCTCAGAATGCATTTAGCCACCAAACAAGCTTTGTTGAGCAAAGAGAATGAAACCTGTCCTTGGAAGCTCAGGGGAGGCTCAGCTGTCTGTCCTTAGCCTCTCTGAAGGTCAGACCATGCGGCAGAATCCATAGCTATTTCCTGGAATCCAAGACTTCAGAGGGTTGTAGGTGTAGTGTCAGTCTGCTAGCTAGATTCTTGGACCTTGCTCATACCTGCGCAGAGGTGCCTGGAAAATATTTCTAGCTCCTAATTCACAGACCTTGAACACCACTCATTTTACCAACAAAAAAATTCTTTCTACTACCCTTTTTGCTAATTAACAAACCCTCTGCTAGTCAGAGTGATATAGTTGAAGACTCTGCATTGTGGGCTTCTGAAAAGGGTCTTTCAAATATGAAGGAACTGCCCCTGGAGTGTAGATTCCTGATTGGGGTATTTAAAATGTTTGTGAACCACTCCTGGGTTGTAGATGAAAACTGCTTCACACACACTTGTGTATGTTACTGAATCTAAGATGTCATCACTTGTAAGACATGTCACTATTTTGTATATCACTAAGAAAAAATTGCTGCCAATAAAACTGATACAATACTTCTTAATCACTTAAATTTTTTTATTTTGTATTTTTTGAAAGAAACTTTTAGATTAGACTTAAACTTTTACCGTATGTTGAGCATGTTCATAGATTAAGAAGAAAAAAAGTATATGAAGAATTGTTTATGGTTTTCCTAAAAATATCTTTCTATTCCAAGGTTGACTTTTTTCAATCACTTTCTTGACTAAGAAAGTCTTTTTTTTTTTTTTTTTAAACCCAGTGCTCTTCTTTGTGTTATTAAAGACTGTGATGATGCATGCAGCTTTTTTTTTTTTAAACATCTTTATTGAAGTATAATTGCTTTACAATGGTGTGTTAGTTTCTGCTTTATAACAAAGTGAATCAGTTATACATATACATATGTTCCCATATCTCTTCCCTCTTGCATCTCCCTCCCTCCCACCCTCCCTATCCCACCCCTCTAGGTGGTCACAAAGCACCGAGCTGATCTCCCTGTGCTTTGCGGCTGCTTCCCATTAGCTATCTATTGTACATTTGGTAGTGTATATATGTCCATGACACTCTCTCCCCCTGTCACATCTCACCCTTCCCCCTCCCCATATCCTCAAGTCCATTCTCTAGTAAGTCTGTGTCTTTATTCCCATCTTGCCACTAGGTTCTTCATGGCCTTTTTTTTTTTTTTCCTTAGATTCCATATATATGTGTTAGCATACTGTATTTGTTTTTCTCTTTCTGACTTACTTCACTCTGTATGACAGACTCTAACTCCATCCACCTCATTACAAATACCTCCATTTCATTTCTTTTTATGGCTGAGTAATATTCCATTGTATGTATGTACCACATCTTCTTTATCCATTCATCCGATGATGGACACTTAGGTTGCTTCCATGTCCTGGCTATTGTAAATGCAGCTTTTTAAAGAATAACTAAAGCCGTAGGTGCTGGCTCTTACGTGGCTCTGTCCTCATGTAGATGCAGCAGGGCTGGAGCTAGGTGGTGTGGGGACTGAAGTTTATAAAATTCGGGGAGGGAGGTTTTCAAAAAAAGAACACAAAATCACAGATACAAAATTAGGTATGATCATGATTATTTATTCAGAATGAGAAAAACAAATATTACAAAATATTATAAATTTGTGAAGTCAAATTTTGCAATCAGGAGTTGTCAAATACCACAAACAGTCCAAATTACCAAAAAAAAAAAAAAAAAAAAAAATTCTTTCATTAACTGAGTACTTGGGCTGCCTCGACAATGCTCTTTTTCCCACATTTTTTTTGGCTGCAAACTCAGTGATTGCTGCGTCATATTGAGCTATGTAATAGTTATCAAATTGACTTTAATATGAGAAGCAGTTTTTGTCATTGGAACACTCAATTCTTCAGACCATTTCACCACTTCGATTTGATTTTTCATGCCATTTCATATGAGATTGCCAGATTCCATCAGGACAAGATGCTATAGTTACACTAAGAAAAGCCATCTCATGTATTGGAATGTATGAAACTTCACCCACGGAGATGTCTGTAGTACTTGCAGTTTGAGGCACAGTTCCATGTTTGTCCTCTTAAAACAGAGGACTTCTAATAAATTGTGTGATTTTCATAATAAAGTATGGTTTGTTTCCAGTTGTAAACATGTCATTGTTGAGTTTCTCTACAGAAGAGCACTTCCACGTGGATCTGGATTGATGATAACTGAGCCCTCTGCTTGCAGTGTTACACCTTTGATGACTGCAAGAAATTTGCATAGGCTAGCTTTTGGCTCTGTACATTTCGAACCTTATTTTCCCTTCACTACCCCCATGCTTGAGGTGTTAGAGCTGTATTCGTCTGCTTTGGCTGCCATAACAAAACACTACAGACAGGGCAGCTGAAAAAACAGAAATGTGTTTTCTCACTGTTCTGGAGACAGGAAGTCCAAGATCAAGGTGTCTGCAGGTGTGGTTTCTCCTGCGGCCTCTCCTTGGCTCGTAGACCACTGCCTTCTCACTGCGTCCTCCCAGGGCCTTTTCTTTTTGCACGGGTATCCCTGGTGACTCTTCCCTTTCTTTTTTTTTTTTTTCTCCTTTTTAACTTTATTATGGAATAATTGACAAATATAATAGTATATATTTAAAGTGTACAGTGTGATAGTTTTTTGTTTTTTGTTTTTATAATGCAAAGAAGGCTTTATTACTATGAGATGGACTGTTTCACAAATTAGGATATGCATTCTTCTTCCGCCATCTCCACCCAGAAAAAATAACCACTTCTAATGTGTACTCATTTCACTTTGAATACCTCTCTTAGAGTATTTAACACATTGTATCAGATATTTTGGAGTATTTACATTTCTCAGTTGGACTGTGCACTCCTCAAGGGCTAGTGATTGTGGTCCTCCCCAAAAGAGGTGTGCTAGTAAATCTTTCTGGGAATAAAAATAATTACAATTTACAAATAATAACATATACAATACTATATTGTAAAATCCGTATAGGTGATTGATTCTTACAGAATGCTTTGGTTGATTTTTACCAAACTCTTGTCTCTATAGCCCTGTCTGTAGCCAGCCTATAGGTGTGCAATTGTTGAAGAAGGTAGTGCTAACATAAAGGGTCATTGATATTTTTGTCAAGTAAAAGAGTAAGATGAAAATTAAACTTTACTTTTTCATCAATGATGTGACTTCTCGCTAACTCATTAATAGTTTAAAAATAGTATTAGAAGATTATTTATTTCAGCGTAACACTTTAAATTTAATTTGATTAATATTTTTTTTCTATTACTTTCTCAAGTCTAGACCCGTGGTCCCCAACCTTTTTGGCACCAGGGACCAGTTTCATGGAAGACAATTTTTCCACGGACTGGGGGCAGGTGGGGATGGTTTCAGGATGATTCAAGCGCATTACATTTATTGTGCAGTTTATTTCTATTATTATTACATTGTAATATATAATGAAATAATTATATAACTCACCATAATGCAGAATCAGTGGGAGTCCTGAGCTTGTTTTCGCTTGCCGCTCACTGATAGGGTTTTTTTTTTTTTTTTCCACACACACACACTGTATTTTATTTTTACAAGAGATAAATAGACTGACACCAAGCATTGTAAATGGATGACCACAACAAAAGCAACAATGATTGCAATGACCAAACACGAAACACACTCATGCTATGTCATAATATTGACATTCAGTCCAGTAATCCTCCACTGTAACAGCTCCTTTACTTTGCAGTGAAAATTGATTTGTATATTCTTTGCCTCTGAGTCCTTGTGGGATTTTTTTTTTTTTAATTCAAACAGAAAGTCACAAAAATTATAATCATCCTCATCAGTTCACTCAGTCCCATGTAATTAATTTTTTTTTTTCATCTTGATCTTTTGTTAGCACTTTTATGAGTTCATCAGTTTTTCATTAGAGTTCTGAAAATGCTTATTCATTCAGTTCAGCAGTACAGTCAGTTACCAGAAACCTGTACTTGTCAGAGTCTCTTCCATGAATTCCTCTTCCCTTTCTTATAAGGACACAAGTCCTATTGGATTAGGGCCCCATCCTTATGACCTCATTTAACCTAATCACCTCCTTAAAGGCCCCATCTCCAAGTATAGTCACATTGGGGGTAGGGCTTCAATCTATGAATTTGGGGTGGGGGTAGGGGGACACTTCTGGGCCTACACCTTTGTGCCAGGTTGCTGGGTGAGGTGACATAGCGGGTGGTGGGGCAAACCTGGAAGCATTCTTATAATGAGATGACTAGCGATGACTTGGTTAAACTTCCAAGTGTCTGTGAGCCATGTAAGCCTCATCGAACCTCAACTACCAACCAAATGACCTGTTTCTCCTGTTCAACTTCCCCTGAACAAGGTCCCTACCCAACCTGAGGAGAATGGAGGTGGGGACAGTTCAGAGAAGAAGGAGACCATGGTCCTCACCAGTACTGGTTGAATATCTTACCTTTGCAGGTTTAACTCATGCAATTACACTGTTAGGGTGCATCTCAGGGCCTTGGTCAGGTCCTGTGCAAGTGACCCTACCAGAAGCTTAAATTTTATTAGTTTTGTGGTAAATCCATCTCTGAGAACTAACTTAATTTTGATGCCATCTATGGGAAAATCCCAAAACACATTGTGATTTCACCATTCTCCAACCCCTCCCTACAACTATTTGACTCCTAGGGGTTAAAAAGTATTTTACTTCATCTACAGGATTTTCTTCTAAATTGCTAACATCCAACCTGAAAGGTTTTTTTTTTTTTTCCAATTAGACCTTTTATTTTAAGACAATGTAGATTCACATGCAGTTGTGGGCAATAATATAGAAAGACCCTGTGCCCCTTTTACTCAGTTTCCCGCAATGGTAGCATCTTGCAAAACGATGGTACAACATCACAACCCAGATAGGGACACAGATACAGTCAAGACACAGAAAATTTCCATCACTATCAGAATCCTTCCTGTTGAACTTCTGTAGCCACACCCACTTCCCTCCCACCTTCGTCCTCTCCTTGATCTCTCACATCCACTAATCTGTTCTCCATTTCTAAAATTTTGTCATTTTGAGAATGTTGTATACAGTAGTCCCCCCTTATCTGTGGTTTTGCTCTCTGTGGTTTCAGCTACAGTTAATTGTGGTCTGAAAATATTAAATGGAAAATTCCAGAAATAAACAATTCATAAGTCTTAAATTGTGTGCTCTTCTGAGGAGCATGATAAAATCTTTTGCTGACCTGCTCTATCCTGCCCAGGATGTGAATCATCACTTTGTCCAGTGTATCCATGTTGTATATACTAGCTACCTGCTAGTATAGGAAAAAACATGGTATGTATGGGTTTTGGTTTGAAATCTGCTACTTTAGGCATCCACTGGGGGCCTTGGAACATATCCTTCATGGATAAGGGGGACCACTGTTAATGGATCATATAGTATGTAACCTTTTTTAAGATTTTTTTTTTCTACTCAGCATAGTTCTCTGGATATTCATCCAAGTTGTCTGTCTTCTTCTCTCACAATTCAGAGTCTCCTTATATTTGTTTTAAATATAATGTTCAAGGTTTTCAGTTGTACATATCGAAAGGAATTGGGAAAGGACATCTATTCCCTTCTTGGAAGCAGAAGTCCACCCTGCAGGTTTTGATGCTGGTAGTTTTGACGTTTGTTCCTGCGCAGGCAATGGCGATGACATAACGACAGCTGCCTTGCCAGGAGCTAAGTCAGAGGCGGTAATAGATGAAAAAAAGTCTTAGAATGCAATACCGTATATTATGTAGCCTGTGATGAGTATTTTCCTGTAAGTTACAGACCATATAGCAGGTAATCTCTCAATTATCCATACTTTAAAGCTCACCAGAATTCTGGTCTCCTCACTTCTGTTTGCCAGTCTGAAGGTATTTAATAGCAGAAGGATATTAAACTTGGCAAATGTTTAACAAAGCCATTGAGAGGTTTGTGCACATAGTTTGTGGCACAGTTTGGGTGTCCCAGAAGGAGTAGAGCCTGCAGGATGTTTATTTGGGGGTGTCCCAGGCATCGGCATCTGTGGGAGAAGCAGAAGGAAGCAGGATGGGGCAGAGGGAGAGGTCTAGCCATGGTGGCCTCAATGACCCTGTGTGGAGCTCGATGCTAGATGAGTCTACAGAATTGTCCAGAGCTGGACCTGGCTGGTCAGGCCTTTATGCATCTGCTCAGCAGACTCTCTGGATGGGGGCTATGTGGAGAGGGCACATGAGGTCAGCCAGGTGGCTCTCTGCAGCAGAGATATCCCTGAAAGGACTGGCCACCGAGGTCTGTCTGCCCCCAGCACTCCGAGTAGCTGGGCATCACATCTTTCATCTAAGGGGACTCCTGGCACTGCCTCGTAGTGCCCACCACGGTGCGTCAGTAAATATACATGTAGTAAAGATACATTCTCCAGAGTGTTCTACTATTAGGGGTGCATAATCAAAAAGTTGGCTAACCACCGACCTTGAAAGCTGATTCTTTTTGTGGGGAAAAAATGCCAATACCTCAGTTAATAATAACTCATAAGTTCTCATTGGTTGATATGAGTTTTTTGGTCGTTAGGGTGGCTTTTTCCCCCTAAAAGGGATGACTTACATTTATTGGGGGTTTTAGATTAACATTCAATTTATTCAAATTAAAAAACATCCAAGTTTTGTTTTCCTTAAGCCTGTAAATTCCACTTGTAAGTCTTATTGTTCTTTTTATAAATCCAGTGGATTTTAACAATCCTATTCAAGGGTGATTTTATTAGTGTTCCAGTGAACAGACAAAACTATCCTAAATAATCAGCCTCTTTTACAATTTGGTTAATTAAATTCCTTTGAACATTTTTTACTGCATTTATAAATATAATGTATTTGATTTCTCCTCTGTAGTTGATATAATAAATTAAACTTATGGATATAGTAAATCTCAACTTCTCTTAAGCATTCCAGCACTGTTTACAAACCTAGCCAAATTCTCTTAAACCTTTCAGCTTAAAATCTCAAGCCTAAAATAAAATGCACATTTTAATGGAATCACCAAGTGAATTCATTGGTTCTGATAGAGGAGATTATCCCCAAACACTTTAAATACCAAACATACACATTGTAACATACAAGCATTTATAGTCTAACCTTCTCTTGGGAGCTGGCTAGTTCTCTGATTGTCAGAAGCTTTCAGGTTCTTTTAGGCAGATGGTGACGGCCCAACCAGGTGAGAGGAGCAGATCTCAAACCAAACTCTGCCTTCCACATGGATATTTATTAAACAAACTCTTATTATTAAGTGTGTGAGCTCAGTGAAGTCCCATTTCTCTGTCTTGTTGGTGGTCTGACTGCAATGCAGGAAGGTTTATCTGAGGAAGATATGACATTATCCACAGGCCAGACTTCTCCCAACTTGATGGCTAGACATGGGAGTTTTAAGACATCAAATGTTGGTGACGTCATTTACTGGGTTCTTCTATCCTATTCATGAAGTGTGGGGATTGTAACTAACATATTTTACTTAATCACATAACTTGCATACCACTAATTTCACTAACAAAAACATTTTTCAGACTCTTTCTATATTAATTAGAAAAACCTTGGGCTTTGATGGAGATTTGGGTGGCTGAAGCTCTTGGTGTAGCCTTCTTGGTGTACAGTAGGCTTGTTGGTGAGAATGCCAACCACAGGCTGGGGTTCTTCATAAGGCCACTGACTATACCTAAGGTATAACTTAAACTGATATATAACACTGCCTATGCAAAGTATTTTAAGATAGATTATACACATCTTAACGCCTTCCAAGGGTAAACGATGCCCTTGGAAGTTTTAGAGTTTGTTAGGGACTGAATTTTGTCAGCCCCCCCACCCCAGCCCCCACCCCTCAAATTCATACGCTGAAGCCCTATGAATCTCCAATGCAATGGCATTAGGAGGTGAGGCCTCTGGGAGGTAATTAGGTTTAGGTGAGGTCATGAGGGTGGGGTCCTCAAGATGGGATTAGTGTCTTTATAAGGAGAGATAGCAGAGAGCTTCCTCCCTCTCCCTCTCACCTCCATGTGAGGACAAAGGCATAACCTGCAAGCCAGGAAGAGGGTCGTCACCAGTACCTGACCATGTGGGCACCTTCATCTTGGACTTTTACCTTCCAGAACTATGAGAAATAAGTTTCTGCTTTCTGAGTCCATTGAGTCTGTGGTGTTTTGTTAAGAGAGCCTGAACTGACTGATACACCATTCCAGGAATATGGGGGTTCTCATCCTGAGCAGAAAGGTGTCACTTCTCTTTAAGAGAATTTTGTCTGGGATCCACGTCCTGGATTCCCAGGTCTTCTTGTGCTTCAGATGGATGTGTGGAGTCTTTTAATAATCATCCGTAGGGAGACTATAGGGACTCCTAGACCACACCATTCAAATGGGATGGCCCTGCAGCCCGTGTCCTCTGGGTTCAAGTTAACTCTCACCAGTTACCGAGTTAAGTGTGAGTTGAATGAAGCCCTCAGTCCCACTGAGATCTCACTAACTTCCTCCCCTACTTGGTTAGATTTTACATTTCTTTAGCTCTCTCAAATAATTTTAATGCTTTCCATTTTCCTTCACAGAATTAGCACATAATTCTTTCCTCTTATTTACATCACAGTGAGTCCCACCCCACTGCCTTGAAGCGAATCTCTTTTAGAAATTCTCTTTATTTTTCTGTTTTATTCTTTAACCTCAATTATGAAATATTGATCTATGTAGAAGAACTATGTAGTGTACGCATACTGTGAAGCATAGTAATACAATAAACACTCAGGATACTGGAATACCTTATAAAATCAAAGGAAGAAGGAACCACTGTGCCTCGGGAGGACAGGATGTGCTGTAGTTCTGGATTCTTAGAAACAAGGGCTTCCGGGTCATGTCTCTAGGTTGTGGCTGTCAATCCGATGATTCAACTCCAAATGCCTTCTCTCCTGTGTGTCTTCCTCGAACTCCCAGGAAGAAAAGTCTGTTTGACCTAGCGTGGTCACACACTCAACCCTGGGGTTAGGGTGTGGCAGGTCTTGTGGTTGGGGACATAGTAGGGTAGGATAGCTCCTCCAAAGGAAAAGTTAAGGTAGGTGAAACAAACATTCATTTCTTATGCTCCACAAGCCAGGAGCTGCTGGTGGGGCTTAGCCAGGGCTCCCTGCCCTTGTTGTCTCTTGTTTCCCATGTGGGTTTCCCCTTGCATTTGGCAGTTGCGGGCCAGAGTAGCCTGCTCCCTGGCTGGCCTCACTTCACTATATTGCATGGAAAACCCTTGAGTATCATTTGAGTGTTATTTTCCCTTACCAATTTTCCAGCATTGATGTAGATTTTCTTGTCATCTGATGCTAATTTTGAGAAGGGATTAAATTTAGTGCTTGAATCATATTTTGAACCATAGGAGATATTTCTGGGGCAGGTTGGCAGGGTTTGTGGGTGGGATAGGAAGAGAGGGGCAAGAAAGAAGGCGAAGGAAGTTGAATACAGCAACATTCTCCAAGTAAGGGAATACATGAACAAATTCTGGGGAAAAGAGAGACAATGGGTAGAGTTTTAAACCTTATGGGTCTGGAGGAATCTCATAGTGAAGCTGAAACTGACCTCTGTATCCCAACACCGAATTAAATCTTGGAGACAGAGTTTTGGGTGAAGTAAAAAATAATAGCTTTATTGCTTTGCCAGGTAAATGGCCACAGAGGGCTAATGCCCTCAAAACTGTGTCCCAACTTGAAAAGGGTAGTGAGACGTTTTATGGTAATGGTTCAAAGAGGATGTGATCAGCTTGTGAACATTCTCCTGATTGGTTTGTGGTGAGGTAATTGGGAATCAGCATCATCAACCTTCTGGTTCTAACCGGTCTGGGGTCTATGTGCTTGTGGGCAGCGTACCCTTGTTAAGCATTAACTTCTCCCACCTGGAGGGGGTTTCAGTATCTGCAGAACAGCTCAAATATATTGTTGTGTGTATCCCTTGATGGGGAGTCAAGACCTTGCCCCAAGGCTGCACTATTGTTTCTCTTGACTGTTTCTTCCTTGTCTCACATCCCCTCCCTTCCTTAATTAACAACAGCTTGAATCTGCCTGCTGGAACTTAGGGGAGGTCATGGAGGCTGAATGAAGCCTATTTCCTGTAATCAAAGAAATGGGGGACACAGAAAGGCTTTTGTGCCCAAGAGCACCAAAGGGCCCTTCTCAGTATCAATAGGTTGATGCAAATGTGGGCTGGATTGCTTGACCTCCGTTCCACTTGGGGGCCATGGTTCTCTGCTCATGCTCTTACTCTCAAAGTTTTGGTTTTCTCCATCTGCTTCATCTTTGTCTGCAATCTTTTGCGCCCAGCTTGGTAAAAGTAATAGCAAAAATGATAATAACTACCATTTTTAGGAGCTTATGTAGCAGACACACTTAACACTTGCTATATGTTTAACTTAATTTTCAGAGCAGCCCTGCAAGGTAGGTCTTTCTATCTCTAATTGATAAGGTGGGGAAACCGGAGCTTTGTGAAGTTACTTCTGCTCAGTTTGACTTGGGGTTTTGTCATCAGCTTCCACAGCTGCCTGGCTGGAGAGGCAGGATGGTCAAAAGTCTGAGAGGAGTCTGCCTGCCTGATTGGGATCTTGTCTCCATCATCTACTGGTTGTGTAACCTCATAACTTCCTTAACCACTCTCGGCCTCAGTTTCCCCATCTGTAAGATGAGGATCATCACAGAACTTACCAACAAGGTCATTGTGATAACTAAAGAAATTACACATGAAAAGCACTTGAAACAGTGCATAGTATATAATGAGCACAGTGTCAATGTAAATGGTTGTTGCTCTGTGTCCGTGTGTAGTATATAGAAGAGAGCTTTCCTGGGAGTCAGGGCTATTAGCTAACTGTGGATTTTGAGGCAGGGCATTTTGCTCTTTGATTCTATTGATTTGACTGTGAAATTAAGAGGCAGATGAAATGTTCTCCAAGGGCCTCTTAAGCATTCGTCGGAATGAATGAGGGGCCAGGGCATGTTTCTGCACTGCCTGAGGTCCTTGCCATTTCCACAAAGGGTGAAAAGCCACAAAGGGTGTCTACTGAGATCAGCCCACCTGGACAGGCCTTCTGCCCAGAATGTCTCTTGCTTGTGGAGGCAGAACTAGCCCCATCCAAGGAAGCCTGGGCTCACGGATTGTAAACCAGGACTCCTTGAAGTGGGGTATTAAGAGCAATGGAACCAAGTGCAGGGTCTTCAAGGATGTGGCAGAAGCAGTGATGGTTCAAAGACACACACCTTCAAGGCAAGAATTCTTACCTTTCTTTGTCCCCTGGACCCCTTTGGCCATCTGATGAGGCCCATGTACCTTTTTCCAAATAATGTTTTTAAATATATGAACTACATAGGATCACAAAGAAAACCAATTGTGGTAAAATATAAGTACCAAATATATATATATATATATACCCACACACATATATATATATATTTGGTGATTTAGTAATATATGGGCTTCTTTATTACCATATTAAATAGCAAGCTCCAGCTCCAGCAAGCTCCTACTCATGGGAGGTCTAACAGCTACCTAAAGTTTGAAATAGTGATGAGAGTAAATATTTTCAGACATCTGCACAACCTTAATGTCATGTGAAAATACCTGTAATTTCTCTTGGTGATAAAGTTCCCGAAGCTACTGTGGTTTGCTGCCTGCATTCACATTTGAAGGAAATGCTAAATTTCAGTTAGAGGTTAGTGAAAATAAAGATGTAATTTTTTTCCCATCCAAGTTTATAGATTCCCTAATTCATGCAACCCCAATAATGTCTATGATTCTATTACCCAAAGGCAGATGCATAATGATATACAGGTTGGGAGGCATGCCAGAGGCTGGGAAAGAAGAATGTCTAAACAAGAGCTGCAATATTCCTGATCTGTCCATGGGAAGGTCTTCTAGAGAGGGTGGAAATGAGAAAATCCCTCTCAAAATGGCAAAATATTCATTGTAGAGGCATAAATTATTGAGAAGCAGTATGACATTGTGCTCTTATGCCCATGAAGTAGGCAAGGGTTGGCATGGGTCGTTTTTGGCCTGAATTTCTTTCAGAGATTCTTGCAGACAGGCTGGGGTGTGAATTTCCTGTGAACGTGTCATCAGGTTAAATATGTAAAAATACTGGCTTATCACCCATAATGCAATGGATTAGTGGAATGATTTAATGCAGCTCTCAATAGCACAGTTAAGATTTATGTGGATAATCATCCCAATGGTGGGAATGATAAGTTATCACATTTATTATTTGGATATAGAAAGGTCTTTCATGAATTCTCTGGGTTCTCACAATTCAACCTTATGCTAGAAAAGATGAACAGTTTTTAGATTTAATTAGAGAGTACTAGAAAGGTAAATTGAGAGGGTATAAAGCATCTATAGTAGCCTATGTATTAAGACTAAAAGAAAAAAATGGAAGATATTTGTTTTCTGACATAGGCAAATCTGGTGGACACACAGTAATCTGAAGTTTTAAGGCCAACAGTGAACATGTTCTAGGATGTCTGCATAGGGGCCGTCATTTCTGGATAATTTTATGGCTCTCCCAGAACAGAATCAGCGGAAGCCAACCAGTGGGACCCAGATTCCTGAGGGGTTGTGGAATTAATACAAAGACCTGTGAGTATCTCTCTGCATGTGTTCTACATTTTTCCAACCATGAGAGAGTTCTCACTAAATTTCTTGGTACTCAAAAAGGATCTTTGAAAAAGTTAGGAACCATTGCTCTAGAGGATAGGCAATTACTTCCATGGAAATATGATTTCAAATTTATTCTCAGCAAATTTCAAAAGCCACCAGCATGTTCAGCTATTCACGTAATGCGTTTCAGAGGTATGGCTTTTATGAAACAGCATACTCAGTTTCATACACCAAACTTTATTTCCTTATCTTTTTCATTTCTTTACTAAGTTCTTCTTAAAAAAAACGCTAGAACCTCAGTTTTTAAGTTCTATTTCAATATTATTTTAAAACTTATGTTCATAAATAAGCTTGAGTTTGTAGCTAGAAACTGGCCATAAAAGACTCAGGCTGCAATTGTTTCTAAAGGAAACACTGCATTTAATTTTGAGCTCAAATTAAATGAAGCAAGAAAGAAATGTAATGGAGGCTTTTTACTCATCTTTGGAAAATCGAAGATGGTGGGGAAATTTATCAGAGAAAAGCAGTCAATCTGTATTGTGTTTTTGAGAGGTGATTCATTTATGTGTCAATACATGGTATTTTTGTTTGTTTGTTTGAACTGATGGAATTTGGGAATCTGATGGGATTCTGGAACTTTCTGAAAGGGACTAATGGAAGATATTTTTTAGTTGGTTATTTTCTCTACCATGGCAGTGGCCTACTTGTGAATGCAGTGGAGAAAAGCATCAAGTGGCCAGAAGGTGGAGAGGCAGTGGCCAGGAGGACTTTGAAGGTGTGTAGCAGCCTCAAAGTCCTCAGGTTCTTCTGAAACTTAGCAGCTGACCTGGGAAGCCCAAGGTAAGAATTCATAATGTTCAAAAGGAATTTTCTCTTCCTGCCTGGAGATCAATTTGATCTCCAATGTTAAAGGTCAGCTTGATAAACAGTGTTAGATCAACTAAGGATAAAGGACAGTTCACGGTGAGTCTTCAAGGTCATTTCCCCGTGACAGTTGCCTACAATATGGAAGCACAGGCATCTCAGACCTGAGAACCATACTACTGAAACACGCTTGCAGCCCAAAGTCTCCCTGCCCTACACACTTCTGCTCTTGTATGGACAAGATAAGGATTTTTGTAAGAATTCTACAACAGAGGATTGAGACATGGTGATGGCCATTTAGAGGAGGCTGTGAAGTGGGAGCTTTAGCACAACGTGTTAGGACACGGGTCTCCTGCTAGAGGGAGGGGTTAACTGCATAGCAGGCTCAGCAGGTAAGCTCACGTAGGATAAGAAATGCACTTTTAGAATTGGGTTTCTTGAGGACTCATTCAGCAGGCTAGCCGCTGTATTGGCCTCTGCAACTTCTGGACAGAACCAGAAGGTTCAGCAGGCTCCCGCACAGCAGCTGCCTGGCTGCAGTTGGCAGGTGGTCAAGGAGATCGACAGACCCAGGTTGGTCCTAAGGATGCGAAAAGGTCAACACATGAGGAGCATGTCATTACAACACCTTCTGAAACTGACATAATTCCTTTAAGAAATAGCCAGGAAAAAAGTCTCGGTCTTCCATCTCTCAGGGCCAGCCTCCTCTGTCTTGTTCTCTGGGCAATCCTGTGTGCTCAAAAGCTGTCTGGAGCAAGCCCCAGCTCCTGGGATCCCATGTACAGACTTGATTTCCTTGAGATTTAAGGTCTTAAGAACGAAGCAAGTGTGGGGCATCAGGCCATTGGCTTATTGCCTGTCTATTCTTCCAGGCACCAGAGCGGAAGGGCTCATTAGATGTACTCTTAGTAGAGGTATTTTCAATGGGGAACAAACATAGGTTAATTAAAACCTATGTGTTAATTGTTAAACAAAGGTAATTGTGTCTTTGATTGTAATCACTGATTTTGTGGGGAGAGGGAAATGAGAGAAGGGACCTTGATTTAGGTAGCAGCTTGACATTATGTCACTTGATTATGCTCTTCAAAAACACTGAACTCGGAAGTACAGCAACATTAAGTTCCCAAAGGGTGAGTTCATCCTTGAAAAACAGCAAACAGTGAATGTCCTCGGTGGGTCCCAGTATGGAGCCTGGAGCAAATACGCTGGGGAATGTCACAGCCACTCCGCGAATCTCATCATCTGTGTGATTTCCCCATGGGCTGTAGGCTCTTTGGGGGAAAAGTCAATTGATCTTGACCTTTGCTTTTTTATATTATTCACAAATGCTTGACATTCAAATATTTGTTGAAAGAATGAGTGAAGGAAGGAAGGAGGCAGGCCAGTTTCGTCCAGTTAAGGTCAAGGCTACAAGCACTTGTTAGTTCTATGCAAAACTGAGACATAGGCAATGATTGGTTTTCATCTCTTTTATGAAGCTGTCCTTACATCTTCAGGAAAAAGGGTCCATGGCCCTCACTGATCCCACTAAATGACCCATAGCATGTCCACTTTCCCATCTTACTTCTCATTTTTCTTTCCTACTCTTGCTGACTCATGAAGTCACAGACATAGCAAATGTGTATAAACATAGAATAACATGAAAACATAATCTAGCTCACCAAACATTCTTTCTAATTTCTAGGTAATATCTGCTCCAAGAAAGGCAGCCTTCCCAATGTCCAGCTTGATATGACTCAGGAGCCACCTCTCACCCTTCTAAAACATCTAAACTCCTTGAAGTCTAGAGCCAAGAGCAAAGCCACAGGAGAGATGAAGTGTCTCCTCTTCTGCCAACATGAGCTCATTTTTTGAGGGGTTCAATTTTTTTCCCCCAAGAGGATCTAAACATTTTCTTAAGTAACCCACACTGGAAAAGATCTTTCTTAAAGGAGAAATTTGTCCACCAACAGTAGAATAAGATATCAGAGGAACATCATCATTTATACAAGAGAAACACATATGTGTGACATGCATTCTCTACAGAGTGATGCTTCCCCCAAGGAGGCAAAAATTGGTTCTCAGAGGTGGGGGGCATGGGTGAGAAAAATCTTAGACATTACAATGATTTGTGGACCTCTAAAATGTCATAGGGCATAGACAGATATACAGTGTGTTGGTGCCATTTAGATTTCATGGGAAGGGGCGATTAGGAAAAGTCTAAAAAGGCTCTTTGTGCAGGAGGGATGATGATGAAAAAAAGTTGAGAAACACTGATCTATGTTAAGCGAGGTCATTTTCTTCACCACGTTTTGAGGCCCAGCTCACATCCAGACTTCTCCAGGAAGCTTTCCTTCCTTACAGCCTGTCCCAGTCAACGAATTCTCAGAACTGTTTTGGTCAAGGCTGTAGAAGGGGTAATAGCTGTGGTGCTATCTTGTGACTTTCTCTGAAGCCCCCTGAGGGAGAGCAGAGGCATCAGTACAAGCGTGGGGCCTGGGGGTGTGGGCTGTGGGTTCCAGAGGGTCTTGCCTGCTGCAGGACACCCCCCGGGCCATCCCACATGTGTGATCCCCATTCTAGAATAAGCAGAGGTGAGAGTTAGGGGGGCCTCGTGACAACACCAGCCCAAAGGGCAGGAGCAGGTTCATAAATGAGAGATAGAGCCTGCGATGAGGGAGCAGATGTGAACTGTGAGAGGGCAAGGAGGGTCTTACTACAGACACCCTTGGGGGTTGTCATTGCCTTCATGTTGCTGTGTTGGTTGGCTTCAATGTAGAAGATTGGGACATTCATTTATTTATCTGGTTACTTATTCAATCACCGTGCCAGGCATTATTCTGGTTCCTACATACATAGCAACTGACTAGAAGGACCCAGTCTTTCCTCTCCGGAGCTTAATCCTTGAGGGGAAGCCAGGCAATCAACACAAACAAGAAATAACATAGCCATCTGTAATAAAGTTATTCAATAAAACTGGGTGGAGGGACAGAGAATGACCGAGTGCTCCTCAGATCAGGAGATCAGGATGGACCACTCTGAGTCGAGGGCCCCTGAAGGATGAGGATGATGCCAGCAGGGGTAGGTCTGCGAGAAGTACATTCTTGGCCAAGAAATATTCTTGCAAATGTCCTGAGAGGGGATGGGAAATGACCTCTGGCTACATTATGGATAGCAGGTCATAGAGGGACAGGAGTGAGTGAAGGAGGCCTTTGTGGTTGTAAAAGCCAGAGATGGTGGTGGTGTGGCCCTGGTGAGAGATGGATGGATTCAGGTTAAGCTTTGGAGGTAGAGCCAGGAGGGTCTGATGGACTGGATGTGTGGTGCGAAAAAAAAATAAAGACATCAGAGATGATTCCCAGGCTTTTGACTCGAGATGCTATGTAAGGGGAAAAAAATCACTGCTAAAATGGGGAGGACGGGGTGAGAAAGAGGTCTAGGAAGAAAAGTTTGTTATTCTTATTTATATACAAGTGGAGATGTCAAATAAGCAGTTAAATACACAAATCAAGCATCCAGTGGAGAGATCAAGGATGGGGATAAAAATTTAGGAAACCTGAGCCATAGCCAAGGACATGAGAGAGAAAGGCATCCTACACTACTGCTGTTAAGAAACACTCATGGCGAATTTGGCATATATTCTACCTTTGTCCTTGCCTTGCTTTCCTGTGGGGACTAGCTTATGTGTGTACCAGAGGAGATGATAGATTCCCCCAGTTAGCGGCCAGATCTGTTACTTCTTTGTGTCTTTCACAGTACATGTGGGATCTCAGTGACATGCGGGTGATCTTTCATCTTGTACTACTGTTCAGAGAGAAACCTGACTTCTTTTTCTCACTGTGAAACCAGGGAGGGTCCTTTGCTCTGGCTTTGTGTGAGGTCCAGGCCACTGTGGTTTCCTTCTCACCTATAAGAGGCTGCCTTAAGCCTCCACCTCCACCTCTGCCCTGGAGAGTTATCAGAGGACAGGGACTTGGTGTGTTCCATGCCTTTCTTCTTGACCAGACCTCCCATTTTTCTCTCATCTGAAGCAAAAACCAAACCAAACCAAACCAAAAAAGGCAAATGAGGCTCAAATCTTACTTAGAAAACAAACATGGAGACGATAACTCCCCCTCTTTCCTTTATTTCTCATATCCAGGGAGCTAACTTTTTGTTTTCCTTTGCTGGAAGTGAAATGAATGTATCCCCCTTTCTGTTTGTTTTATAATATTTGCTTAGCAACTCCTTAGCAATGGTAGGAAATTACAACCTGTCTCAGTCAACTCATTCTCAGAACTGTTTTCCTCCAGGATGTTGAGGAGGTCTTCTCTTCCTCAATCCTCTGACAGGGAAGATGAGAGAAAGAATCAGGGAGGGGGCAGCCACTTAAGATCGAGAAAGTGTTTTTTGCTAGAAAAACTCCTAAAGGCACAGGGACTTCACCATAAAAGGTACAGATTCTAATCAGAATATTTTGGAAATCTTCTCCACAAATACGTAGCAGACATCAATACTACTTCGTGATGACACATACTATTCCTAATCATTTCAGGTCAGACCTTCAGAGAAGTGCTAGCACTCAGAAGATGCTTAAGAAAAATGTGTAGCTTGAGTCATTAACTCAGTTCATCATGCACTGTGTCCAGCAGCAAAATTTTAGCCTTCTCTGATTAGGAGTCAAAAAACAGAAGGCAAAGTCGGAAGCCTAATATCGTCTTTATGAAATTCTGTCCTCCTAGGATGACTAGCAGCTATTGCCCGATTCCCATGTATTTTATAACCAGTAATTTGATAAAGCTAACTCCTCAGTGCCCTGATCCCAATAACTGGGAATCAGTGCTAACCAAGGACATAAAAAGGGGAGTGCTTGAGGTACTGACCCGTCATGGACACAGTTTTCTGACCAAGGAGAAAGGATGCTGTTTGCAATTAAAGAAAGCATGGTCCGCATTCTGTAGTTGTGAGTGAGCACAGACGGGATAGAAACTGGGTCTGCTTCTGGTGGCAGCCATAACCATGCCTGATCCAGCAGGCAGTCCTCAGAATTTGAAAGGAAACCGGCACTGTTTGGGGATTATGAGAAAGCCAGTGGAAATCTCACGGGACCACAGGGGGCTCTTCCCTCCTGCTCCATCCTTCAGTATTCTGCAAGAGATAGTTTGTAAGATATAGTTCATTTCACATACATGATTTAAATGGAATGCAAACAAATTTGTTATTATTACTTTCCCCTTTAAAATGTTAATCCAATTTCTAGTGTATGTTTTAAAAATTCATTAAAAAATACATTAATTCTGAAAAAATACAGCATCCTTAAAAATACAAATGGATTTGACTTACTCTGCAAATCTCCTTGAATACATATGAAACTAATAAAAATAAATAAAGGGGATGAGAAGCTATAAGACTGAAACACACACATACACACATACACACAAAGGAGATAAAGCATCATTCAATAGAATAGCAAACAAATGATTCTCTTAAAGAAAATCTCTAAAATTTGCTTAGAGTAATGGAATCTTCATGGTTTTGAAATAAATCAAGGCTCTTGGCACAATGCTAATATGCATAAATTTTCAGTTTTCCCCACAACTGTAACTCCAAAATGGAAAGTTGGCTTTGTTTTTGGGGTAAACAAACCTATTGTATATTTCATATTTGCTGTACCCTTTCTTAAATATTTGGTTTTGAAAAATAATCCATTTAATGCTGTCCCACTGGAAGAACAACAAAACTGTAGTTGGAGGCTACAAATCATTGCCTGGGGGCTTCCCAGTGACTGAGACACCTGTGGGGTTGCTGCAGCCCTTGGATTTTCCCTGCACACCGGCTCGCAGCCCAGGCGTGTTGCATAATGCGTGTATATCGATAAAGCACTGTGTGCAGAAGCTCCAAGACAGACATTAATAAATGTGACACACTTGAACTTGCTTTCAGTTGAATCTTATAAATAAAGATTTATTCTACAACTGAGTGCAAATCCAGCCCGAAAGCTCATGGTCACCCTTCAGACATCAAGGCCAGGTCTTTTTGTGACTCTGGTCAGTTCAGCCGGTCCAAGACGTCTACTGCCTGGAGGAGAGAAGGTCATGATAAGGGGAAGCCCATCCCAGGAGAACAGGGCGCGCGGGCTCTGGTGTAGGAGAAGCTGCCGGAGACTCAGAATCTGTAGGCTGAGTTCTAGGTGGGTCCACTGTGACTTAGGTTTCTGAACTTGGGCAAGCCATTTAATTTCTTTGGATTTCATTTTTTCACACCAAATTGAGAGATTTGGATGAATAATCTCTAATCTTGAACTCTAAATAATTCTGTAATCCCTTCCTCAGAGCCCCACCCCTTACCTCACCTCCTAACCCATTTCCTACCCTGCGTCTCTCCAAGAGAAACTTATAGCTTGAAGAATGGCCCTAGTTAGGTAGGTGGGTGTGGAGAGGAAGACAAGGGGTGGCTAAATCACCGGGCAGCCAGCTGACTTTCTCTAGGGCAGCAGGAGCCCCTTAAACAGCTGCCAGGCGTGGAGCTGTCCTTGGTAGACCATGTGCCAGCATCCTGGAGGCTTAGTGCTTCTTCCCTTTTCTAGGTTCTTTAAGATGAAAGGTGAGACCTCTAGCCCTCAGCATTACTGGGCCCTTTCTGGATTCTTTCTGAAGCCACATGTACTTAAAGAAATTTGTATAATTATTTTGTCATGTGATATATTTAAAGCTTTGCCAGATATATTTTACCTGAGCAAGAATTACTCTTAGAGAATTAAGTTCTCTTTTAATGTTCTTATGCCATAATTAACAATCTAGGTGTCCCTCTATAGCATTTCTGGATTAGTAATCCACTCCATTTTTATAGACATTGGGTTGGAAATTTTGAAGCTGCTATATATTTAGCAGGTCTCCAAATGAAGTCTATTTTTAAGAAGAAAAAAAAGGAACAAAACTCTCTTCTACTATAATTGAATTTTCTCTAAGGTTTTTAACCATCATTATGTGGGATTAAGGGCTATAGAAACTTCTAAATGTTAGATATGCTGCAGTTAAACCAATAGACTAAAACTTAGTTTGAGTTATAGCTGTGAAGCTGCATTATTCTAGAAATAATTCCAGTACAAATGCCATAAAGATGATGATTTTTTTGATTTAGGCATTTTACCCCCAATTTCCTCTCAGATGGTCTTAGGACATCTTATGGCAGTTCAAAACTGAATTATAAGTAGTAAGATGCCTTAGTCAAACATTTATTCATATGCCAAAGTCAGTATTGATTAAAAATATTTACAATTTCTATCTGTTTTATCAATAGTTTTAGGTTTTTCTTGGCATGGACTTCTGGGCTGTGCTCTTGCTTTATTCTTGTTTATCACCCCAATTCATCAATAAAGTATTAGCTCCAGTTAATTGTCATCCATTAAGTCTTCCCTTAAAGTCGTCCAGAGAAAGTTAACTCTTACCTGTCATGTTTTTTAGATACTCTGTATGAATTCCATAAGACCCAGGAACGAAGCTGAATTATTTAGAGTGAGAAGAATGAGTCTCAAATATGGGATCTGACGCGACCCAAAAAGAAAAGGCATTACTTGGTGGTAGAAAAAAGAGGCATGTAGGGCAAAGAGCACCTGCTAACTTGAAAAGGGATAAAATGTAAAGAATATCAGGTAAGTCAAACATCAGATTGTTTGACGACAGAGACTCTTTCAACATTTCTTGACCTCACAATAGCATTTCATTAAATGTAGCATGCAAATACCATTGTATGTTCTACAAAACTGAGTACAGACCCTGCCCTCTGGGTGCTTACAGTAAAAACCCATCTTCTTAGTACTTACCTTAGGTGCCAGGCCTAGAGAAACACAATTCTTGAGAAGTAACCCCAATCCATCCATCTGGTCATCTCCAAATGAAAGATATCAAAAGAATTGTTTTCTTGCCAATTAGGGTAGAGCTGTGTAGGTCAAATGATGCCCCCTCATGACCCCCTTTCAGAATGGGGTTTGCCCAGCGATGCAGATTGGAAGGGTTTTGGGAGTATTCATAGGCAGAGAAGCCACCTGTCACACCACTGGAGGCCTCACAAAGAGCAGGGCCTATGGTTCTATAAATTAAGATTAAGATCAAGCCTCAATGACCTTATTATGGTCCTTTTTAATATAGAATTCTGCAGGGTACAGGTTATATGTGTTTGTACTGATGGTGTACACAAGGCGGACCTTTTTTCCTTGTGTGGGTTTCTAGAAAGATCTCTGCTCCCCTCCCACAGAGGGTGGGTGTTCAAGAGAGTAGTGTGAGTTCCTTCTCCCTGCTGATGGGCTCCTGGCCATATGCCCAGAATGAGAGCTGAATAGCCACTGTCCAGGCCTGTGCCATTGGGTGGGGCCAGGGTTCAAGGGCTCTACTTGAGTTTGGAAAGTTCTCTGGCTCTGGCGACGTGGCTGGCACCAGCTCTCCCACTTCGCATTTCCAATCAGTAAACCTACTGCTCAGGGCTTCCCAGGAGGAGGTGCTTTCTCTCCCACCCTTGCACTCTCTCCACGCAGCGATAGGCGTCCGGGCTAGGCCTGTGGTCCTGCAGTGCTCTGGACAAGTCTCAAGGTCTAGAATCAGAAAAGGAAAAGCTCCACTGCAGCCTCAGCCCAAGCTGTGTTCTCTCATCCTGTTTTAGGGGGAAGCCTTGGCCCAAGTGAGGAGCCTATGGTCCTTGATTCTTTTTGGCCATCAGCTCCTTGTGTCAGTCTCCCCCTGTGCTTATAACCTACAGGTGAGAAAGAGTGAATCTTAGGACCCTCTACCCATCCCAGGCTCCAAATTATAAGTTTATTGACTGACGATCCCAAGGGGACCAGCATCTGCACTTGGTTATTCTGAGTAAGCCCATCTCCAGGTAATACGATGGGAGAGAGGTCTTTGTTGAAGATAGTACTGTAGGAAGAGCTTGAATGAGTGCAGACACCAAGGGGGTCAGAGAATCTCAGAGGTGAGAATGGCGTCATCAGACAGATGTAGAGCAATTGTCAAATGATGATAAACACATTCTTTTGTGTCATGTCAATGTTTGGCCTTCCTCTGGTTCTCAAAATCGACCCAGGCCAGGTTCTTAGAGATCCTGATCTCTCCCATTTGATCCTTCCCCTTCTCTTTCCTTTCCATCCACCTTTCTCGTCTTTTTAAATGAGAACTTAGTCATTCACAGTGAGAACAACAGGTTAATTTGTATCTTAATATATATATATTTTTTAAAACTACATAAATGTGAAAGTGCTTATTAGTGATCAGTATATAAAGGAGATATATACATACATATATGTGTGTGTATATATATATGTGTTTGTGTATATATACATACACACACAGATGTGCACAATCTTTTTTTAAACAGAAATTTGAAGATATCCACTCTCCACTATTTACAGCTCATGTCAAATTTTAAGTACTTCTGAAATTTTAGTAGAATGTGGACTCTCTCTTTAGAAAGCTCATGACATTTTTTGTCTTTCTTTCTTTCTTTCTTCTTTCTTTCTTTCTTTCCTTCTTTCTTTCCTTCTTTCTTTCTTTCTCTTTCTTTCTTTCTTTCTTCTTTCCTTCTTTCTTTTTCTTTCTTTCCTTCTTTCTTTCCTTCTTTCTTTCTTTCTCTTTCTTTCTTTCCTTCTTTCCTTCTTTCTTTCTTTCTTTCTTTCTTCCTTTCTTTCTTCCTTCCTTCCTTCCTTCCTTCCTTCCTTCCTTCCTTCCTTCCTTCCTTTCTTTCTTTCTTTCTTTCTTTCTTTCTTTCTCTCTCTCTTTCTTTCTTTCTTTTCTTTCTTTCTTCTGGCAGAAAAAACAAAGCTTATTCTACCAAATAATTTGAAGCAAACATTTGAGGCAACAATCTGAGGGATTTTGAAGAATGTCTGGGTTTGTACGGCTCTTTCCTTAGGTGACATATATTACCACATTTCAGAGTGTTTTCCATGGAAAATTCCCCTGAGACTGTGGTCAGATAAGTTTGGGAAATAGTGGGTTAATTAAAGCTAAATAGATTTCTTTACAGCAGGACTAATCAGAGCCTTTAGTAAGCTAAGGTACGCTATGAATTTCTAAGTTGAGATAATAGTGGCAAAATGGAAATCACCATTTCCTAAATGTATTTCTCATAGAACCTTTTTTTCCCAAGGTGCATCTCATAGGACTAGTGTTTTGTAGGACAAACTTTGGGAAACACTTAAATAAATACATCTCAAAGCAGCTACCTTACTGCTTTAAGATGGAGAACAGACTTTAAGAAAAATCTCTCTCTTCTGCCTATTGAATATTACCTTGGTATTTTTGATGTCTTTTGGTCTTCTTATGGCATATTTTTGCTCTCTTTTTCAGATGTGTGTGTTTGTCTTATCTGCCTTGCCTAATGTCTCTCCTCCACCTCCAACTAGACTGCAAACTCAGCGGGGACAGGCTGATGGCTCACTTTTCTATGTCTCTTTCCCCCTCCCACCCTCCCTAGAGTAATCTTTTTCTTGAAAGAGACACTGAATCCACATTTGTTGAATGGACATGCCCTACAACATTTGATTCCTCTTAGTTTATTTTTTGCTGCTCCCCCCAAAACCCAAAAGAATCCCTCAAAATAACTTTCTTAAAACAAAAGTTGTTGTACTGTCTTAGGAGATTGCAGGGAGGGTTGCCACAAAGTATTCAAGTCAGGGAGGAAAATGTAGCAATTATCTTATTAATAGCAGTGTCTGGAGAAACCAGCCTCCAGATAACCCATGAGCCATGGTTCACGTATCAGGACATGCTATTCTGCCACGGGGTGGCCAACTTTTCTAATCCGAGCAGGTCAGATTCTAATGATGGGCCAACATCTTGATTCTCCATGGATTTCAGGCCCTTGGGTGATAACAGCAGAGAGGGCTATTTTGTGGCCAAGGATGGAAACGTCCAGACACGCAAGGCACAGTCCTATTAAGCAGCACTATCCCTGGGAACCCTTGCCTCCTTAACACTTGATTAAAGAAATGCCATTTAAGACAACTTATGTCCCTTTATGTCCCTTGTCCTATTGTATCTTAACATTCCTAGGACACCAATAAAACAAGATAAAAACAAAAATAAAACATGAACAAAAATCTTTGTTTTCCTTACTACATACATTAAAGTTTAGCTGACAACCCAAGCTCAAAAAGACTTCATCTTTAAAAATAAAGCAAGATTTGTCTATGTGAAATTGTGACGTAGTAAAAAATATGTATTTAGTCTTTATCCCTGGTTTTTGGCACAGAGCTCCTAAAACCCTTGGAATTTCCCAGCATGGTTGATAGGGACATCTTCTGTTGTTCATAACAAAGCCTTTCAACCATACTTGACTTTGTCTAATAAGGGGACTCTCAGAGGAAGATGGAGGCTGGTTGCCAGGGGAACCAACCTATGGTTAGAGGGTTAGGATTTTCAACCCTACTCCCTGGCCTCCGGGGAATAGAGAGGGGCTAAAGGTTGAGCTAATTACCAATGGCCAATGATTTAAATAATCATGCCAAGGTAATGGAACCTCCACAAACCCCTAAACAACAGGGTAAAGAAAGTCTCTGGGTTGGTGAACACATCTAGGTGCTGGGAGGGCTGTGCACCCAGAGAGAGCATGGAAGTCTCTTCCCCATCTCCCCAGTACCCTGCTTTATGCAGCTCTTCCATTTGGCTCTTCCTGAGTTGTATCCTTTAAAATAAACCCAATAATAGTGAGTAGAGTGTTTTCCTGAGTTCTGTGAGCTGTTCTAGCAAATTATGGAACCCGAGAAGGGTGTCATGGGAACCCTTCATTTACAGGCAGTTAGTTGGTCAAAAGTCCCAGAGGCCCAGACTTGGGATTGGTGTCTACAGTGAGGGGCAGTCTTGTGGTCCTGAGCCCTTGACCTGTGGAGTCTGTGCTGACTCAGATACTTAGTATCAGAATTGCTTGGTGTGGAAAACCCAAGCAAACCAAATGTGCAAAACATTTGGTGTCAGAAGTATTGTGAGTACAAGAAACAAGCGTTTTCTTTTAGCCTAGATGTAAGTGATGCTTTTCCTCCCTCAGTGTCTGTATTAGGATATTTTTAGCTATAGGGCACGGAAACTCAATATAACATAACATATGTTTCCTGTATCAGGGAAGACCAGGGCTGCCTAGGCTTGAGGGTCACACTCAGTGACATCAGAAAGCTGCCTCCCTACCTTTTGAATCTGCTGCCGCCTGAGTTGCTTCATTCTCAAGCAGGTTCTCCACGTGGTGGCAGAGTGGCTGCTGACACACCTGGGTGTACATCTTCCCAGTGATGAAGCTAGCAATCCACAGAGAGTGTCTCTTTTCTGATGATTCTAGCAAAGTGTCTGTGGGGAGAGGGGCTGCCTGCCTGTCTCCAGTGGGTGTTGGTCCCTGCAGTAATCGCTCTGGCCAGGGGCTTGGGTTTCTCTGGGGAACCAAGCTTGAGTCATGTTCCTTCCCTTCGGGCAGGGGAAGAGGTCAGCGCCAAATTCATCTATCAGAAGGAGTTCCCCATGAGGGGTTCTGTTACTAGAAGAAGGGGAGGGAAGGAAATTAGGAGGATAAAAATTCTAATTACAACAACCCACCCCAGCCAGCCTCCAGAAGAAGCAGGAGACACTGCCTTTATTTACTCAAGCCATCAGACTCACTGTTTCCTGCCTTCCAATATTTTCTCTGATGAGAAACGGGATCAAGAGGGTGCCCCTCATCAGCATCTAAGTGACTTTTACATATCTATACCCAGGAGACATTCTTCATGATTTAGCTGAGCTTCAGTATTTATATTACCCATGTTTGGAGTCAATTAAACCCATTTGGGAACTAAAATGCAAATAGAGCAGCAAGCCCACAGGGCCGATGGCTGATATGTGGATATGTCACCACAAAAGAAGAAGCATCATGGGGTTTGCAGTGTCATCGCACCTGGTAATTGAATGTTACTTTGTGTTTGAGCCGTTTCTGTTATTAAGAAACAGATACTCTTCAGTTGAATCGCATGGAGAAGCAAAAATTGATTGTCAACAAGTCTGTGGCTTGGATGTTATTACTCAGAATAAATTGTTAGGGGAATATGGTCTTTATGAGGGTGTTGATATATTTTTAATAGAAACTCTCCATCCCTGATACAGTAGATTACAAATGTTTCCAAGGGAAAATGGTACTGTCAGTTTATCATATAAGGGCTTTCTGTTGGTTTTAGTAAATTGAGTTTCTTCAGTGCCAGGAAACTCTGATAGCGTTTACTAGACAAGAGACACAAACACCCTCTCTAGCACTGAGACTTTAGGCCATTTACATACTATGCCCTCAATTTTAATTACTTGGAAAAGAGATGTGCAAGAGAAACCACTATTAGAACTCAGTCGTAGAGATGGAGAGGAAAAAATCATTCTCTTGAAATTTTTAGATATATATTTTCAGTTATATATATACTTCAGATTATCTTCCATTGTAGGTTATTAGGAGATACTGAATATAGTTCCCTGTGTCATACAGTATAAACTCTTAGAGTGGTGACCTAGACATGACGTAGTTTGTACTGACACAGTGGTCTTTGATCTTGTTCTCCCCCTTTCATTGGAAATTGCTTTAGACCCAGTAGCTGCACTGGGGCTTACAAAGTGTGGCCAGGTGGGCTGGAGGGCCATGAAGAAAACAGAAGGAAGTCCGATGCTCCCAGGATGAAAGCAGTTAGCAGTTTATTTGCTCCAAAGAGCTCTGCTATGACACCGTTTGTCCTGTGTGTGCCCCTCACTGTCTGGAGGGAATGGATCGGGAAGATGAAGTCCTATCAAAGCAATGAGGGAGCATCCAGCTCATCTTACTCCCCAGGGCTTGTCTGAACTGGAACAAGAGAAAAAGGTTGGTGTGATGAAGGGTTGGAGAAAGCCATTTGGAAATTGGGCAGCGTGGACAGGACTCTCCTGACCACCAGCTGACTTCTCTGGACGCTCACTGAGGGGGACAGAGGAGCTTCCAACTTGGAAACAACCACTGAAGCCACAAGGGCCTCTCTCCTGTTTGTGGGTACAGAGCCATGAGTCACATCATGCACCCAGGCTGAATTAAGTCTCACAACGTGGCACCTGCCAGGCACGCTCGGAAACTCCACCTGCAATAATCAGGTAGGGTCTCCCACACAGGCTTTTATGAAGGTGGGCAAGGGATGTGTTGAGAACAGCTAGGTCTGCATTCTGGAGCAAGATAGATAGATATAGATGGGTAGATATAAATATATAAATAATTTATGAGATAACATAATATTGTATTATATATGTAATATCTATAGTATCTTAATAGGTATGCAATACATATAGAGGTAATGTGTATTATTATATTACATATATAATATATGCAATATGTAATATATTAATATGTTATATATTACATGAATATAGACATAATACAATGTTAATAACACATCTATATCATCTATACTATATCATTTATGATCTATGTGGTTGCACATGTATTTATTTACTGAGACACACAAAACCACACCGGGGGATGACTTCTGGGGAGACCAGCATTCAACCCACTGCAGCCCCTCTTCCTGCAGAGGTATTTCCTGATGAGGTGAATTTTACCTGCTTTATAAGTATTTTCCTTTACTCTAAAAGGAGATGTTTTCAATAATGTATCCTTCAGGGCGCTGGTCCTCAAACTGTGGCCCAGGACTAGCAGCATGGGCCTCCCCTGGGATCTTATTAGAAATGCAGTTTCCGGGACCCGCGCCTGCTGGATCAGGAAAGGATGCTGTGGCCCAGCAGCCTGTGTTCCAACAGGGCATCCTGGGTGTCTCAAGTTGGAGAACCTCTGCTGTGGAGCTAGGCGCCTTCACAGGGGACTCGCGCTCTCCTCCAGGATGGTGTTCCGGTGCCCTGTGCAGACTCACACTTTCCTGGTGCCGAGGGTTCAGCCCTGCCCTCCCCCTCACCCTGTTCTAGGTGTGGAAGAGCTGTGAGCCCAGAGAAGCAGTGCTCTCAGCTTCTCAAGGACACTTTGAGAGGGTTGTGGGCTGCATTGTGCCCCACCAATCATATGTTGAACCATCACCTTAGAAAGTGACCTTATTTGGAGATAAAGTCATTGCAGATGTAATTGGTTAAGAGGAGGTCCTACTGGAACAGGGTGGCTCCCCCATTCAGCATGACTGTTGTCCTATAAAAAGGGGAATTTGGACACAGACATACACCTAGAGAGAACACAATGTGAAGATGAAAGCAGAGATGGTATGCCAGAGACGGCCAGCAAACTCCCAGAAACTAGGAGAGAGGCTCCTTCACAGCCCTGGATAGGAACCAGCCTCAACCTTGGACTTCCAGCCTCCAGAACTGTGAGACAATAAATTTCTGTGTTTAAGCTACCCAGTTTGTGGTACTTTGTATGGGAGCCCAAGGAAACTAAAACAAGGAGCATTTAGGGTTAATTTTCTTTGGTGAGCTGGCCTGAGTTCTGAACAATTAACTTCAAAAGAACTTTCTGAGCTCAACCCATTTGTCAGCTGGGAACTGCCTTACAGCAGAGCAAAAGCTCTAAGTCATGTTGACAATTATTTGGGACACGCAGTTCTCAGTTCCTAAGAGTGTTCAAGATGATACTTTTAGTGAGTTTTAAGTGACTGTAGTATCTTAAAGCAGGTTGTCAAAAGAATAATATTTTAGGTTTTATAGCACTTTTGACCTTCTTCTTCTTTATCTTTATTTTCTTTTAGAATTGCCCTTTATAAATGTTTTTCCCTTAGGATTTTTCATTTGTTCAGAGCTACAAATCAATACAATTAGATACAAAAGTCCTAGCTGAAAATAAAAGCAAATTACTGTATATGTTGCAGGAACATTTTGTGCAATTTTTCTCTTCCAATTAGCCCAATTAGTCAGTGACATGTAGGATTGGTCTTCTAGAAATAATTATGAGCCCAAAGTCCAGTTCTTAGCTTTAATGAGGGAGCTGGTCTTCCTGCACGAATTGATAAGTATGAGATGTTCTGGGTAATAATTCCAAGTGTTTATGCTCTTCTTTCACTTGTTCATTAATTTTTGTCAAATAAATTTAAGACTTAAAAAATTTTAAAGACATAACTTTTCATTGGTTATATGAAACTGCCAAAAAAAGTTTTTACATAGTACATTTTTCTACAATACCTTTCAATGTAAACTGTAAGCAGACACACACACATACACACACACACACACACATACATCTTTTAATTCTTAAATGGGCAAGACTGGAAAAAGCCAGCAGAAGAGTTATGATCTCTACAGTTGACACTTGTTCAGTATGGACCATACTCCCCAGAGTCTCCTGCTGAGCATGAGAATGTATTTCACAACCAGGAAAACTTGGAACTAAGAAATGATGATTATGCTCTTCTGCAACCTGATTGTTGGAGCTCAACTTAATGAGTGGAAAAGTAAAATGAAGCATCTTCATAAAAAAGAACTGCTTCATAATGGTAAGTAGGTGTCCATCTCTTATCAGCCTGCAGGGGTCAGCTGAAATCACATTTTCTTTCTTCTCAAATTGACATGACCTTAAACTTCCCCCTGCAGGTGCCTCACCCTTTCAATGATTCCTTGGGTATTTTGGGGGGATTTCTGTGTATTTGGGCTTCATGTGTTCAGCTCTCTCATGACCTTCGTCTCCAGCCTCCTCTTCTTGTCACTACCCCACAGCCCCTGCTCTCAATAGCCCTCATGGGGAGTCCCCTCTGGTGGACACAGCCTCCCCCCTTTTGGTGAAGGCTAAAGGCCACTATTCTGGCCACAGGAGGGGACATTACTGACCCCCTTTTGCCTTTCTGTCTCCAAAATAAATCCAGTCCTTCCATTTCAGGTCCATTGCAGAGTTGAAATCAGGCTGCATCAGTAAGGTTCCACTACATGTCTACGGGTAGTAGAGGGAAGTACAACACCAAGCATAGTTTACGACTGTTATGAGGCATGGTCTTCAGAGGGAGTCACTCCACCTACCCATCATATCCGCACATTCAAAGTCCAACCACTACAAGGTCAAAGATAAGACAGTGGTCCCCTTCACCCAGACTAAGGTCCAAATTCAAAGTCTGCATTCCATGTTCCCATATCCTCCCTTTCCCAGGGGGATGGATTCTGGTAATCTACACTCACTCCAGGGGCAACTGCTCATCTCTCACCCCGGGAGCTCCCAGAGTGATCCTGTCAGAAGAGGATAGTTCAATATCAGGATACCGTCCAGGGTCCAGGAGAGTACATGCAAATAATACCAGCACACATGTTAACAGCCCAGTGCAGCTTTTGTCTTGCCATGTCAAGTTTATTACCTTTCATAGCCCAAATTCCAGCATTAGGGGAAGATCCATGTCTTCCTGACTTTCCTGAAACTCCAGGTCTCAAGTTGGGTGTTCAGTGAGTTATTGAGAAGGATGAACATCTATCTTCAACGAGCCTTAGCTTATTCACACCAAACCAAGGACCATTTCTTTCATCTCCTCCTTCTCCCCACCCTCCAATAAAAAGTCAACAAAGACACAGTTCAAACTCAATCATATGTAATCTGGTTTTGTATCAGGTCACGTCACAATTTTCTCCTAGAACAATGGGCAGGCACTCACTTTACATCTCTGGAACTTGGAGGCTACATTCAGAGACTTTCCCCAAACAAATGAGCCATCCCCAAGCTTCCACTTCTTGAGACAGTTCTGTAGCTCCAGGTATCTCAGAGTCCAGTTTCAAATAGGGCATCGTCTTACACAAATATCAAGAGCTTGATTTCACAGGCTGTGTTGATCTTAACAAAAATCTTGTCAGGTAGGCAGAAGGTCAACTTTTACTTTCACAAAGCCTAATTGGAGAAGAGATCATCTGAAATTGTAGTCGGCAGGGCTGTATGTCAGGAATTTCAGAGTGCATGTTTCAATATTGCATGATGCTATTCTCCATGATACCTCCCGGACATTTTACTGTTCAAATGTCCTAAGTCCTGAATAAGGTGAGTAATATGCTGATTCTACATGTGGATACTCTTTTGTATTTCTTAGCAAAGCTGGTCTTTCTCTTAATTTTATATGTGTTGTACATACTTCCTAACCTGAGTTGTTGAACTTTTTTTAGGAGCACTCATGAGCCACTATCTCCATGATGGTAGCGAGATCAAGGGACTTCAGAGATGAGAGAGTCATGGTGCCCCCGACGGGTCATGAAATGATGGGGAAGTAGGTTCACAAACAAATGACCATGACACAGTATAAACACTGTAATGGTGGAATTTGTAAATGCAACGAGAACATAGCATACGGTGGAATTCTTCTTGGCTAAGGTTCAGTGAAAGCTAAAGGGAAGAAGTGTGGATTTTTTTTTTAAATTAGGAAGATGAATAGGTCTTCCTAATACACATTAGCAGAGAAAGCTCTTCTAAACATGGAGAATATGAGCAAAGGCCTGGAAATATCTGAGAAGGAACAGATTGTCTGCTACAACTGGATTGGCAGGTAGAGAGAGAATAATGAAGTTAAGTCTGGAAAGACAAACTAGGGCCAATATCGTGAAGGGTCTTGCCTGCCACCTTAAGGTGTTTTTGGCTTATTCTATAGGCAGTACAAATTCTCAGGTACTTATAAGCCAGTACGGCAGAGGGAGGCCAACAAAATAGGGGCTTCCTTTTCCAGGATGTGGAGATGTGGATGAGAAGGGGCTGCAGGTGGGGCCACAGAAATGGTTCTTTCTGATGGAATGTAAGTGGAACTAATATTGAGTTTCTTTATCAAACGTTGGATGTGCTGTGCTAGGCTGAAAGCACTGGGGAGAGGGCTGGTTCGTGATGTAGATTTGGGAGTCATCAGCATATAAGTCATAGATAATGTATGTGTTGTTAGAAGTGGGCTGACAGAAAGTCAAGGAATAAGAGTATTTAAGAGGCAACTAGAGGAATGATATCCATGGCAGAAACCAAAAAAATAGTCAGAGATGTAGGAAGAGTCGGTTCATTGGGATGTGATAAAATGGAAGGTAGTGGAGAGTTTCAACAAGGAGGAAGGGAACGAATGTAGAAGAGGTCTAGAAAATAGTAGCAGAAAGTCATTCATGGATTTGGTAATAAAGAGCCACAAGAAATTTCTTTCGCGGTGGAATGATTTTGGTGGGGAGGAGTGCAGCGGTTGAGAATAAAGGGGCAGGTGATTGTTGAGGTTCCAAATGGAAACAATCAGTCATGAATATTTAATAGTATGAATGAATATGCATGTAAGGCTTCTTATGTCTATACTCATCAATTACTCATCAATTACTTGGAGCTAATTATGTGATCTTGGCAAAACAAATGTCCCTGTTCCCCTTTTAAAATATCATTTACTAAACTAAAGTTTTAGTCTCTGGCAATAGCCCTATCTCTGCTCAATAGCTAGGGTGTAGATAGTAATTTTTAGGGTTTGATGGTGGTGGTGTGGAGGGGGAAATACCTCTTAAAATTGTGAAAAGCCCCATCCTTTGAGAGTGAAAAATTCACACATAAGCTCTGAAGTAACCCAGTGTATTAGTTGCCCGGGGCTCCCATAACAAAATACCACAGACTAATGGCTTAAACAACTGAAGCTCATTTTCTCACAGTTCTGAAGGCCAGAAGTCTGAAACCAAGGTGTTGGCAAGGTTGGTTCCTTCTGAGGGCTTGAGGGAGAATCTGTTCCTTGGCTTATAGATGGCTATTCTCTCCCTGTCTTCCCTCTATGTGTGTCTGTCTCTATGTCCAAATTCCCCTTTCTATAAGAATGTTAGCCATATTGGATGAGGGTCTCATTTAAAGTGACCTCATTTTAATTAATTACCTCTATAAAGACCGTATCTCCAAATACAGTCACATTCCGAGGTAGTGGGGGTTAGGACTTCAACATATGAATTCTCGGGGGACACAATTCAGCCCATTACACCCATTCTCTGCAATCATCTGTAAGTATTTGGGAGAGTTTTAGAAGCACTTAGAATCCCATCACGACGTCAGTGTGTACTCTCGGGAAATTATGGCTGCATCAGCACAGCCAAAGTGTTGCTTAGTCAATCCTAAACCATCTAGTCTGAAGAGAGGCTATGTTAACAGAAGGCAGATTAGCAACATGAGGACAGAGGATGAGAGCTGGAGAGTAGGACATTTCTGGGGCAGGAACTTCACTATCGGTGGGACAGGACGCCCTGTGTAGCAGACACATGTTTTGGTCTCTTTGAAAGGTTTGTCTGTATTTCTAAGACTTCATGTCACAAACCATCAAATTATTCCACAATCTTCTCTAGTTGTCACTACACGCCCATCATACAACCTTTTAGTTTATAATTTGACTGTCCACGTTGGAATTTTCAAAGTGGAGAGACTGTGCTGACTGGAGGAAGTAAGTAACATGGTGAGTAAGGAGTTCTCTTGTTGTGAATTGAGAAACCGCCATTCTCATTTATGTACCAGCCTCTCGAGGACAACTGGTCTTCCTGGGAGACCTCTGGGTACCTGGCAGAGCCAAGGACCAAGCCACTTCGCCCAGTGCTGCTGTCCTGGGAGACTGAGTTCTAATTGGTCTTCTCAGGCAGCTTCTGAGGCTCTCTTCCCTGAAAATGCAACATTTGTCAATCTTTTTTGTGAAGGATCTTGTGGGAAGACTGAACCATTTGCTAAAATTAGATTTGTGGGTTATTGTTGGCTCTTTATTCTGCGTCTTATTTCAAGTAATTGAAATGAGCAGATAACTTGGCAGTGTTAGATAGTGTTAGAATCCCATCACAACAAGATGGAATCCATCCCATAGTGTAGAAACACTGTGTTTCTACAGTCTTTTTGTGGTTTTGTTAATTTATGGTGGCATCTCGTTAAACCAAGACCTCTCCTAAGAAGTGACTTGTCATTTAAAAAATCATTGTTTTAGCTGCAGTGTGTGTCCGCGCATGTGTGTGTGTGTTTGTGTGTGTGTGTGAAGAGTGGCTGTTGCTGGCAGCATCCACGTGGCCTTTCTCTTCCTCCCCCAGAAGTGTCCACTGCAGGAATATCTTGCACTGAGTAAGCCCAGTTCCTATCACTCTCCATCAAACTTCCCTTCTCATTTGCCTTGAGGGGCTCTTGGGCCCTGAATGTAATTTTTTTGTTCCATAAGCCTGACTCATAAATCCACTCAGAGTTATTAATGATCTTATGACTTTGGCACCAGAGAGTGGCTGTATCTTTGACCTAAGACTCCATAGATACCTGCCCAAGAATGGAAAACGGGAATTACAGAGACGTGATATTTATACACTTTCCTTCACCCAAGATTTCAAGAACGAATAAGAAGGTGAAGACGTCCTGAAAGACGACCAAAGAACAATGGACAGGAATCACATAAAGAGAATAAAGAGGCTATTAAGATATCATTAATGAATAATTTGGAGGATTATGCATATAAGATTGTCTTTGTCCAATGTATTAATACATTTTTGTATTTTTTTGTATTAAAATACTTTTCAATTGTGTTAGGATTCTCCAGGATGTATGTATGTATGTTATATAATATATATAACATATATAATACATAATAAAATATACTAATAATATAATATACTAATTATATAATATATAATATATAATATAATATATAAACTGGCAAGGCCAAAGTCTGCAGCTAGAGACCCAGGAAAGATCCTATGTGCAGTTCAAGCCCAAAGGCTGTCCTGCTGCTGGAGAAGAGCTGATGTTACAGTTCAAGACTGAAGGCTGGCATAGCGCAGAGAGATCAGCTTGGTGCTTTGTGACCACCTAGAGGGGTGGGATAAGGAGGGTGGGAGGGAGGGAGATGCAAGAGGGAAGAGATATGGGGACATATGTATATGTATAACTGATTCACTTTGTTATAAAGCAGAAACTGACACACCATTGTAAAGCAATTATACTCTACTCTAATAAAGATGTTTGAAAAAAAAAAAAAAGACTGAAGGCTCCCTGCTGAGAATTCCCTCTAGTTCTGAGGAGGTCAATCTTTTATTCAGTTAAGGCCTTCAGCGGATTGGATGAACACATTATGGAGGGCAATCTGCTTTATTCATAGTCTGCCAACTTAAATGTAAATCTCATCCCAGAAACACCTCCACAGAAACATTCAGAATAATATTGGATCACATATCTGGGCACCGTGGCCCAGCCAAATTGATACATAAAGTTAACCATCGCACCAATACCCTCCGAAAGCGTGAAAGCAGTTTGATTGGAATTATGTTGGCAGCAGTTTTTTCACTTTTGATGGGATGGTTGACTGCATAAAAGGCAAAGAAGGGACAGTCACAGGAGCCCATATTTAGGTGGGTGGAATTGTGGGAATTGTCTCCTTCAAGTTAGTCAGTGGAGGAGTATGAATCTTGGAACCTGTTTGAGGGACTGCATTCAGTGTAAGTTCATGAGCCCTACACCACTGTGTTTGTGTCTGTCCAGCTTCAGGTAAGCCTCTAGAAAACTTTGGGTTGGATGAAAGGATGCTTATTGGAAAGAATGATCAGTTGAGTGATGATGCCATCTTATGTCAATTTGAACTTGAAAAAGAACATTGTTCTAGAATCTGTAACCTTCAACATTTTTATATGTAGCCTGAATAAAAATAGGCAGGTGTGATTATTACAAGATTTTGGTGTTATGAATCTTGATTGGGCGGTGGATAAGTAAGACAAGTAACTAAGGAGCCAGGATATGTGGAGAGATTCAAATAAAGAACTGAATCTAAGTAGAAACTTACAGGAGCACATTGTGATCCTATTCTTGGCTTCTTAAGCACTTCTGCAAACTGCAGGAAGATGGAGTTGTGGCTTAGTCATGTGGTATGTGTAAAAAAGACTTAGGAGACTTGAGGTGAGTGTGGATTTGATGAATTTGCCAAGGCCAACTGGATGCGCTGAAAAGTTTGAGCTGAGTTTGTTGCTTGTCAAGTCGGCATTGCCTACTGGGACAGGGTACTCTGTTCACCAGAAAGTCACAAAACAATCAACCACTCTGTTTAGTCATCACATACTTAAATAGCCTTGTTAAAAGGGGCTTCTACATAATAATGGCTAGAAGGTAGGGTGATCAGTGAGATTATTTCCCCATGCTTTTTCTTGTTGCTGTCACATTATTTAGAAAACCAGCACTCAGAATTTGTTTCCACAGTGGAAGCCGTTAGAGTACAAATCCATTTATGATGACAAATGTATCTCTATTAGTATATTTTAGCCTAAATCAATTATATAAGTGCTCCGTAGGACCTTTATTTTGCCCAATGTTTCATCAGCATCAAGGATTTAAGAAACTGTTTGATCTTTCCTTTGCTGAAACTCCTTTATAAGAGTGATGGGTTTACTAAAATTTACAGTGATGCTAACCTGATTACTCTGAGCCATTTTAAGAAGATTAGACTATTCAGGGGAGGATGGATTCTAATCCCATGACTAATGTTTTGGCCAATATAGTACAATGCTTTTCGATTATGAAAATTGGTTAGTAACCATTTCAGTATGCTCCATCCCTTTCCGCTTATGACAAGCGGTACGAAAATGTTTCTGTTGGAACTTGGTTATAGATTAGCTTCATATCCCTGAATTAATCACCATGGAGCAGGGCAACCTGCCATGTTGCAGGAGGGACCTGGGGTAAAGATCTTTGGCTGTTGACAATTGCGGGCGACTCATTATGTGCAAGTGTTTCCCATTATTTAATCAAGGTTGAATACAGAAAATGGAGTGCAGTGGTGGTGATAATCATCATCTCAGAGGGATCTATTCTTTGCCGGGATAGAATTATGTCTCCAGGTTGAGGTTTCCAAATGGATTTTGCTTAAAAGAAAATAGCTTACCTGTGTTACTGTCACTGTGCTAAAATTTACAATGGATATAAGCTTTAGGAAGGTGGTTAATTAAACAACTTTGTAAGTGTAAAGGGATGTCTTACAGATTTGGTAACCATATTTTTGGATCCAAAGGCTCTTGGTCTGATAAAACTTGGGGATACTTTTGTACTAAAAAGAATCTGGAAATGAGGCTTAGTTACCAAAATAGCAGATTTTCTGAGAGACATTGAGAGTTTATGAAGACAAGAGAGGAGAATATTTGAAATTGGGATTGTATTAGTGAAACTAAACTCATGCTCTACCCTGATTCTTCCCCCACACCCCCTTGTCCCATAACTGGACTCTTTACCATTATCTACTAGTTCAAAGCACCACTGGGTAGCTCAAGTCAGGCATCATCCTTGACACTGGTCTCTTGCAGAGTTCCTTTATCCAACCAACTACTAAGTCCTATTGATTGTACCTCCTAAGAGCCAACTGCTTCTCTCCACCTCCACACTACCATCTTGGGTGAAGCCACAATCACATCTATGTAGACTATAAACACAGCAATCAGATTTTCCTCCCCAAGCCTTCCTGCACTATTGGTGGGAATATAAGTTGGTGCAGCCACTATGGAAAACAGTATGGAGGGTGCTCAAAAAACTCAAAATAGAGTTGTCATGTGATCCAGAAATCCCACTCCTGGGCATATATCCAGATAAAACTATAACTCAAAAAGATATATGCACCCCTATGTTCATAGCAGCATTATTCACAATAGCCAAGACATTGAAACAACCTAAATATCCATTGACAGATGAATGGATAAAGAAGATGTGGTACATATATGCAGTGGAATACTACTCGGCCATAAAAATAGAATGAAATAATGCCATCTGCAGCAACATGGATGGACCTAGAGATGGTCATACTAAGAGAAGTAAGTCAGAGAGAGAAAGTTAAATACCATATGACATCACTTATATGTGGAATCTAAAATATGACGCAAATGAACTTATCTATGAAACAGAAACAGACTCACAGACATAGAGAACAGACTTGTGGTTGCCAAGGGAGGGTGGGGGAGGGATGGAGTGGGACCTTGGGGTTAGCAGTTGTAAGCTATTATATATAGAATGGATAAACAACAAGGTCATACTATATAGCACAAGGAACTATATTCAACATCCTGTAATAAACCACAATGGAAAAGAATATGAAAAAGAATGTATATATTTATATGTATAACTGAATCACTTTGCTGTACAGCAGAAATTAACACAACATTGTAAATCAACTATGCTTGAATAAAATTTAAAAAAAAAGAAAAAATATTTGCCTCTGCAAATTCCTCTTAGCTCCCTTCAGCTCATTCTGTATGCTGCAGCAGAGTTATGTTTTTAAAACATAGACTTGATCATGTTGTCCCCTTCCTCTCTCATTCTCTGTGGTCCATGCAACGCTACATTCAGTTCCTTTGACCAAAGCTTCCCAACTCAGAACTCACCTGCACATGTCCTCCTCTTGGATCATCCCCTCCTGCTTCCACCTCCCCAACTTCTACCCCGCTGCCACCTACTCACGCTCCAGCTCTCACAACGACTGTAGGTGCCCAGTCTGGGTAGGGTGTCCATCTGGGTGGGCTGTCCCCGCCATCTGCTCACATAGCACCCAGTACTTTCCCCACCACTGCACCATGGGGATGAAATAGTTAACCTTTGTTTAGCTTCTTTCACCTGCTAACTTGTCAGCTCCCCGGGGCAGGCACTGTGTGTACTGTGTCTTCTCCAAGCTTCGCTTGGCGCCCACCATATTCCAGGGACTTGCTACATATTTGTTGAATAGAAAAATAAATGAGAATCTGAGATGCGTGGTCACTGTGTCAGGGGGAGCTCTCATGCGAGCCTGAAAGGTCAGGAACCAAGAATATATATGGTGGGTGGCAACATAAAGAGAGATAAATATTAGCCCAATGTGTTCCTTCTCTTTCATTATACATCCTCTCTTTTGGTACATCTGTGCCATTCTGCAATCATCCCCTAAGGAGTAGAGAAAGGCAGGTGGGTCTCCTTCTGGCTTGTGGGTTGTGAAAACTGAGTGTGGTATCATAAAGAATAGATCTGGTCCTTGTTCCCAGTTTCTAGCACAGGACTTTAAAATCTTTGGGGTTCCCTGAGTGATAGGAGTGTCTTTTGTTATTTGTAATGAGTCCTTTCAACCACACCTGAGTCTATGCTAATGAGGTGATTCAAGGTGGGCCCTTAGATATGAGAGAGGGGCTGGTCATGTGGCCAATGACATAATAAGACCTCAATAAAGTTGGAAAATCTTCCTGTTTGGTGAACACATTGATGTGCCAAGAGGGTGATGTGTCCTGACTCCATGGAGACAGGGCTTGGGAGCTCTACGTCTGGGACCCTCCCAGAACTTGCCTTATGCATTTCTTACATCCAGCTGTTCCTGAGTTATGTCCTTTATAATAAAACTGTGATAGTAAGTGCAGAGAGTTTATGACTTGTTCTAGTGAATTATCAAAACCGAGGGAGTCATGGGGAACCCCCTGAATTTATAGCCACTGGTCAGAAGTGCAGCTGGCCCTCAAGGCCTCTGGCCTTGGGGTGGTCTTGTGGAGGATTTTGTCCTTAACTGGCAGGGTCTGCTCCAACTCTGAGGACTTAGTGTCAGAATTGAATGGAGTCACAGGACACCAGGGGGTATCAGAGAATTGGTGTCAGGTCAATGAGGGAGAAGCTTCAGGACACCGATGCCAGCAGAGTTTCCATCCTTTAAGACCCGAACAACTGCCCTGGGGAAGCAATGGGGCACAGATGTGGGTGGACCCCTGAAAAGGGAGTCCCAGGGTCCTGCCTTCCTGCAAGTGCCATCAAAGGCAGAAATCTCAGATGGTTTTGTGTGGTATGAGAGCAGAGAGGCCCTGTGCCCCCAGAGAGCAATACCCCAGAGTGGAATCAACTGTCCCTTGGGACCCTGGTGAAATTCCTTGGGTTTTAGTGTAGGCAGCTGTAGTTGACTGACCCTGACATGCAAAGGGGCACAGAAGCAGCAGGAAAAGCGCCAGCATGCCAGCGAGGGGGCTGGTCAGATCAGGAGGGGCTTCCAGGAATTGGGAGGGGTGGTGGGTTCCAGGAGCTGTGTGCTCAAGTGCAAATGTCACGTAAACCCTAAATATCCTAGCGTTCTCTTGCTAAAATCTGTTAGTATTTATATAATTTTCATCAAAACCTCCCAAAATGGAATCACACTTACCTATGTATACTATTATTTTGCAATTGGAACTTTTGCAGCAGGCAGAATAATCCACCCTCCCCCACCAAAGTTGACCATGTCCTAATCCCTGGAATTTATATGTTACCTTAAATGGTGAAAGGAACTTTGCAGAGGTGATTAAGGATTTTGAGACAGGTGATGATCTGGATAATCCACATGAGCCCAATGGAATCACAAGGGTCCTTGTAAGAAGGAGGCAGCAGGATCAGAGTCAGAGAAAACGATGTGATGACAGAAGCAGAGGTCAGAGAGAGATGTGAAGATGGAGTAAGGCACCACGTGCCGAGGAATGCAGGCAGCTTCTAGGAGCTGGACAAGGGAAAAAAAATTCTCCTCTCCATCCTCTGGAAGGAACACAGCCCTGCTGACATCTTGATTTTAGCCCAGTGAGACCCAGTTTCACTTCTGACCTCCAGAACTGCAATATAATACATTTGTGTTGTCTTAAACCAATAAGTTTGTGATAAATTGTTACAGCAGGAATAGAAAACTAAAACTTTCACTTAAAATATGTAATAAACATTTCCATGTCCATAGACACATTCCTTTAGCCTCATTTTTAATGACCCCGGTGGTTTTCCATTATAAAGTTATATCATAATTTATTTATTGATCTATGGCTGGACATTTAAGTTGCGTTCAGATTTTTTTTTCTTCTTGCTATAGTAAACACCACTTTGATTAATATCCTTGATATATATCCTTCTGCACTTTTCTGATATTTCCTTAGGATCGATTTCTAGAAGTGCAGTTCTAGAAGTTTAAAGGTTTGTGACACACATTTGACATTTGATTTTGAGATATGGAGATGCTCCACATAAATTTGTTGGTGACCAGGTGACTTCATTAGCCTGTCACTTTCATTTATGAAACCAGATCTGCTAAGAGAGAACATCCTTTCTTCTTTCCTTTCTTCTTCTTTACAAAGAGGAGAAAATGGAGATGCTAAAATAGTGCAGGGAGGAGGCTGATTTATATAATTAGTGGTCAGTGGGCATGTTCTTGTCTGGAGGAGGCCTCCTAGGTGACAGAGGTCAACATCTTGCAACAGAGCTGGGGTGAAAGAATTTGAACCCATGAGTCCCCTGCACTTACATGTACCACTTTATTCTCCAAAGTGTTTGCCTCTGCGTGGCTGTGACTTTGCCCACCTGCAATGCTGTGGGCATGTGGTGATGACAGCAGAACGCCCTCACTGTGAAATCCCAAGAGCTTTTGTTGTGCACATTAAACACATCTCTAAACTCTATTATTTGAAAATAAAGACACCACTGGAGTTAATTAGGGACAAAGGATTAACATGAAAAGTACGTTGCATTGAAAAAAGTGGTGATCAATCCAGAATTTGAACAACTGGGGGTTTTAATTTGGAAAGAAATGCAATATAGACACATTCATTTACTTCTAAAATACTAAGGTTAGCTCAGAAGTGACCAGACGCATGAGTGAAAGAAGACAAGAAATGAGGAAGAAGGGAAAGAGAAACTCCAGGGGGCGGGAGATTGTGTGAAGATGGCGTAAACTGCCAAATCCTAAATATGCTTCAGGTAACAGGTCTATGTATGGCCTGTCATGCCTGTGACCCTGGTGCTATGAACAAGTTCTTCTACTATATTTATTATTAATCACTAACATATAAATGACACTGGCTGCTGTGCATATTTAAGCCAATAGTCACAGATATGCCCTCAGAGACTGTTGACCACGTGCCAAAAAAACGTCTGTATCTATGAAAGGCCAAAGATCTGGGACATCAGAACAAATCCACATATTTATCTTCATGCTGTGAGATATAAAGTTACTTTGGAACATCCAAATTTTGAGTTTTTCAATTTTCTTCTGCATATTTTGGTTGTTTGAACCAAGTATAGGAAACATCCTTTTTCCAATGTCTCCCTCCTTAGGCAAAGCAGGACTGGGGTGGGAGGGTTTTCCTATGTCTCCCTTCTTAGGCAAAGCAGGACTGGAGTGGGAGGGTTATAATGCCCACTCTTACAGGAACCCCTGTGCCAGGGCTGCCATAACAAATTACCACAAACTTGGAAGCTTAAAACAACAGAAAGTTATTCTCTAACAGTTCCGGGGGCCAGAAGTCCAGAATCAAGGTATCAGCAGGGCCAAGCTTCCTCTGAAGACTCTACAAAATAATCCTTCCTCCCTCTTCCAGCTTCTGGAGGCTCCAGGTACCCTTGGCTTGTGGCCACATCCCTCCAATCTTTGCCTCCTTCTTCACGTGGCTTCTCCTCTTCTGTCTCTTTTAAGGACACTGTGGTTAAACAACAGGTCCACCCAGTAATCCAGGATGATCTCACCTTCAGACCCTTAACTTAATCACACCCGCAAAGATCCTTCTTCCAGATGCAGTCACGTTCAGAGTTACAGGGATTAGGACATGGATATACCTGTTTGGGGGCCACCATTCAGCCCACTATACTCCCCTGTCCACTGGAGGCTGATGTGGACAGAGTGGACAGTGGCGGCTTGGCTTACTTGCCTGGGAGACTGAATATACACGTAGACGACTGCCAGGCCATGTACATAATAATAGAACTCTGACCCACACCTGCAGCAACCTGCCCAGGAAGCCAACCCCTAAGTTGCGTAACCGGCTCAGGAAGCCAGTCCACTCTCTGTAAGTCAGACTTGTAGGAAGTCAGACCTCTAAGTCTAGTGACCTTCTGTAATAGGGAAGAACCTTTGTATTCTATATATTACAAGTCAATTGCTAAAGGGATGTTGCCTATAAGCTTCAGTTATACATAATGGCCCATCTCTGGGAACCATGCCTCCCAGGTAATGAGCATGAAGCTGAAATACCTTTGTTTAGCTCACAAGAAACATCCTGACCAGGCCCACCTGTGAATGACTGCAGGGAGGACGTAATGAACACATCCCCTCTGGAGGCTGATGGGAACCAGGAAGTGTTTGACTTTGTTCCCTCCCCTTTTAGTATAAAAGAAGCCTGAATTCTAACTCAGGGAATATGGTTCTTTGGGACAGCAGTCCATCATCTTCTTGGTCTGCTGGCTTTCCAAATGAAGTTGCTATTCTTTGTCCCAACAACTTGTCTCTCAATCTATTGGCCTGTCGGGTGGCAAGCAGTACAAGGTGGACTCAGTAGTGCTTCCAGGAAGCTAAGCAATAACTCCTATAATAATTGGCCCCAGATGAATAACTGACAGCTTTTCTAATTTTTGTCCCCACTTCCAACTTAGGACCAATCAGGGAAAGCCACGTGTGCAGCCCTACCCAATGGCATGGGATGTCTCGCTTCTACTTAGCCTTCCTCCAGCTTCCCCAGCCCACAGCCTCCATCAGGGCATACCGGAGCCTTTCCCTTCTCCCCTTGGAAGCTTTCCCATTCCTGCACCTGACTCGAGTCTCTGCCAAGTGCAAGCGATGGTGGCCGACTCCCTTACTTGAGCAAACTCTGAGCCTGTGCTTTTTGCACTTGGTTGGTCTTCTTTGTTCCACATGCCTTTGCCATTCTTCTGACTGCATCAGGCAAACATTCTCAGTTCGGAGCTACCCTGCCTTTCATATCACTTTCCACACTGTCGTGTCTCCCTGCTGCTAAGGAGGAGCCATGTCACGTTGGTAGAACTGAGTGGCACTGGAGGGCAGGACTGGGAGATGCAATGAGCAAAGGGCTGAGTGGCACCGGGGCCACCAGGGGGTGGAAACAATAGGACCCATGATGACATGTCAGGATGCACCACAGAAACCATTCAAAACTCCATCCTTAAAATCTGCACACATTAAAAGATATTTGTGTGTGCAGCCCAGGCATTTTATAAATTGGGTTAGATTTCTTAGACCTTTCCTTAGTTTATTGAGTGGCATTGCATTTGGGATAAACCAACGGTTATTTTCTACTACCTTATGGAAACTGACAGGAACACATCTAGGAGTAAGAGAGATTTTTTCAGGTGTATGTGACTATACGAAGCTCATTATGAAAGAAAAATAGAGAGAAGGCCAGAAGGGGTTAACTTCTAAAGGAGCAAATCAGGGCTGCAAAGAGAGGAGGACATGAAATAGTGTGAGAAGGTGTGAGAGGCCGTGTGGTTTAATATAAATAGTTCGTGGCTGAAAGTCAGGTGGCCGGGGTATTGGGAAACAAGGAGCTGATTTATAGGATCCTTAGAGTGTCCTGCTGCCCCATAATTCACGCTCTGCTACTAGCCTGATGTTTGCCTGATGAGACAATAATTCTGGCCTCTGTTTTTTCATATGAAAGGTCCCCGTTTTCATGAAAAACATCCTAGAGCCGATGGGAGCATCGGCTCAACTCCAACATCCATGAGGACAGATTGCAGCAGTGATTTTGGAGCTGAGTCCCCTTGAGCAGCTCAGAGGTTTTCCGGAGGGTCTGGGGGCAGCTACAGGGGACCTGGCTGGGTGTTGAGATCTGTTCCCCGTGTCAATCCAAATAATGCCACATTTGTCAGTTTTACATGTTGGGCTTCTACTTACATTTCCCTTTGAAGAAATTTTCTTTTAGCTAAATATTTTGAAAACATTGCGAAAACATTGCAGCTGAGTATTCTGAGGAGATGTTACCTAGCCAGTGACTATAGGTTCTCTCTTTTCCAGAACAGTCTTGCTTTCCTATCTTCTGCTCCGTTCCCCAACCCCCCTTGCTACCCTCCCCCCATGTGTCAAATGCACATGTTTCAGGAAATGTATAACAATTGTCCATCTCACCTGGCTCAAAAGTGCTTGAAATCTCCATCTATCAGGCTGTGTTCAAGTCAGAGGCTAGTTACAGACAGTGGGAAAATTAGGACAGATTTAATTCAACGGATTTCACAGCATCTCTGGAGGGAAGGCATAATTAATCCTGATCTTAGAGATGAAAATCTGGAAATGCAAACTATCTGAAGGACGCCCTGCAGGACACTGGATGGGTCATTAGACAGCCAGGGCTGGAACCCAAGCATGTGACATGCAAGCCTGGCTTCCCTGGTAACTTTTTTCACAGCTGCCTTTTGAATTTCAGTCTGCTGCCTCTGATGGAGCCACGAATTGCTAATTCTTGTCACCAACACAACTTACACTTGACTACTTTATGATGATGGGATTTCAGCATTGAAATTCCTGCCCTAGAAGCAAGTGAAATCAAAGGCAAGCAGGGTCTGTACTTCTTGCCTTGACCCTTCGGTTGATCCTGTCCCTGAAGGCACACGTGCTGGCCGTGTAGCTTGAAGGACCAAGGCCACAAACCCCCGGGGAGCCCTGCAGCCTTGCGATGGCCATTATCCCATAGGACAGGGACATGGAAAAGGGGGGCCTCTCTCTGGCTTTAAACCAGGTGTATTTTGTCTCTGTGGCTGCTATAACAAATTACCATGAACTTTGTGGGTTAAAACAACACACATTTATTCTGTCACAGTTCTACGGGTTACAGAAATCTGTAATGCATCTCAGTGGGCTAAAATCAAGGTGATGACAGAAAGGCTCCAGGGGGAGAATGTATTCCAGCTTCTAAGGCTGCTCATTGCTTGGCTGCATCATTCCGGGCTGCCTGCAAACATGGGCCCACCTGGATAATCCAGGATAATCTTCCCGTCTCAGGATCCTTAGTCACATCCGTGGTGTTCTTTTGACATATACCGTAACATATTCACACGTTCTGGGGACGGGTATGTGGACATCTTGCAGGGGCTACTATTTAGCCAGCACACCAGGCAGTTCTCAGACAGGGCTGAGGTTCAGAATGAATCTGGCACCCAGACTTGACAAAGGCTGGAAGTGGCCCCATCTCCTCTGGAGGGTGAATGAGGCGAGCAAGTTTTCTCGAATCTTCTGTTTGCAGCTGGATGTAGCATGACTCTCTTGAGCCTCTGAAGATGCAGTGGGATTCTCCAAGTGTCTCGATTCTGGAAACCTCCCATCCTTGGAGCATGGAGACAAGGGTGCAAAAGTCCTGGGCTGGCAAAAGTCCTCAGGAATCAATTCTGTCTGCAAAGAGCCAGAAAGATCTCGAAGTGCTAGGCATCCTCTGCCATGTGCCCTGACCCCTGGGGACAACAGGATGGGAGGAGTGGAGACCCGGCTGGTCCCTGACCCTCTACACTTGCAGGCAAGTTCCTTAGCATCAGTTTCCTTGACTGCTACAGACATGTAATTCAAAACCAGCCAGCACTTGCAAAGGCTTTAACAATTTTATTTTACTTTTATTGTTCATTCTTTCAAAAAGTCTATTTATTATTTATTTCTAACAATAATCACGATACGTGTTCAGGATAGAACATTTGAATAATTCAGAAATCCATAAATTAGTCAGAATCTAGTCTTCTATGATTCTAAGGTATTGCTCCCTGTTTTCCCAGGCAAATACACAGATATCCACAACTGGGACCAACCATTCTACAAGCATGTAAGACATTTTTTGCAGCAGTTATCCAACTGCTGTTATGGGAAAACATTTTGATTTATTAACCAGTGTAATATACCTGCAAACACAGAATTTTTGGTGCTTTTCACACCTACTTTTCCTTGCTCTCAGGCTTCTGGAGTTGGGACTTCCACGTTCTTCTCCCAGAAAGGTCATGAAGAGCGTGAACTGTGCAGCCCATGGAGAAACCACGTCTTGCTATTGGAGTTTCTTAGCTGGTTTTTAGAATTTATAAAGAGACAATGATCTTGAGATTCTAGGTTAATGATTTGCAGGAATTGGGCCTTTTGAAAAAGAAAAAGGTGTTTGAGATTCCTTGCCTTGTCTTTGGCTCTCAAAAGCTAAATAAGTCACTGTGTATAGATTATAATGTTTGTACTGTAAAAGGTGGATTGGGGGAAATGGAGAGAGCGCCAGACTATCTTGTCACCCTACTGGATGAAGATTCAGTGCTTTGTGGAGGTGCAGGCTGGGGGATTGGAGAGGGTGGGAGCAGAAAGGGAGGTCTGTGGTCCAGGGTCAGGGGGGACGTGAGTAGGACAGACGGAGTCAGCCTAGTCTAGCACGCTCTGCCCAGATCACTGGGAGCCGGGTATTTGATGAACCAGCCCATGCAGACTTTCCTGTCAGCATCTGAGTGGGTCCCACGGGTAGGCACTGTGGGGTCCCACTGCCTTGCCCTTTTTTTTAAAAAACATCTTGATTGGAGTATAATTGCTTTACAATGGTGTGTTAGTTTCTGCTGTATAACAAAGTGAATCAGCTATATGTATACACATATCCCATTATCCCCTCCCTCTTGTGTCTCCCTCCCACCCTCCCTGTCCCACCCCTCTAGGTGGTCACAGAGCACCGAGCGGATCTCCCTGTGCGATGCGGCTGCTTTTGATCATCCTTTGAGGTAACCTGAGGGTGCTGTGGGACCAGGTCAGTCTGAGCCCTGAGATTTGTTTAGCTCCGTCTCCATTGCCCTGTGTACTCAGCCGCCCTTTTCTTTTATTTTTTTCCCTTTATTCATTTTTTATTGACCTATAGTTGATTTACAATGCTGTGTTAGTTTCAGGTATACAGCAAAGTGATTCAGTTCTACATATATATGTATACATATACATACATATCTATTCTTTTTCAGATTCTTTTCCATTATAGGTTATTACAAGATATTGAATATAGTTCCCTGTGCTATGCAGTAGGTCTATGTTGTTTATTTATTTTATATATAGTAGTTTGTATCTGTTAATCCCAAACTCCTTATTTATCCCCTCCCCCGCTTCCTCTTTGGTAACCATAAGTTTGTTTTTATGTCTGTGAGTCTATTTCTGTTTTGTAAGTAAGTTCATTTGTATCATTTTTTTTTTTAGATTCCACATATAAGTGATATCATATGATATTGGTCTTTGTCTGACTTACTTCACTTAGTAAGATAATCTCTACATACATCCATGCTGCTGTAAATGGCATTATTTCATTCTGTTGATATTTATGGCTGGGTAATATTCCATTGTATATATATGTACCACATCTTCTTTATCCATTCATCTGTTGATGGACATTTAGGTTGCTTCCATGTCTTTCAGCCTCCCTTTTCAATGGCCCAGGTTTCATACAGCAGAGAATTACCTATTTTCTTTCCTCACATGTCAGTTCCATGTGCCTGGTGCTCAGGAATTCCAGATATTCATTTTGTGTCTCCTTCCTCTGCTAAGACTTCTCTGTAGGATCCTCTGCTTCCAGCTGGCAGACAGGGGAGGGAGAAAGATGGAGGCTTTCATATGGAAGGTTTTCAATGGACCTGGACTGGGAACACCCACCGTCACTCCCACCACGTTCTTTTTTTTTTTTTTAATTTATTTATTTCAATTTATTTATTTTTGGCTGTGTTGGGTCTTCGTTGCTGTATGCAGGCTTTCTCTAGTTGCGGTGAGCGGGGGCTACTTTTCGTCGAGGTGCGCGGGCTTCTAATTGCGGTGGCTTCTCTTGTTGCGGAGCACAGGCTTTAGGCGTGCAGGCTTCAGTAGTTGTGGCTCGCGGGCTTAGTTGCTCCGCGGCACGTGGGATCTTCCCGGACCAGGGCTCGAACCCGTGTTCCCTGCATTGGCAGGCGGATTCTTAACTACTGCGCCACCAGGGAAGTCCCACTCTCGCCTACATTCTATTGGCTAGTGCTCAGTCACATGGGCACAGAGCTGCAAGGCAGGCTGGGAAATGTAGTCTGGTTGTGCCCAGCAGAGGTAGGAAAGGGAGTGGTGAGCATATGGTCGGTCTCCTTGCAGGCAGGCATTGCATCTGTGGGCCCTACAAGAGTGTTGGGCATGGGGTTGATAATGAATAAATATTATTGAATGAATGAATGAATAAATATGTTTTAGCCTATCTAAATCTTTCCTGAACATCCAAAATTGGAAGAGATTAACTTTTTTTCCTGCATGTCAGTTTCACTTATAAACGTTATTATGTACTGAAAAGCTCATGGAAGGTAACTTGTAATAGGAGAGCACTAGTCTTAGCTCTGCCAGTGAGACCAAGCTAAGCCTTGATAAAGCCACTTGTCCCTCCGGGGCCTTAGTTTCTTACTCCACCCAGGGTGGCTCTGGAGGGCAGAGGTACCATGAGGCTGTTTCATACGTGATCAGCAGCACAGTTCTGTTTACAGAGCAGACCTGAGATGAATGTTTCTAGATTGATTATCTGACCAGCATAGTTCCCTCTGACTGACACATTCCTCCAGGTCTGGTCTGCTTGGGGGGAAGTACATTAAAAAGAAGGACTCTCAGCCAGGAGAACAGGAATGACCCAATTGTTAAAAGACAGGTTGTCCCCCCCAATACCCTCCAATGGCTGGAAAGAGCAAAATCCAGGTGTAGAGCTACCATTTCAGACTTCCTTCAGCCGTTGATGAAAATTGTCCAACCAATGTTGTGGTTTATATTGGAATTACAGGAAGCTTCTTGACAAGGCTTTTGTTACAAGCCTGAGATGGTTCATGTAGAGGGTTGCCAAATTTAGGGGAAAAAAATACAGGATGTGCATTGCATGGGACATACTTATAGCAAAAAATGACGTGTTGTTCATCTGAAATTCTAATCTCCCTCACGCGCTGTATTTCATCTGGTAACCTTATTCACGTGGATCCACAGCCCTGAGCACGGGCTATGCTGAGACTGTCTGTCTCCACTTATGATTCATTTGAACAGTGGCACAACTGGCTGGGAACTTCCAAGATGTGTGAGTAGTCAGAGCAGGTGCCCCCTCCTTTCTTATCAGGTATAAGTTTGTTACTTGATGATTGACTTGAGTGTTCATCCATTAGCTCCTATTTCCATTTCCTGGACTGGCCAGCCCGTTTTCTGCATGTTCTGGCTAGTGGGTCATTTACTTCCCAGCCTTGAGTAGAAGGGACTGTCTTGCCTCCCATTCATCTTACTTTCCACCTGACCAGAATTACTCAGCCAAGTCTCTAATGATTGTATTTGCTCATCCTTTATTAAAATTGGGGTTGACCTTAACATTCGTGAGCCATGTTCAGATGTAATTAAGATACACTTGGTTTGGTCCACAACCACTTATAAATTTTAATTAAACTGGATATATATCAAACTGAATTATTTTATAAGAAATAGTGCATTTGATAAGAAATGTAATTATCTGTGTTTGAAATGCTACAGTTTTATATTTTGAAATCCTGATTTTAAAAGGGAAGTCATCTTAGGTCAACTTTAGCCTTGAATAAGCATTGATGAATGGGGTCATTTCTGGCTTTGATTTTTAATTCATATTAGTCTCTTTTCACTATTGGAAAATATCCATTCATTCATTTGACACTGAGGGTTTATTTAGTACCAGGAACTATGTGACTCATTATATTGGAAACTCAAATTTGCAGATTCATAATTGTCTTCCTTTGCCCTTGATTTTTGTCTTCATAGCCTTCATGAGTTAAGTTAGTTATCCACTTGAGTATGAGTAGATTATCTTTTTATTACTCATTTACATGTTCAACTCTATTAGTACCTTAAAAAGTTTGGGTAAAGGATGTCTAAACTCTAAACTGTCTTACTCAAGGAGAAAAGATATCCTCTTTCTTTTTTTTTTAAGTGAAGACCAAGTCTGTTTAGGAAGGTGAAAAAAGGTTGTGTAAGGAAGGTAAGTGTTATGGACTGAATTGTGTCCCCCCCTTGTTAATTCATACGTCAACACCTAACCCCTAATGTGACTGTATTTGAAGATAAGGCTTTTAGGAGGTAAAGTTACATGCGGTCAAAGGGTGGTGTCTTAATCTGATAGGATTGGTGGTTTTATAAGAGGAAGAGACACCAGAGCAGAGATTTCTTTCTTTCTCCATGTTCATGCGCCAAGGAGAGGCCAAGCGAACTCACAGTGAGAAGGTGGCCATCTCCAAGCCAGGAAGAGAGTTCCCACCAGAACCTGACCACGCATACTTCCAGCCTCCAGAACTGTGAGAAATAAATCTCTGTTGTTTAAGCCACCTAGTCTGTGATATTTTTATTATGGCAGACTGAACTGACTTACACAGTGAGCCTGAGTCTAAGATTTTGATGCATGCAGGATTTCCATGGCCAGTTGGCATTCTGGCCTGGGAGGTGAGCAGCTCTGTTCCAGGGCAGTTTTGCCCTTTGTTGTAATAGATTCCATGACGACAGCCACTCCCTGCTCCTGGTAACAGCATGGATTCCATCATCAGTGTTCCTGGGACAGCTTTTGATGATGGAGCAAAGCTAACCAGCTTGTCCTCGGACTGACTCGCAACCTTGACCTATTGACATCACTTCTGGACTGATTGAACTTCACAATCTAGATGCTTGTGATTTACAACCTGAAGTCTTCCATGAAAAGATAAAGGCAGAATTCAGTTTATCACTTTGCATGTCTTGCTTCCATTCCATCAGGGAGAATTTTTCCATTAGAGGAAGTAATAATCCTTTCCCTTTTTTGTGTCCCCTTGAGTCTCACATGTCAACAGATTTCAGAACATCCAAAAAAAAAAATCTCAAGTTTAACTTAGTATTTGATGTAACTTTTATACTCCTCAGCTGTGTCCAGCCCTGAAAGCATGGCTTCCGTCTTTCCCTCTGAGTCTCACCTTCTGTACCTCTTTGATGCACTATAAATGCTCTCTGTGGATCAATGGAGAGTACCAACCCTCCAGACATAGAGCTGTGACAGAAAATCAGTATGTGATGTGGACAGTTGAGGAGAACCTTAAATAATGTCTTAAAAGAATCTGCACTCCCAAGGTCCCCACTCCCAGTGCCTGCAGAGACACCTGGCAGGGGTCATACCTGCTAATGTGCATATTCTTTCTTGGCATGCAGAGGTTTTGCTAAACCAGCAGATGAAAACTATAGTCAACATTACAATTAAAAAGCATTTGGATTCACAGATTATTCTGACACTTTTTCCCCGTCCTGTCCCTATAGTGAGGATATTTTTATATACCGAACATGGCACTTTGCTAAAGTCATGCAGTGACCTAATGTGTGCATCTTAGTTTTTTTCTAAAAGCGACACTTAGCAACTTTTACTTGCTGGCATCGTCTGGTGCCAAAAACAGTGAGAAGATGCAGCTAGAGAGAACCAGAGGCTGCTTTTTTTCTGGTGTTAGAAGAGAAGGAGGCAAGAGCCCCTACTTAATTAGCTTCTTGTTGTAGCATAAAGTATTATAAAGCTGCCACATGTAAAAGGATCTAAGGAGGGACCACAGGCCAATTGTCTGCAATTCCCAAGACACTCCAAGACTGCAACAGCTGTGGTGCTGACTTTTGCCAGATATGGTCAGCTGTGGATTTCTCCTGGTGGAACACCCCTTGGGTAAAACACTCTGGGGCTTTTCTAGAATAAAATTTTTGCTAAGAAAACTTCTTAGGGCCCTGGAATTAGATAAAGGTAGGCAGGTCTTGGAGGACATACTTTTCAGAATAGTTTTTGTAGCTTGTGTATGTTAAAACAACAACAATAAAAAACACAAGACAGATGAGAAACTCAAAGGGCACCAATGAAGCACTGAAGCACCGTAACTGTGAGAACTCCCCAGCTTGGACTGCCTTGCTTGTAGCCGTTGATAGTGTTGTAAAGCTGCCTGTGGTTTGCAGTAACGTGGCACCACGATTTAGTCCATGGGCGCTCAGTAGTGCGAACTAGGTGTGAGATGCTCCCGGAGATGGAGTGCGTGTTCAGAATGTGAGAGGACGTGGAAGATGGCAGGCCAGAGGAGGAGATGCAGGTGTTTGCACAAGTAGGAGGGAAGGTGTGGATTAGGACAGGGAGAAGGGGACCTCAGGAAAGGTGGTTCTTTGTTAGCGTTACTTGAAAAGAGACAAGAGCTGTGACTATTTTTCCAATTGAGAAATTACCATCAGCAGTAAACACTTTTGGCTCATAATGATTTAGAGAAGGAAGGGCCTCAGGTCACACAGGACATTGAAGACAGACCTTCTGATATTTCTCTTTAGGACATCATGGCCCAATTTAGGTTCTGGAGCTGCTCTGATCAGTATGGCAGCTACTGGCGACGCGTGTCTGGTGAGTCCTTGAAACGTGGCTGGCGTGAATTGTGTCAAATACACTTTGAATTTCAAAGACCTAATAAGAAAAAAGACTATTAAGTATCTCAGTAGTTCTTAAAAATATTGATTACATGTTATAATGATGCTATTCAGGATATATTGGGTTAATAAAGTACATTATTAAAATTAATTTCACTACAAATTTCTATTTATAAAATATATAACTCATGTGATATAATGCACAGCCTGGTGACTACAGTTAATAATACTGTATTGAATATTTGAAAGTTGCTAAGAGAGCAGATCTTAACACTTCTTATCACAAGAAAAAAATTTGTAACTGCGTGGTGATGGATATTAACTAGATTTATTGTGGTGATCATTTCACAATCTATATAAATATCAGATCATTATGTTGTACACCTGGAACTAATATAATGTTTCTTGTCAATTATATCTCAGTAAAATAATGAGATGATGATGTGAATAAAAAATTAATTTCACCAATTTCTCTTTTCTTTTTAAATTGGTACTAGAAAACTTAAGATTATACGTGTGTTTCACATTATATTTCTACTGGACAGTGCTGTTCCAGAGTTATATACACAGAATGAGTTGAATCTCTCTTATGCATGATCACACTTTAAAACATTTTAAGTTCCCCAATTAAAAAATGAATACCCCTAATTCCGTCAGTTACTCTTGAAATGATCTGGTTCCAAAGAGCTCACCAAGCTTGTCACCCCAGTGATCAAACATCCATTTGTCAATGTCTCCCTTGAAATATGGTGCCTGGGATTGAATGCCGTGATACCTGAATGTAGTTGAGAAAGGACTTGGGGGAGAAAATAGTCCCAGGCCCTGGAATCTACATGGTACAGGCTGAGATTGCTACTCATCTAACACTAACAGTTCACAATCTTTCCAGGGCAACCTTGGTGTGAGGTGGGCTGAGGTCTGACTTGGATCTGACCCTCTGGCAATAGGAAAGCCCTCGGGGGAGATGGAAGCAAGAATCACCGTCCCTTTGGCTCTCTGTGTGTCTGCAGACCTAGATCTTTCCTCATTCTTACAGCAATCTGACTTGTAGACTCCATAGGACTCTCTCCCACCTACTCCCCTTGGGAGAGATGATTAATGTAAATAATTGTCCTGGTTATATAAACAAGAGGCACTGTGTTTTTTAACAGCTGAGCTTTGGGAACTTGGAATTCAAGTGCTTCCAAAGCTGTGCAGGGCAAGTTCCATCTTCTCTGTTTTCTGGGCTTTTGATCACTCAACCATCCCACATAAACCAACTATCTACTCCTGACTCACCCTAAGCCATATGTGATCTATAGATGATATCAATATGTTTAAGGTGGATAGAAAATTCAAGCTCTCAAAATGTTCCAGAGGCTCATGTTTGTTTACTTGAGGTGGCTGGGTGGAGGGGTTGCCAGCAGGACTGGACAGCTGGTTCTTTATTATACTAAAGTCTAACCATGTCCTGTCACACCCTCTGCTTGACTAAGAGCTGGGAGGAGTTGGGGCGGGGTTGGGGGGGACAAAGAAAGAAGAGAAATTTACTTCTGAAGGCAGGAAACAAATGCAGTCCAACAAATGCAGTTAAAGAACACCGTTCTCTTCATTCTCCGTGGGACTGCCACTCACTCAATCACCCGTTCAGTCTTTGGAATAATGTACAAAACTTTGAAAAGTTTCATTTGGCCCATTGAAAGGTGTGTGTATGTGTGTGTGTGTTTCATCCTTTTAGGAAGAGAAAGCTAAACCCTTTAAACTTTTATTTCGAGAAAAACCTCAAAATCTGGTGCATATATATATTTAATCTTACCCCAAGGAGATAGCAGTTTAATCCCTCATGAGTCATCATTCAGAATCCAGCAAACAGACCCAGCAATCCCACTTCTGGGCATATACCCTGAGAAAACCATAATTCAAAAAGAGTCATGTACCACAATGTTCATTGCAGCTCTATTTACAATAGCCAGGACATGGAACCAACCTAAGTGTCTATCGACAGATGAATGGATAAAGAAGATGTGGCACATATATATAATGGAATATTACTCAGCCATAAAAGGAAACGAAACTGAGTTATTTGTAGTGAGGTGGATGGACCTAGAGTCTGTCATACAGAGTGAAGTAAGTCAGAAAGAGAAAAACAAATACCGTATGCTAACACATATATATGGAATCTAAGAAAAAAAAAAAAAAGGTCATGAAGAACCTAGGGGCAAGACGGGAAGAAAGACACAGACCTACTAGAGAATGGACTTGAGGATACGGGGAGGGGGAAAGGTAAGCTGTGACAAAGTGAGAGAGTGGCATGGACATATATACACTACCAAACGTAAAATAGAGAGCTAATGGGAAGCAGCCGCATAGCACAGGGAGATCAGCTCGGTGCTTTGTGACCACCTAGAGGGGTGGGATAGGGAGGGTGGGAGGGAGGGAGATGCAAGAGGGAAGAGATATGGGGACATATGTATATGTATAACTGATTCACTTTGTTATAAAGCAGAAACTAACACACCACTGTAAAGCAATTATACTCCAATAAAGATGTTAAAAAAAAAAAAAAAAGAATCCAGCAAACGTTCTGCTGGTTTAGTTCGTTCCAGTGAGTGTCCAGAAGACATTTCTGTTTGTGCATCACCTTGGGCTTTCCCTGCTTCTCTTTTGAGCTCCGCCTTCTCCTCCTGCCCCAGTCATGTGGATTATACGTCTCCCCTGACAAGGCTTCTTCCATCCCTACTAACACCTTAGCGCCCTGTGAAGGGTCATCACAGAGGCATTGTGGGAACCTCCTGGTGAAAGGTGTTTTGTAAAGAATAATGCTACATAAATGGAGGATCATTATTACTAGATTAGCTTCTCTCTCCCGGACTAATTATTTCACAGTCTTGCAGAAGGAACTGCATTTGCCATCTGCTGGCCCCATTACCTAAACGACTCACTTCTTTTAAACCTGGTCGCACCGCTCCTCGTTCTTTCCACCTCCCATCTTAGTGCCGTCGGCAGATTTTAGAGTCCCAGTGTTCAGATTCTTGTCAGAGCCACTCAGTTTTATGGTGCATAACAGCCTTCCCCGAAGTAGCCCAGTGACCCTCTTGAAGTTGAAGGCAGTGACAGTCTCACTTCATTTCTCATCTAGCATTTACCTCGTTTTTGTCATCTACTATTTTGCTCTGTGTCATCTGCCTCTTAAAAATTTACGTGGAGTCTTTTTGAAAAATCAAAGAAAGCTGAACAATGTCTGCTTGCTTTATATTTCTTTATTAACTTGATTGACAGTGAATAATTTTTTGGCTTCTTGGTCATATTGTCTAAAAATTAAATTCCAGAAAGTTAATTGAGGATGATCTCTTTTACACTTGAACCCTTTTGGCTTATGCAATTTTTCCATGTTGTTTGTTTTACTTGTCTTTAAAAACTATCCTCTTTCCAGATTAGCTCTCTAATGGAACTTTAGATGTGTGTTTTAAATTTCCATGATTTGTTTAATTTACTGGTTTGTATGTATATTTATTGCTTAAATCAGTCTGAGTTAAGCTTGAAACTGGAAGTGGAAGCAGGGAATTGTGGTGTAACCAAAGGAACTCCGACCGTTTACACAGGGCACAGGCAGATATAAATGGCCCCATCTCCTTTTCTTTCTTTTGCAAATATTCTATTCCTTACCCTGCCTTACTTGGTAATAGAAAATAGTGATTTCTAATCAAAGTGGAGCAAATCATTTATGAGTCTATGCTATATGTCAGTTATAGGTTAATAACTCTGGAAGATACACACACGAATATGTACTACTTCCTATTCTGCTCCCATAGTCAAATAGCAAGGAAAGCCTTAAATATCAGTTCAAGATATTAAAACACTTCATGATTAATCAGAGAATTAGTTGTGCAAATAGTAATTACAGCAGAAAATCTGAGAAGAGAGAGCTCACTTTTAAACATTAATTTTTCAAAATGAAAATGTGCTTTTATTATTATTTATGCTTATAGACATAATACATGCTCATTATAAACAGTGGGAAAAGATGCTGAGAAGAATAAATGGAAGTTCATCTATAATCTCTACATGGAAATTATTGCTGTTCATTCTTTAGGATGTAGACTGCCAGGCATTTTTTGTTCTATTATAATGTATTAGTTATTATTTGCTTCATAAGAAACGATCCCCAAACTTAGTAGCTTGAAATACCAACCATTTATTTAGCTCATGGTTCTTCAGGTAGGCAATTTGGGCTGGGTTCAGCTGGGCATTCTGGCACAGGCAAGTCTCAGGTGACCTCACCTGGGCTTGCTCCTTTGCCAACAGTCAGCCAGTGGATCGGCCTTAACTAGGACAGATGGGGTGTCTGGGGTCTTTCTTCAGTGGCTTCTGCTTCCTGTGGCAGCCTACCCAGGGCCGGTTCACAAGGTGGCCTCAGGTTTCAAGAGTAGCAGAAAGGTAAGCTCCAATATCCAAACACTTTTCAAGTCTTCTCTTAGATCACATTTGCTATTGTCTCACTGGTAAAACTCAAGCTAAATGGCTGAGCCTAGAGTCAGAGTGAAAGGGACCATTAAAAGGTATGGATACAGGAACAAATTAGGGACATACTGCAGTCACTTCACCACAAGTAAATCTACATAGTTGTAATAATTTAACAAAATGAGATCCTACTATATATGCATGCTGAATCAGCCAGTGTTCTCTAGAGAAACAGAACCAGTAGAATGTATATATCTGTATATCTTTATCTGTACAATTTTGTTTTTAGAAGAGTTCATGACTCATTTCCCTTAGTTATTTCTCTTCTTTAACTAGAATTAAGCATAACATGATTTGGGTCAGACACTTGTCTATTTCTCCAATAAGCTGCAGTGAGAGCTTAATGCATAAGCATAGGGTAGTCAGATTACTTTTGAAAATGGTCTTCTTCAAAGATTATTGTATCTCTTACAGAGAGCAGACCATTTGAACAAAATTAAAGTATGATTTGGAGAAAGAGGTTTCAACTGGCTTTTATTTCAATCATTAAAAGAAGTCAGTATCACCAACTGACCCTCTGGAACTTCCTGAGTGCTCTGAGCTGATGGCAGGAATCTGGGGTTGGGGGAGAGTCGTGGCAGCAAGAAGAGCATTTGTCAGAATGATAAGAAGAATGAGAGGCTCCCCTTAGAGGGCCAGTGGGATCACAGTAGCAGCACTGAGATGAGGCTGAGGGGAGCAAAGGCAGAGACTGCCGGGGGTGCGTTACTGAGCTCAGGTTTGGCTGCTAACTACTGGAAAGCCAATACTGGAGAGACAAGTGTTGGTCGGAAAGGAAAGGTGGCTTTATTTAGGAGACTGGCAACCTGGGGAGAAGGTGGACTCATGTCCAAAAGCCAATTCCCAACTCCTGATCAGTGGGCAAGAGCTTTTAAAGGGGAGTTTCAGGGGTGTACAGGTAGGGGAGGGGACTGCATCCAGAACAGCACAGTCAGCTCTGACGGTCATCTTGAAATTGGTCATGCGGTGGTCTGATCAGCGTCATCTTGATTAAGTACAGTTAATCTTTAGTTCTAGGGTCAGTTTGTTCCCATTTCCTTGAGCCCAGTTCTTGGAACAATGCAAGATGGAGCAGCTTATGTCATGGTTACAGTCTGGTCATCATGTAGTTAACTTCTTCCACCTGGTGAGGGTTTCAGTATCTGTAAAACAGCTCAAAGGATATGGCTCAGAATATTATCTCTAGCCTTTGAGGAGGAATTAATGTCCTTGAACTTTGCTTAATGGCTAAACTATTATTATTTTGTCTTGTTTGACTGTTTTCCTTTGCTTCTGCATTTTCTCACTTCTTTGATTAAATTTATTCTTCCACTAAGGTTTTTCTACAGACAAGAGGCAGGCGGAGGACATGGTGGGAGGTCTGTCCTGGGAAGGCCCCACAGGGTCCTGCTCGGTTACAGGTGGGGTCCTGGGGCTGGTGGGTGTGAGCTGCTGTCTGACTCAGCTTCCCCCAGATATACAGCTTTCACCTTCACAGACACAGGTCTACCTGGGCCACTGCCTGGAACACCTTGATCTCAGGTGGAACGCTCTGATCCAATAAAAGCTTATTTGGAAACTAAATTTTGTGGTGAGCAAGCAATCTTTAGGGTACACATAGGTAGAACATGATGTACACATGAAACTTACAAAATGTTATAAATCAATGTTATCTCAAAACAAAACAAGATAAAACAAAAACCACACAAAAAACAGGCAGTGGGCCAGATTTGGTGTACGGGCCATAGTTTGCTGCTGCCTGGATAAAGCACAAACACTTCCGCCTGCTATGAAGGACTTTTCCTCTTTAGGTTCCTACCCAGTTTCCCACCCTACTGTGACACTCGGCATGCTGACTCCACGTGCCTGGGCCTGGTCCAGCTTTATGCCTTTGTCCATTTCTGTTTTCTCTGCACACCCAAGCTGCATCCTCCTTTCAAAATGAGCCCTCCCGAACCTTTTAGAATAAAGGAGTAAAACAAAGCTCATACCATGCTGTTTCAAGTGCTCAGATGGGAAAATACTACTTTTTGTTCATTCTTTCAACTTCCGAAGTGCATACTTTTTTCTTTGTCTTATCAAAAGAGCTCACAGCTGGTGATCCTGGGACAGGCAGCAGCTGAGATGGGCTGACGGGTGAGCAGGACATCCCCAGCACGGCAGGGTCTCCGTTCCCAGTGCTGGAGCTGTGTCATTCCTGACCTGGGTCAAAAAACTATTGCAAAGACACCATTCCACAGGAAGGAAAATCAATAAGTAATTTCTTTCTTCCATGTAGCTCCATAGGTGACAAGGACAACTCACACACACCAGGGCTGTGAGGAAGTGTGCCTGGAGTGAAAGACAGCATCCTGCATGGCTCTAAATGAAAAGAGAGACAAATGGGAAAAGCAAAGAAGGCCAGAACAGATAGATGCTGATGGGCAGAAAACCATTTTTCATAGGCATTTAATTTTTGTTCGCCCAGGCACTTTTGCATCAGGACTGGTTGTTGGTGGAGCTATAATTCTATTTACAGATGGACGATGTGGACTATTTTTCAGGGTGAAGGGTTAGTCTCGCATCTCTTGAATCTGAATCTATCCCATGGCCGCCTCCTCATTGCCCTCCGTTTGGAGAGTACTCTACGGAAATTGCAAGTGAGTGATGAAATGTGAGTGCGTAGAGAAGAGAATTCCTCTGCGCTTTCGAAATGGAGCTCGCCACAATGGTAATCTATCATTTTTTGCTTCCAGAGCATTGCCACTGAAGTGCAGCTGATTCAGCTGAGTTTGAGGAAACAGTAGCAACATCAAGTTAAAGAAGCTTAGCGGTTTTGTGGCTGATACATGCTTATTTCTTTCATGCTTTCTGAAATAAGTATTGTAGACAAAGCTCTTCATTCTGTTCTTTCAGTGACTGGAAAACTACTTAGTCCTAAAACAATTTTTAATACTTTGCCTAAGGGGTCATTCCAAATAAATGAACCTAAGTGCCTCAAATATTTTGACACATTGTTTTTCTGGGCAAGCTAGCAAACTTGTTTTCTTTCTAGATGTAACAATATTGCCAATCAGATCAAGATGATGAAGCAACAGAAAAGTTCTAGAAACAACCCTTGATCCATTAATAGAATTAATGGTCCCATTATGTCATCTAACAAGTTTTATTTTCCTCTGTGTGCTGAGAAGCATGAAATTATCATGTAAATAATGTCACGTCTGTGCAAACAATTTACAAGGTGCTTTTCAAATTCAAATTTAAGCTGTCATTTCTCTTAGTTTGTTAACAGGTGTCTTCCCTGAAGTTTTCTTCCATCTCATATGAGAATTGGATATTGATTCTTCATTGAACCCTCATCCTTATGTGACAGGAATCCGTGTGTTTTTAAGGATTTGGAGTGAGTGCCCATCAACACCATTTGGAATTAAGATTCTATGAGCAAAGACAGCCAGCAATAGGCTTGGATGAATTTCTTTAGCATTCCTAGCTGGCGTCATAATCCTTTTAAAGGTAATTTAATTTTCTTTTTGCATTCACCGAGTTTGTTCTTATGTCTTAATGCTTGTCTACTGACGGTCCCTGTGGCCTCCTAGCTTCTGGATTGTTCTCTGTGGACCTCCATTAGATAACTCTGCATACAGAGGCTGGCAGTGGTGGAAAGGAAGCAATCATTACAGAATCACGACCATCTTGATCCCTAAAGCAGCCTCCTGCATATATCCAAATCCTGCATATGCTAAAACGTAATGGTGTTCCTTAATATAGAATGCAGTTTCTGGCCTTGTGTGTTTTGGTGTAGGTACTTATTATTGTCATAAACACACACACACACACACACACACACACACACAAAACTTCACTGAGAACTTGTATTACTTAGCACTGCAAACCCAAACCATTCCAAAGAGAATGAGGGAGTACATTCCAAACCCTTTAACTACTTCAAGCATGCATTCTACATCATTTCATTAAATTCAGGCCTCTCCACTCAGGAATGTAATTTCGTTAGCCGGACGGATATTTCCAAGGTACCTTTTGTTCTGCATTCAAATCGTCTTCAACAAGTGCGCTACTAATGATTTTCCACGGTGGCATCATCAGTCTTGCTACAATGCTGTTCTGCTGGGCACTTGTATTCAGCACCAAACTAATTGCAAATCAAGTTTTAGCATCTCAAGGATGCGAGGGCTGGGAAATACTTTCTCCTGTCACTTAGGTTCGGGCAGAATAACAAGATAACAATTTCTAGCCCTCTTCTCCACGCTGCATTATTAAAGAGGCTGATGTAGGTAGAGGCTTTTTTCAGTGTGGATGGTGTGTGTGTGTGGGGTGGGGGAAGAAGGGGAAAAGGACACAAAGGCTGATACTGTGTGAAGTTCTAAGATTTGGAACTTCCTATCTAAACATCTAGGTCTCACGATGGGATTGCGATTCTGCTTTTACAAATGTTGGGTGTTTGGATAGTTCGTTATTATCCTTCAACATGAGTTAAAACGCATAGAAATGATCATACTGCTTACCGGCCATTCAAGGGCAGCGGTTTCCAGGTGGCTCTAGCGGCCACTTTGACAAAGTGACCTGTGTTAAACAGACATTTTACATTGTGGGTAACGAGGCCTGCCTGGGGAACCAGTTTTATACCTTTCACTCAGGATCTGAGCACTTGTCAGGGGTGTCCTCCAAGGGTGAGCTGGCATAGACTTCTCACTCAGGCTTTTTATCACCCATGTGGACACCACTGGGAGGAACCCTGCAGCCCAGTGAATGTTTACTGAAGACTTGCTATGGAATGCTTACAATAAAAACCGACTCCTTGGACTTACCTCCTTAATTGATATCTCCCAGAGTGCTCTGGTGTTGACACAACCGTCCAAGCACGGAGTGATCTTGAAGACCACCGTCATGGATTGCATCTGATTTTATGACAGGTTGTCAGGAAAATGGCAGACTCTGGTACAGTGTCATATTCCACCACCTTTGAATCATTTACAAATATGCTCTAGGCAGGAGTCTTGGGAACTGTATGAAAAATTACAGTTGCTCACTTGCACCACTCGGTGGTTCCCTGGAGCCCCAGTGCCCAGGCAGGAGGTGTCACATGGTGTGGCTCCCCCGCCCTCGGGATAGGGCTGGTGGACCTGGAAAGACTGACTCTCAGAGAAGTGCCTCACCTGGGGCAGGATCACAAAGAAACCTTCCATAATCACTCAAAGTCACTCCACGATTACTGTCTCAGGAACAAGAGTGAATTATAGGGACACGAGATCACTACTTTCTGGGAACCCACCAGAGAATTTTTTATTTAATGTAACATCCTATGTCTTCCAGTATAGCCCTTTGGAAACAGAAAACTATGTGCATTGAGGCATATAGTTTGTTTACTGTTATTTGAGCTGCGTTGACTGAGCCTCTACTATATACCAGGCTCTGTTCAGAGCCGTGTACAGACCAGGGGCAAGTCCTACCCTCACTCTGCTAACATTCTAGAGAGGAGAGAGACAGTAAAGAAACAAAACACGAGCAATCAAAAGTCCTTAGCATAAACACGGAGAAGAAAACTGAAAGAGGAGTTGGGGTGAGAGCGAGGGGCCCTGTTGTGTGTGGGGACCAGGCAAGGCTCTGAACAAGGAGGCCTTGTGAGCAGGCCTGAGCATGCAGAGGAGAAGTGTGACCCTGAGGGAGGCAAGTGCTTGGTTCCTGAGCTGATTATTCTTCCACAATCACAATCTGTAGTAAAAAGAGTGGCCGCTCCTTCACCAGCTCACAGGCAGCCTTTGGAGAAATGTCCCCAAAGCTTCAAAACTGGACTTCAAGTTTCCTCGTCCTGCTTGTACACAATGTTGGAAATGTCTTGAGAGAAATTTTGTTTCAGTTTCTTTTAAAATTAAAGAAGGCCCCCCCCCCCCACACACAAAAGTCATATCCTGTCACATGGATGCTGGTCTGTAGTTCTAGACCCGAGCTGGCAATGTGGGTGAGTCTTGAGCCTTCCTGGGTCATTCTTCTTCTCTGTAAATGGGGATGTTTGGGGAACAGGCTTTAGGTTCCCAAGAGTTGTGTGTATCTCCTCATTTGAGCATATGTGTATCTCTCCATGTGAGTCCATGCATATGTCTCCATGAGAACCACGTGCAATTTCCCACATGCCTGCATGCACTCCTCCTTGCCAGCCTGTGTGCACTCTCTCTGTGTAAGCTTCTGTGCATTCTCCTCTTGTAATCTTGTGTGCACTATTCACTATTTCCATGTATGCTCATGGATCCTCTCTCCATTTAAGCCCACATGACTCCCTTCCTGTGAGCTTGTGGCATTTTCCTCCTGTGCACAGTCTTACCTTGCAAACCTTGGACGTCTATGATCATAATTGTTGGGGACCCAAAGTCTGCAGGGACCTGGGAGATGTGCACTGCCTTTAGCAATGGTCTTTGTCCAGGACTTTCACCCAAGTAAGAGAGCCCAGGGCCTGGAGACCAAGGATCGGCTATGGGATCCTCCATGGGCAGTGCATTCCTGGGCCCTCCACGGTGTGTGGCAGCTAGATTTCTACTGGCTCCTCTTGGAAACTGTGGCTTCGGTGCTTATTCAGGTTGTACTGCTGGTCTTACCCAGCTCAGCGAGGTCATGTGACCATTGACTACAGGAGGGGAGCCCACTTTGAAAAGGGTGGTTGGTTCTGAGATCCATCTCGGTGCCCCTGACTGGGCACACCATGGGCCTTCCCTCTCACTGCTGAGAACTGCCTTGAGCCAGCTGCACCATTCCCAGCTCTGAAGTGCTCTTCACCAGGTAATGGTGTCTGGTCAACAGTGAGAGGTGGTTATGCCTCCCAAACTTCCCTACTGGTTCGTAGTGAAAACAAGTCTTAAACCAAATTTGCCATCTACAGAAAGCAGTCGAGAACAGTTTACACAGTGGATAGTGTAGACCTGGGAAAGTCTCAGCTCTCTGTCCTTCTGGGCAATTCCTGCACACCATGCAGGGAAGGCTCTGTGACACATGTGTGACAGTTTTCCTGTGACAGAGCCCTGCCATCCTACCAGGCTTCAGGCCCCCAAGGTCCTCCTACTCAGCTGCTGCAAATAGGGTGTTTTAAGGGTAAACCTTGGTGCCGTCCCTATGGGTGGGGACGGATTTAGAATAAACTGTAAACTCCAAAGCATTTTACAGATGTGAGGGATGAAAGATTGGGAATCTGTGTCTCTTTACGTATGCACAGATGTTAACAGTTTAGTAGCTCAGAAGAAGACCCATTTTCTCATTGACAACTTTTATTTAAAAAAAAGTAGGTCATCTAAGTTGCAAGAGTATGCTTTCTCATCGCCCACTCACCCTCCCTGGGGACTCTCTAGAGCTATTCTCCTTATGACTGAAACGCATTATGATTGACATATTATTCATCACAACCTGAGTAAGAGGCAATTCCCCTTTTGGACTTTCGATGGAGGGAGGTGGAAGGTGGGGAGTTGTGAGCAGAAGGTCTGGGAAGAGTCTAGAAGACCAGAAATGGGGGTCATGGAGAGAGAGGGATATGGTGGAGCCCGTTAGCATGCCACGTGGTATCGGAGGCACATTTGGGCTGGTGGTCCTGTCCTTCACATGATGCCCATTTACCTCTTCCTCTGAGGGGCTCACCTGTGAAAGATGGTGGGTGTGCAGAGCACTCAAGGTGGTAGAGGAGGTACAGCCTATACCCAAGAGACGCATGTTCCCAGGCAGCGGCAACAGTAACGATCTATCTGAGAATTCCCAGGAGAATGTGTCCACCAGCACAGCGCGGTCCAGGCAGGCCCTTAGGCTACTCCTATTCTTTTTTTTTTTTTGGCCATGCTGCACGGCATGCAGGATCTTAGTTCCCAGAGCAGCAATCGAACCCGCGTCCCCTGTCGTGGAAGCAAGGAGTCTTAACCACTGGACCGCCAGGGAAGTCCCTGGCTGCTCTTATTCTTAAATAATGACTCTCATCCCTTCCCCAGAAGTGGTTTCTGTGCTGGGGATCTGGCCCAGATTCCAGGGGAGGCATGTATACAGTTGTGCTGCTTTAGTGCCCAGCTCCTGGTCTTTCATCGAATGGGAGCCAGCACTGAGTGGGAAGGTAGGCAGCCCCTAGAAGATGGTAAAGGCAAAGTAAGAGTTTCCCTTGGAGCCTCTGGAAGGAAGGCAACCCTGTCGTCACCTTGATTTTTAGCCCATTTGGGTGCATTTTGGACTTTTGACCTCCAGAACTACAAGAAAATACATTGTGTTGTCTTAAGCCACTGTGTTTGTGGCAGTTTGTTACAGCAGCAATGGGAACAAGTACAGGCACCAGCAGAAGAGTTGGAGGTGATCCACTCCCGGGCTCAGGGGAGAAGAAGGGTAGAGGCTGGACAGGCGTTTGTGGGCCCTGAGAGGAGAGGAGGCTGCACCTGTCCCCAGGCAGTGCCCTGGGGGAGGGCCCAGGCCTTAGAGAGGGTGCTGCAGTGGGGGGTCTGGACAACTGAGACCCTGGGCTACCCTGGCTCACAAGCCAGAACCTGAGACTAGAAGGTGTTCCACAGCACCCTGTACTGGACAAGTCCTCTACCAGCCCTTCTTCCCTGGCCTCAGCTGGTGAAGTTCTCTCCACCTAGTGAACAAAACAGAAATCTAGAAACAATTCTCACTACAGCCCCTCCCCATTTTTCCATCTCCAATCCATCCAAATTTAATAATTCAGATTGAATAATCTGGCCCTAAGTTTCCTCTCTGATTTTACCAACTATTGTCCTTTCAGCCATTTCTGTTTGTCACAAAGACCAAATGGATTTTTCCCTTTAAGCCCTTTGATTTCCCTATTACAGGAAATTCGTTTCTTCCCCTTGGCCTGCTTATTTTTTGGGTCTCAGCTCAAGTGTCACCCAGTAGAGGGACCTCCCCTGACCCAGGGCCTCTGAAAACCACTGTTCTCTATCACATCTTCTGGGTTTTATTTTCTTCGTAGTTTTAAACCCTACTTGAAATGGTCTTGTTTGTTGGATTTTGTGCTTATGGTTATTCTTTTTTGAGAACAGGGAAGACCATGACTGTCTTGTTCACTGTTGAGTCTCCTGTGTCTAGAGTGGCACCTGCATATAGTAGGTGCTTTACATCCTAAACATCTCCAGGATCTTTGCCATATTCCCTCTCCAGCCCCATCACCCTATTTCTCATTTGGATTGATAGTGGGAGACACTTCACAAAGAAGCAAACTTTGAATTGTGTTTGGTCTTGAATCTGCTGGAATAACTATTTATCTTTAAGCTGGCCTGTAAGGAGAAAGATAAGTAAGTCCCAGAGGGTCTGGTGTTTTCTAAATACTAGAAGAACCCACAACTTATATAGTGTAGAGCAATTAGTACAAGGCTGAGGATTTAATTTGTATGTTAAACAAACAAATTACATATCCTATAATAAACATATTCTGTAGATTTAAGGAACAATGCATTATTTCACATGCTTTGAGCTCTTCACATGCTTTTGAATTAAAGATTGCATTCCTGGGAAGTTAAGTGAGAAATATACAGTTTGGAATTGAATTATTTTGAGAATTTTCTTGCTTTCTCTCAGTAAATATAACGAGACTGATCTTACATAGATTTAAATGTAAATAAGATGTTTCCCCTTTACTTTTCTTCACTGTGCCCCAATGGTCACGGAATGTAAATGCTTCCTGTCTACTACTACTACTACTACTATTGCTACTGTTACTACCACTACTACCAAAATTACTGCTACTAGCACAATTACTACTATTACTACTACTACCAAGATGACTACCAGTACTACTGTGATGACTATTACCACTACTATTATTACTGATGATGATCTTCTGTAGATCACAAGCTTCTTTCCTTCCAAGGTCCCACTTCATTTCCTTTGTGGGTAGAGTGTTTTATTCTTTAAATTTTTGTTTTGGAATAATTATAGGTTCACAAGAAGTTTAAAAAAATGTACAGGGAGGTCCTAGTTTCTCTTAATGATAACATCTCACACAACTCTAGTACAATATCAAAACCAGGAAACCAACATTGGAGGGTTTTTTAAAAATTTTAATCAAGGTCATATCAATTTTTTTCAAGTTTATAAATTTTATTTCCACCATAGTCCATATATATGTTCAAACAAGAAAGAGGTGCATGATTTATTGGTTGTTATATGATTACATGATTACTTCTCAGAAAGTTCATAACATTTGGTTACAGGTAGCACCTTTCTGTGTTTTCATCATTTTAGTCTTTCATCCTTTGAGTAAATCTTTGATTTGAAGTGGATGACACTAGTAGAAAATATTTGAGAGGTCTGCGGTCTTTGGCTGGACTATTATTTCTTTGTTTTTTCTTTGCTTTATTTTTTTGGTGTTTCTGGGTGTTACTTACAATATCATATATTGTATTGGCTGATGCAATTTCCTAACATAAAGCCATGAAATGCTGCATTGCAGTGGGGCAAACATTTTAATATGTCAATGTTTTATTAATATGACAAAAGTGAAGTAAGGCACTCTTTCATCTAACTGAAGGTGTATTGCCGTTTGATATTAGTGACTGGACTTTAGGGCTCCCCTTTTCTCTTTCAGCAGGAAACTAGCCCTGCAGCCTCTGGAGAGGGATTCAAGTGAAGGAATTTCTAGGAAGCAGCGATTCTCTGCTGTGCAGCCAGTTAGATGAATTATTTGTGGAGTCTTCCTTTGGAAGTCAGCAAAGAGGTTTCTCTTCCTCTGTGCAGAATAGCCACAGAAAAAAGGGTCTGACAAGACCCCTTTCAAGCTTCATGAATTTCTTACTGCAGTCCTCCTGGCGTAAGGCATGACCCGAAACATTAGTTCGGTCACTCTAATGGTTTCAGTAATCTCGTCAGACATTTCAATAAGGAGCACCATCATGGCTTCATTCTTTGTAATTTTTCCTCCCCACAATCACGTTGCTTCACCTTGGTGAGCTGGTGTGGGGAACAGGTGGGAAGCATCCTTAGCATGTAAGCTCATCCTTTAGGAGCAAGAGACCCAGTGGACACAAACCGGAGGGGTGCTGAAAGGTGTCCTTCTAACATGGGAGCTGTGTGGTGACCAGAGGGTTTGAAGTTGAACTCAACTCACTACTCACGTTCTTACCCCTGGCTGTGTTTCACAGCAAAAATGCCAATGCTTGGGCCTCATGAAGACCAATTAGCTCATAATCTTCAGGAGGTGAGGCCTAGGCATTAGCATTAAAAAAACCCGACACTTTCAGGTGCATAGTCAGGGTTGACCGCCACAGGCCAAGGTGCTGAAAACAACATATCCTCAATGAAATAAACTGTGCTATGTTTGGATTCTCTTATTAAAGGACTGGGTTAAGCAGGCTGTGTGATATCCACTGTGAAGGGGAGATCAGGAATGGGGGAGATGTGGGTCACAGGGAGCAGTGGTATCCATCCTGGGAGGCACTGCCGGCCAGTTAGCAAAGTCAGTGTGGTGGGCACTGCTTGGTCAGGCTGGATTGTAGTGCCACCAGTCTGTGCTTTCCAAATAAGGCCCTCGTCAGTGGGTGAGGTGCAGGAACAGGACTCTTTTTGCCAGGAGGCTAGGCATGGTCTCCAGGTGAGCTAGATTCAGGAAGGGGGGCGTGTCATGGTAAGGATGGGAGACATGCAGTATTCCCACTTCCCATGCAACATGGCACTTTCCCCGCCTAGTGTGGATGGAATCAAAGATCCCGGAGTTCTCCTGGAGGCCACTCTCAAGTGACAGGGAGGAGGGAGAGAGAGGCCTGGGAGTCAGCAAACCCCAGATCTTGGGCTTCATCTGATGGAAGGAGATATCAAATTCTGGATGTCCAGGGAGGCTAAGGCTTCTTGGAATTTCCCACTATGGCTGCTCCATTGGGGTCGACTTGGTCTATGGGCAGTGACCATTGGGGGAGATCTTGCTCTGGAGAGCCAGAGAAGTGCTAAGTACACCCTATCCCCCACCACTTCCTTAGAAACCCCACAGTACTGTGACTGGTGCATTTATGTCCTGTAATTGGCTTTAATAATTTAAAACCATCGTCTTATCATTAGTCTCTTCTATCTCCTTTCTAATCATGTTTCATCCAATCATGACTTTAAAAAAAAAACACTGTAAAACCTCATAATACAAAAGTGAGAAAGCTGACACCAAAGCTGGTTTAAATTGGCCTCTAGAAGATTTGACGCTGTTCAATTGAGTTGGTCTTCTGTAATCACAATTCTCTCCTCTCCCCAACCCTGCTAGAAGCCACTCATTAATTATAGATAGAAAATATAAGGGTTGGTTTTCCTGCCTTGCATTCATCACAGAGATGTATAGTAAATGCAGTGAAATTGCATTGCTAAACTTGAACTCATCTTAAATCAAACTGACCTTTAAATTGTCCTTCAAACTTTTGCCCCCAACCCCATTCCCAAATAACTATTGGTCCATAGACCAACTTTTGTTAATGAAATTAAATTTGATTAACTTCATTTGAGCTCAGGCTGAAAAGGTTGGAAAATAGCTTTTACTGCATGCTCTCGGTGAAAGCTAGTGTAATGTATTATATTAATATGCTATTTGATTCTCCAACTGGGATAAGGAAACAGAATTATGTTGGCGAATGAAAATTACAATGCAATCTCAGCCCACACCAAGTCATCTAAACTAAAGGATATATTTTCTAAAATGCAAAACCAAAGAAAAATAAGAAGTCATGGATGGATGTAATGATCCTCTCCAACGCTGAGGATCAGTCTCCTGTAGTTTGGTCTCAGGGGACACTGACTCTTCCCCATCATTGCTCTTCATCACTGGTCTTCGTCCAGGCTTTCTCACATTAAGCCCCTATGTTTTGGTCCTTATCCTGTGCTGCTTTCCTGGTCTTTGAGCAAAGGATGAAATACTAGGATGGAACCATAGGAAAGTCCTCACCCAGCTCCTGAACCCAAACCAAAGTCTGAGCCAATTTAGGATCATAGGACTACTATGTAACTGGCTAGGGCATTTTCTAGTGATATGGAGACCACAGCAGCTCCCTCCCCCAACTTACCTTCCCAGCCTGCCTCCTAAATCCCCTCACCTGGGGTTCAGTAGCTTGGAAGAATAATGTCTGATACAATATATCCTCCTGTGTGCAACTACAAGAATCCTAAGACATTCTGTCAAAGATGTGAGAGTTCACTGCTTATCCTCCTGAAAAGTGACCAGATAAAAGGGACTCCACAAGCTCCTGTATACATCTCACATGCCTTCTGGATCTCTTCCACTTCCCTCCATGTGAAGATCTTTCACATGCTCTCTTATTCTTAGTTTTTTCATCTGCAGAATGGAGATGCTTAGAGAAAATACCTATAGCCATGTGTTTAGATGTAGAAGTTAGGTGAGACACAAACATTTGCAGAACTGAATAGATGAATTAGGAGAATAGTCTAACATGTTCTGTGTTTCATACATTTGTTAAGGATTGAATTGTGTCATGGTTGTCAATGAATTGAAAAATTCATTTGTTACAGTCCTAATATCCAGCACCTTAGAATGTGACCTGATTTGGAAATAAGTTCATTGAAGATGTAATTTGTTAAGGAGAGGTCATTACGATGGGCCCTAATCCAATATGACTGGTGTCCTTATTAAAAGGGAAATTTGGACATGGAGACACAAGGAGAAGCCTATGTGAACATGAAGACAGCTGTCTGAATGGCCGTATGAACCTGAAGACAAGCCAAGGAGAGGAGCCTGGAACCGATTCTCCCTCACAGCCTCAGAAGGAATAAACCCTGCCAACACCTTGATGTCAGACTTCAGCCTCCAGAACTTTGTGACAATAAATTTCTGTTGTTTAAGCCACCCAGTTTGTGGTATACACTTTGTTATGGCAGCCTTAGAAAACTACCAGTAATACAATATTATGTGGGAGGGAAGAAAGAAAGGAAGAAAATCAGAAAAAAAATTAATGAAAGAAGAATGGGATGAAATAAGAAACTATTCTTTTATAGCACATGTCATTTGAAAAAAGTATCTACTGCAGGGTAGATATTTAATTCTAATTTTACAGGAAAAAAGACCCCAAAAACCCTGAGGCTTACTCTACATGAATGCTCAAGTTCACCTCATTTATAAGTTGTGGGATCAAGATTCAAGGCTAAATCTGTATGCCTTCCCAACCATTTGCCATACGATACAAGAAGAAGATTCCAATCCATCCTAGCTATGACTCTTTAGGTTCTAAGAAGCAGAAATCTGCCCTGGTGTATCTGAAAGAATGGTGCTGGGCTTTTGTTTGTTTTACTGAAAGTCTAGGGATAATCTCATGAAATCCAAGGCAGGAAATACCCCTGGGGCTGGCTGAAACTGGGGGGGAATGGAGAATCAGAAGCAGAGGTTGATTCACTCTCATCCCTCAGGGCTTCATGTTTCTCTCTTCTCCGATTCCGTCTGTCATGATCTGTCTGGTGGCTAGGGGCTACTGTGGTCCCTATGATCCCTGACTCCTCATGTGCACGTCCTTGTGTGAGGCAATAAATGTGGGTTGTTTTAAGCCACTAAATTTGTTGTGATTTGTTGTGCTGCAATCTCTGTTTTCATCTTCCAATATTTTTTGTCTTGTACCTAGCTCTATATGGTTGCTTAGTACTAACAACTCTCACCCATTAGCTCAGGCCCCTGCTGCTGGCTCTAACTTCACTCTGTGTCTCAATTCCATTTTTTCCCTTTAAAATAGACTTTATGTTTCAGAGCAGTTTTAGGTTCACAGCAAAATAGAGCAGAAAACACAGAGATTTCTCTTATACCCCATGATGCCACAAATGCACAGCCTTCTTTACCATCAACATTTCACACCAGAGTGATACTTTTGTTACAATTGAACCTACGATGACACATCACTATCATCCAAAATCCATAATTTACATTAAGGTTCACTCTTGGTATTTTATAGTCTATAGTTCTGACAAATGTATAGTGACCTGTATTTACCATTATAATATCATACAGTGTATTTTCACCACCCTAAAAAAATCCTCTGCACTCTATCTATTCATCCCTCTCTCCCTGCCAACTCCTTGCAACCACTAATATTTTTACTGTCTCCATAGTATTGCTTTTTTCCAGAACATCATTCCGTTGGAATCATATAGTTTGTAACCTTTTCAAATAGGCTTCTTTCACTTAGTAATATGCATTTAAGGTTACTACATGTCTTTTCCTGGCTTGATAACTCATTTCTCTTTATCACTGAATAATATTCTATTGTCTGGATGTATCACAGTTTATGTAACAATCACCTGCTGAAGGCACCTTTGCTCCTATTGCTTCCAAGTTTGGCAATTATGAATAGAGATGTTGTATACATCCAAGTGCAGTTTTTCTGTGTGGACATAAGTTTTCAGCTCGTTTGGGTAAATACCAAGAAATGATTGACATATTGTATGATAAAAGTATGTTTAGTTTTGTAAGGAACTGCCAAACTGTCTTCCAAAGTGGCTGTACCATTTTGCATTCCTACCAGCAGTAAATGAGAGTTCTTGTTGCTCTATGTCCTTGTCAGCATTTGGTATTGTCAGTATTCTGGATTTTGACCACTTTAATAGATGGTAGTTGCATCTCATTGTTGTTTTAATTTTCAGTTTCTTAATGAGATATGATGTGGAATTTTCTTTCATATGTTTGTTTGCAATCTGTATATCTTCTTTGGTGAGGTGTGTGTTCAGGTCTTTTGCCCATTTTTAAACCAGTTTTTTTCTTATTGAGGCTTTTTTTTTCTTATTTCTTATCGAGGCTTTTTTTTTTTCTTTTTGCATATTTTGGATAACCATCCTTTATCAGATATGTCTTCTGTAAAATTTTCATCCAGCCTGTGGCTTGTCTTCTCAGTCTCTTGACTGTGGCTTTCACAGAATAGAAGTTATAAATTTTAATGAAGTCCAGGTTCTCAATTCATTCTTTCATGGATTGTCCCTTTGGTGTTGTATCTAAAACGTCATCACTGTGTCCAAGGTCATCTATATTTTGCCTTACGTTATCTTCTAGGAGTTTTATAGTTTTGTGTTTTACATTTAGGTCTATGATCCATTCTGAGTTAATTTTTGTGAAGATTATAAGGTCTGCGTCCAGATTCTTTTTCTTTTTTTGCATGTGGATGTCCAGTTGTTCTAGTGCCATTTGTTGAAAAGACTATCTTTGCTGCATTGTATTGCCTTTGTTCCTTTGCCAAAGATCAGTTGGCCATATTTATGTGAGTCTATTTCTGAGTTTTCTATTCTCTCCATTGATCTATTTGTCTGTTCTTTCACTAGTACCACACTGTCTTGATTATTGTAGCTTTGTATTAAGTCTTGAAGTTCAGAACTGTTACTCCTCTGACCTCGTTCTTTGTCAATATTGTGTTGACTACTCTGGGTTTTCTGACTCTCCATGGAAACTCTAGAATAAGTTTGTCAATAATCCATGAAATAAGTTGCTGGGATTCTGAATCTATAGATCAATTTGGGAAAAACCGACATCTTGACAATATTGAGTCTTCCTATCCATGAACATGGAAAATATCCTCATTTATTTTGTTCTTCATAGATTTCTTTTTATCCGAGTTTTATAGTTTTCCTCACATAGATCTTGTACATATTTTATTAGATTTATATCTAAGTATTTCATTTTGGGGGGTTCTACTATAAATGATATTGTGTTTTTTATTTCAAATTTTATTTATTCATTGCTGGTATATAAGAAAGTGATTGACTTTCTAGTATTAATCTTGTATCCTGAAAACTTGCTATAATCACTTATTAATTTCAGAAGTTTTTTGTCAATTCTTTTTGTTTTCTACATAGACAGTTATGTCATCTTCAAACAAAGACAGTTTTATGTCTTTCTTCTTTCCCAATTTATATACCTTTCCCCCCCTTTTTTTGTCTTATTGCATTACCTAGTACTAGCAGTATGAGGTTGAAAAGGGGTGGTGAGAGGGTACATCCTCACCTTATTCATGATTGTAGTGACAAAGCTTCTAATTTCTCACTGTTAAGTATGATATTAACTTAGTATCACTTGGTAGTCACTGTTAGTATGATATGATATTAATGTAGGATTTTGAGCGATGCTCTTTATGCAATTGAGGAATTTCTCCTCGATTCCCAGTTTGTTGAGAATTTTTATCATGAATGAGTGTTGGATTTTTTCATATGCTTTTTCTGCATCTATTAATAAAATCATATGACTTTTTTTTACCCTGTTGATATGATGGATTACATCAATTGATTTTCAAATGTTGAACCAGTATGGTATACCTGGGATAAATCCCACTTTGTCATGGTGTATAATTCTTTTTATACATTGTTGGATTTGATTTGCTAATATACTGTTAAGAATTTTTGCATCTATGTTCATGAAAGATACTATCTCTAGTTTTCTTTTCTTATAGCATCTTTGTCTGGTTTTGGTGTTAGGGTAGTGGTAGCTTCATAGAATGGATAGGAAGTATTTCCTCCTCTTCTGTCTTCTGAAAGAGACTGTAGAGAATTGGTATAGGTTTTCCTTCAATATTTGGTAGAATTCACCAGTGAACCTAGTGCTTTCTGTTTAGAAGATCATAAATTATTGATTTAGTTTCTTTAATAGATATTGGCTTATTTAGATTATCTATTTCTTGTGTGAGTTTTGGAAGATTGTATCTTTCAAGAAATTGGCCCATTTCATGTAGGTTATAAAATTTGTGGGCATAGAGTTTTTCATAGTATTCCTTTGGTATCCTTTTAATGCCTATGCAACCTGTAGTTATGTCCCCTCTTTCGTTTTTGGTACTGGTAATTTGTGTCTTCTCTGTTGTTTTCTTAGTTAGCTTGGCTAGAAACTTATCAATTTTATTGATATTTTCAAAGAACCAGCTTTTGGCTTCATTGGTTTTGTCTGTTGATTTCCTGTTTTCAAGTTCATTGATTTCTGCTGCAATTTTTATTATTTCTTTTCTTTTGCTTACTTTAGATTTACTTTGCTCCTCTTTTTCTGGTTTCCTAAGTTGGAAGCTTAGATTTTTGATTTTAGATCTTTCTTCTTTTCTAATGTATACTTTCAATGTTACAAATTTCCCTCTAAGCACTGATTTCACTGCATCCCACAGATTTTGCTAAGTTGTATTTTTATTTTCATTTAGTTCAAAATATTTTAAAATATCTCTTGAGACTTCTCCTTTGACCCATGTGCTATTTAGAAATATGTTGTTTAATTGCCAAGGTTTTTTGGGATTTTCCAGCTATCTTTCTATTATTTATTTCTAGTTTAATTCTACTGTGGTCTGAGAGCAGGCATTATATGATTTCTACTCTTTTAAATTTGTCAAGGTGTGGTTGATTTTTCAGCTTGTTCAGCTTTTTACTTGTTGTTAGGATGAAGTGGTGACTTCCAAGCTCATTACATGCTGGACTGGAAACCAGAAGTTGAAATTTTATAAAAAGAATCTCATTTGTTGCTGGACAGCCCAGTGACAGCCATAGCTGGGGTAACTTTGAGGCACTGTGTGCTAGTTAGGGTTCCTGTTTCTAGGATGCGGGATAAGGCAGCTATGCTTTTGGATTTGGGGAAGAACACAAAAGCACAGTTACATATGTAGTACCTACCCTCAGGAGAGCAGTTGCTACATTCAGTGCATATATGCATAGGTAGCATTCAGTAATAATTTTTTAAGTTTATAATAAAGACTTTACAACTTCACAGATCCTTGGTAAGGCTAAATGGTAGAGCATGGTATTCAATGACACACCAAGTTTAAGAGCTATACAACTATGTTGGGGGTAAAATCCTGACTTGGCCCCAGGTGTCATCTGTGCTCTCTTGGCACACCTTGCTGGTGATATCTGGGAGACAGAAGACACATCAAATAGTAATGGAAGATCAACAAGAATGTGATCTTGCAGTCCAGTGAGCCCACCAGTTCTGAATCCTTTCATGCTGTTCAGGTCTGCTGGGCTGGACTTGGGAGAATGATAAATAGGCTGGCGCTGGAGCAATTATTCGCTGGTCAGTTAAAGCAAAAAAACCATGGGTGAAATAAGTGAAGGACAATCTATTATATGGGGCACCTGCCAAAACAATTCTTCTAGGGCAGTTGTGCTTTTTTCCCCCTATGGAAAATGAACAGAACAATTTGATGTCCAGTCTCACTGCCCCACTCTGGTCTAGACCCACATCACTTCATGCTTACATAATTGAAGTTGTTTTCCCACAGGTTGTCTTGCCTTCTGTCTTTCTCTCTTCCAAAGCATTGTTACTACAGGAAAGTTTATTCTCTAAAATACCTCATTATCATGTACACTCCTTTTCTAAAAGCTTTCAATCCCCCCGCCCCCCTCATATGGGACAAAGTATAAACTTCACCCAATATTCTAGACCTTCTGTGTTCAGATGACAGTCTTGTCAATAATTTTTTCTCATTATTTATTGGCACCTATCTTCACCTCTGGCAATATTGTTTTCCAGAAGACCAAATGTCCCTTTCTATGACTGTCTCTTTGCCTGCACCCTTTCTTTATTTAAGTGGACACTCTCTTCTCTACCCAAACAAATTCTGTGCCTGCTTCAAGTCCTACCAGAACTAGCTTCTTTAAGAAGCTTGTTTTACTTCTATTTTTTGACCTCTTCAATTTCCAGTGTCTCTGTGAAATAGTAAGAAATATATATGTATTTGTCTGTGCCCCTGGTTCTTGGCATAGAGCTCCTAAAACCCTTGTAAATAGAGATGCTAGGAAAATCTTTTGTTCTAATATTTAGTCTTTGATCCTGGTTCCTGCTGCAGAGCTCCTAAGACCTTTGTAATTTCCTGAGTGATAGGAGCGTCTGACACTGAGCTCCTAAATTCCTTGAAATATGCTGGGTGATGGAACGCTTCTGTTCTAATTAGGTGACACTTGGTGGGCTCTTGGATGGGGGTCAGTCACCAGAGAGACCAAGCCATGATTAGAAGCTTGGAACTTTAAACTCTTCTCTTCATTCTCCAAGTGGGGAGAACGGCTGGAAATGGAGTTAATAATTGGTCATGCCAGGTTGGTGAACCCATCCACATACTGGATGCACCCCAGCTCCATGGGGACAGAAACTCCTGCCCTCAGGACTCTCCCAGACCTATGGATCTCTTCCTCTGGCTGTTCAGTTGTATCCTTTATCATAGTCTTTATTACATAATAAAGTGGTAAACACAAGTAAGTGTTTCCCTGAGTTTTGTGAGCTGTTCTAGCAAATGATTTAATTCAAGGAAGGCACTGTGAGAACCTCTGATTTGTAGCCAAGTTGGATAGAGGTGTGGGTAACCTGGGGACCCACTACTTGCCATTGGCGTCTGAAGTGGAGGGCAGTCTCGTGGGACTGAACCCTTAACCTGTGTGGTCTGCGCCAACTCTGGTTCGTGTCAGAATTGAATTGAATGGTAGGATACCCAGCTTGTGTTGGAGAGCTGGTCAATGTGTGGAAAACCCCACACACCAGGTGTCAGAAGTGGGAGTAAAGGACAAACATAGGAGTTTTTCTTATACAGTCTCCTGTTTTGGCACTGTATCATTTCTGGACTGAGACATTCATTTCTACTGAGTCAGTCACTACCTTTCACAGCCGTTTGTTCTGATTTTTAAATCAAGTTCAGAATCAAAGCTCCTTGAGAGCTGGAACCATGCCAGTCCTATCTTTCCTTGTAGTGTTCTCAGGGTCCACCTCCGTGATCTATGGGGGAGGCTCTCAGTAAATATTTGATGAATGAGTAAGTGGTACAAAGCAAAGCAGCAGTAAATCTGAGTCCACCTATCCTGCCCTCCAAGGGGGAAGACTGAGTTTCAGTGACACACGCCTCAAACAGGCTCTGTCCCTGATAAACTGTTCTGTTGCGGCTGAGCACAGATGGCATTGTTCTTTCTGACACAAATTAAATCCCTTTGAGCAAGTGTATCTTAAAACATAGAGTGATAACTTATACAGAATGAAACACATGTCTTGGTCTTGTGTAAGTCAGCTGTATTCTGCCAGGGGTGGGCTGTGTGTTCAGGCATTCTTGGATGAGGTGTTGCATTTGAAATTGAACAGAGTGAAATCCATTAACCTATTAGGGAACTGGACTCTGGGCTGCAGACCACCTTCCCAAGGTGTTCTGACCACCTGGGCTCCCTGGGCACATCTCAACTTTGATTACTGCTCAAATAAAAGCACTGTAAGATTATAAGGCAACAATGTGAATCTTTTCTAGAACATTTATCAGAAGAAATCACTTACAATGCACATTGCATTCTATGTCTATTTACTCAGACCCCAGTTTTCATCTTTTGTTAGAGTTCTGCTTCTTTAAAATTTTCATCTCTAGCTATTTTTTTTTTTTTTTTGTCTTATGTTCAAACTGGGGGGGAAAATCCCTCCTCGTGCTCTAGTTTAGAAAACCTGGGCCGTGTGAAAGGGAGTGGGCCAGAGAAATTAAGAGATTGGTCACACCAGTGCCTCTGCACTCTTCTGTTGGTCATCACTCTGAGTGCCATGGTCACACACAAATGATTTTCCAGAAAAAGCTTTAGCATAGACAGTATAAAATATTTATATGTGTGAGCTAGTTAGTTTTACTCTCTCTCCTGGGGATGGTTAGTTAGCATTTATAGTGTCCTGAAGAGGAATGCACACTCCACTGACAGGCACACTTAGCATTTTAAAAATGCTGAACATGAGTACACAGTTGAGTGTCCTCTGCCCCAAATCCTCAACTATCCTCATCCACAAATCTCTGCACTAGAGATTGGTTAATTCATGTAAGGACCATTGGAGGTAATTCTTTTTGAGGGAAGTGAGAGATGCACATAATAATTGGCATATGTGTGTTGGTTAAAACCTGCCCAGGTCCTTCTGCCCTCCCATGGACAGGGTGCATGAATCTGGGGGTCCAGCAGGCTCTGTGTGCTCCTTTGGAGTGTTGCCCTTGACCTAGGGCTCTGCTGCATTTTCATTCTGGTCTCTTAATTGAGAATTCTGTGTCCAGATCACACAAGGTACTCCAGGAGTGCTGAAGTGACAGAGAGATGGGACTCCATCAAGCTTCCAGGAACAGACTGTTTCATGCCAGCTTACCAAGAAACATGAAACGTGTGTGCTTGCCAAGAAACATGTGTGGCAGAATTGTGTCTGAAACCTACTTTCATGGTGATGTGCCCTTTGGTGGTAGTAAGGCTGTATGGAAGGGGCCCTCTTGCCCTTTCTCATCTCTGGACACCACCAACATCTACTGGCAAGAGCAAGCTTACCTTAGTAGGGTTGTCAAAACCACACACGCAAGCTGTTTCTGCCTTGCTCTGCTTGCTTAAAGAATTCCCTCTTATCCCAGAGCCAAGAGCTGAGAATAAGATTATTGTGCCACAAGATGGGAGGTACTTTGAAATTCAGATCCCTCTGTGCCTGGGAACTGAAATGTCTTACTCAGTAATCTACTTTCACATTTTTCCCCTGGTAATAATAGGATACTGTGATGGTTCATTTTATGTGTCAACCACACTGGGCTAAGAAGTCGCCAGAGAGCTGGTGAAACACTATTTACGGGTGTGTCTGTACAGTTGTTTCTGGAAGAGATTTGAATTTGAATCAGTAAACTGAGGAAGATTACCTTCGCTAGTGGGCACTACCCACTCTGTTGAAAGTCCAAACAAACGGAAAGGAGAGGTAAATTCTGTCTCTCTTCTTGAGCTGAGATGTTCTTCTTTTCCTGCTCTCAGACACTGTGGTTCCTGATGCTCAAGCCTTCAGACCCCAGGACTTACACTGATGGCCCCCCTAGTTCTCAGACCTCTGGGCTGAATTATGCCACCTGATTTCCTAGTTCTCTAGCTTGCACGTGACAGACTGTGGGTCTGCTCGCCCTTCATATTTGCATGAGCCAAGTCCTGTTATAAGTCTCCTTGTATATATATCAATATACCTCCTACTGGTTCTGTTTATCTGCAGAGCGCTAATACAGATACAAACTTAAGTTGAGGATGTATATTTTCCAGATGGTTATTTTGGAGTTTAAAAAATATCAGATTATTATGAACAATTGTTAGGCAAGGAAAATTAGCCTATTTAATTAACCTAAGATGAGATATATATTAATTGTTTAAAACTGAGTCATTAGAAACACAAGGATGACTTATGAACAGTAATAGTCCTACTTAGAATTCTGAAGCGAGACCCCGTGTAATTAGAAAATACATTGTTATGAAATACAGAGAATTAATTAAAGTTAAAATTAGAGGGAGAACATTGAAGATATGTCCTTTGCCCGTGTTTTGTCTCCTAGTGTTGTGTTTCTATATCAATCTAAAACAGAGCGTGGGTTCTTTCATCTGCAGTCTCCTAGTGATTTTATCTTTCTTTCCCTTCAGATAAATGGTTTCGTTACTTTTGTCATCTTTCTGGCACATTTTGAACTGCTTTGTCTACTCAAGTGGAAGAAACATGCTTAATAAAGCCAAATGACTTCTTCCTAATGTTAATTCAGTAAAAAATGAACCCTCCTAAGAATGGGAATGGATGATCTCATAAAACGTGACTTTAGGCAAAGATACTTGCCTACTTTGTCATTCCAAGAAAGTTATTGCAGTTGAAAAAAGCAAGCATCTCTCCAACTTCTGGGGAAGTTGCTGTTTGCAGCTTAACAGACAAAATGAGCACAGGTGGATCTTCCTGAAGTTAGCTGAGGTCAACATGCTTGCTTTAGAACTTTACACTGCCCTCCAGAATCACCTGGACTGCCAACGGAAATAAACTGTCTCGCTTCTAGTTTATTACTTCTACCTCTGTTTTGAAAAGAAATGAAAAAGTCCCAGATGTAAGATAGCAAATCTGTGAGAAATTCTGTATTCACCAACTGTTTTAATAAAAACAAAAGTCTTTCCAAGATGCAGCATTTTTAATTCAAGAAGGAATTTTTTATAAAGTATTTTTTCTTTTTTTTTAAAGGTTCTAATAGGTTATTTGTGTGAGTTTAATGGACCTTTCAGACTGAAATAGTACTTTCAAGATGATCTTGCTGTCAAAAAAAGTGAATACTTGAAAGTAACAAAGGCTTACATTTGTATAGCATTTTAGAATATACAGAGCACTTTGCTTATTCAAGCCTCACAACGACCCTGTTGGATAAACAGTATTTCCATTTTATATATGAGTGTCTGGAAGCTCAAAGAAATTAAATATATTGCCTAATATTATGTTCACAGTGGTGGACTGTTAACTGGAACCCATCAATTGCAAATCCAGCTTTCTTGAGAAAAAACCACACTACCTCTCTTTAAAGTATCAACTGGAGGAAAAATGGAGACCATCCTTAGCCTTCCGGGGAAGTAGCCACATTTCCTAGGCAGTGGTGCCTTCATCTGTACCATTTCCTCTGAAACAGAAGTTATTTTCTCTCGCAACTGTGCATCATCTTTATAATAGCTTATTGATCAAAACCAGGTCCCCTTTCAAAGCAAGGAGGAAACCAAGTTCCCTTTCCTTGTGAGTTAGTTTTCCAGCAGAAGGCACTGGTTTTGCAGTCCCAGCTCTTCTGCATGAGCCATTGTGCATTTACACCCACTCCCCTGTCTCCCCCATGCAGTCGATCATGCTTAGGCACGAGAAAGCAACGGCTTTGGTCTAAAGATGCAGAGCAAGCTGAACTTGTCACGGACTACTGGAACATTCTTCATTAGCCTCAGCTGCACTCCTGCTCATCAAGAACTGTCCCGATCATTATATGGCTGATTTATGTTAGCTGTTTATGTGGACCGCTTTTTGGCATTCGTGTTTTAAATTTTAGAAAAATGTTGAACCTCATGCATCAAGCTGCCTACTTTCTTCTTGTCCTGAAGTCGGTATACGGACATTTTGCTTTGTTTCTTGGCCAAAAATGTAATAACTGAACCACACGAAGAAATCTACTGGGAAGTGGCTTCACCAACAAGGATGTCCCCTGGCACTGAGGCTGATGATATCATTGTAAGAGTCTCCAGTGTCTAGTAACTCTGTTTCTAACCTGCCTTAATATCTGTAGGTGACCAGAGTGGAATTAACTTACCTGTGTTAGTCAGCTCAGGCTGCCATAACAAAATATTACAGATTAGCTGGCTTAAACAACAGAGATGTATTTTCTCACAATCCTGGAGGCTGGAAGTCCAAGATCAAGGTGTCAATGGTTTGGTTTATTCTGAGGCTTCTCTCCTTGGCTTGAGACGGCCGCCTTCTCACCATGTCCTCACATGGACCTTCCTCTGTTGTTTCTTTTTGCGTGTCCAAATTTCCTCTTCGTATAAGGACTCCAATCATATTGCAGTAGGGTCCACGTGAAAGACCTCATTTTAATTTAATTACCTCTTTAAAGACCTTGACACAAAATACAGTTACATTTTGGGTACTGGGGGTTGGAACTTCAACATACGAATTTTGGGAGACTACAAATCAGCCCACACTTACTTTAGTGCATGTGATGACTGTTCCCATTCCCTTCCCACAGTTAGGAGCTATCCTATCACTTTTGATCAAAGCACCCTAAGCTCCTGCAGGCTGTGTCAGGTGCTGTATGTCAGGGACAGTTCCCATACCCGTCTGATCCTTGGTCCCTGAGCAGCTCTTAAAGGTGCAGGTTTAGGGAACCCTCCCCCATCTCCCTCCGAGAGTCTTAAGCAATAGTCAGGTCTTAGGAATCTATTCTGTTTTTACAAAATAGAAAAGTCCCTCAGGGGATAGATGTACAAAGATGAACATGCATTGTTTAGAAGTTCTTCCCTCTGGGAAGGGGCCGGAGAGCAAGAGTGGAAAAAGACTCATCTCATTGTTACACACGTGGGTGCTGTTTAGATTTCTTTTGTATTTGTATTATTTTTTTAAAAATAAAAATGTATTTATTAATTTAAAAATAAAGCCTTTTTTTCAAGTGGATCTTTGACCAGTCTAATTGGAAAACTACAGTTGAACGAACCTTGGGCTCTGTCTAGCAGCATGTATTTTAAGATCAGTACCCATCTGTGCTAAGGAGCTCAGAGGTGGGGTCTTAGTGGGGCTTCAGGATGAGGCAGAACAGACTGGCAGGCTCACAGACAGAAGCACAGGTGGCTCAGATGACCTACAAGATGATGGACAGGAGAAAACATGAAAAGGAAAACCAGGTCAACCAAGGCATCACCCAGATATTAGTAGAGGAAGGCAGGATGGGGCTTGCCAAGATTCCCTAGACCATGAGGCTCAGCAGTTCTTGCCTCTGCCTGCACGTAAGGATTAGCTGGGCGGCCTTAAATGTACTGCTCCCCGTGCCCCGTTCCAGAGAGCCTGATGGGCTCGGTCTGGGTAGAGGTACAGGCATCAGCAGTTTCTAAAAGCTGCCTGGATGATTCTGACGTGGGGCATGTGGCCTTGGCTGGAGCACAGTCGATGGTCAGGTTTGCCCTGCACACTCCTGGGAGTGACCATGGGGCAAGTGAATGCAGGGCTCCTTGGCCAGTTTACTCCTTATCAGTGAAGGAAGAAGGAAATAGAAATGAGCCTTAGCCTTCTGGAGAAGGGCTGTCTTCCTGAGCATAAGACTCTGGTACCTGGCCCCAAGCCTGCTTCCACTGGCCCAGCCAGCCAGCCAGGGGAGGGTTACAATGGAAAGAATGGGCAGAGAAAGTGCTTTTTCCTGGCAGTTCTAGAATTCCAGACATGGAGTGGTGGTGGGGTGCCCAGGGTGGGAAATCATGAAGAAGATATGCAGTGAATTTCTAGCCTAGACCATTGATTCTTAATCTTACCTGTATATTGGCGTCTCTGGGAAGTTTTAACCACTGCTGATACCTGGGTCTCTCCCTGAGGTTGACGCATATGTATGAGGCTCATCCTGGGCACAAGCATTTTCTGAAGTTCCCCCAGTGATTCTAATACATAGTGACTAAGATCTGCTGGCTTATCAAAGATGTAATTGGAAAGGAAAGAGTAGAAAGGGAAGAAAAAGACGGCAATGCCTGGGTACTGTTGCAGGGAAGAGTTCTCCAAAGCTTGAGAAATAAGTAATGAGGTGGTTGGGTCGTGGTGTGGGAAGAAGAGTCAGTTAGAGCCTTCCTCACATTCAAAATTCATTTAGCATTTCAAAGACCGAGGTGGGCGCACTCAGATCAGTATGTCTTCCACAGCCTGTCTACAAGGATGGTCCTTCTGCTTTGAAATCTAGGCCGAGAGCCTGTTTGCCTGGAGTAGGAAGATGAGATGAAGTAGAGGAAGAAAAACCCTGAAATCTGACTCTTCTGGGTCAGAGTCTTGTGGGGAGAAGGATTGAGAGAGAGGATAGAGAAGGGGATGTGTGTTGGGAACACACGGATTCTGATGGGCAGTGACATTCCAGATGTAACAACCAGTACAGAACGTGGGGTGGATTATAAGGGTAGGCAGCCCGAGGGTCCTGGGGAAGCCAGAGAGGGTGAGGTGGGATGCTGTGACGTCGAATCTCCAGGTTCTGCCTTTTTCATTGGCATATGGTGGGGCTCTGCCCGTGGGGTTCTGGGGGAGAAGCACTTTGGAGACTTGGAGCACAGACATTCTTCAATATTTTAACAAGTGGTCCAGCTGCAAGGGTGAGTGCTGGCTGAACACGAGCCTTTGTCTAATATCTGTTCTCTGGGCTTCTACCTGCGGAGGAGGATGTGCATGCTGGCGTTCTAGATGAGCCCACGGGGACACCATGGGCTGTGGGCTCTTGCCCAATTTGCTTCTAGGATTCTGGAAAAACAGCAGCCACATGGAGGGAAGTACACTTGGTGGGTTAGTGGGGCTAGTGGGCGTAGGCTGAGCCCTCTGCAGTCACCTTCTGGACCCATACCTGTGGTTGGGACTCAGAGTTCACCTGCCCTTGGCCCCAAAGAACTTATTCATATGGGTTATATCTATCAAAACGTACCATATTCGAAATTAACTTTTTAAAATATTTGTTTAATAATTCATTAAAGGCAATAATGATAAATCTATTACATGACAATGTAAATAATATATTTCTATGAAAAATAACAGTATTCTCCAAAGCAGAAAATATTTGGTGAGAGGTTAGCATTGTTTTATGTTCTTTTTTGCATTTCTCATTCATGGAAGAAGGCTGCCTTCTCACATCTGCTTCTGTGCTCAGTCCAGGCAATTTGTTATTTTCCAGATATGAGGTTAGAGAAGGGAGGGGTATTTAATTTTTTTTGTTTGTTTGTTTGTTTTTACCCCAGATAATTGTAGATATTCTTCTTTGATATTGTATTAAAACTCCACTAAAGACTAGTGGTGGGGACTTCCCTAGTGGTGCAGTGGTTACGAATCCACCTGCCAGTGCAGGGGACACATGTTCGAGCCCTGGTCTGGGAAGATCCCACATGCCGCGGAGCAACTAAGCCCGTGAGCCCAACTACTGAGCCCGTGAGCCATAACTACTGAGCCCGCGAGCCACAGCTACTGAACCTGTACTCTAGAGCACACGAGCCACAACTACTGAGCCTGTGCTCTAGAGCCCGTGAGCCACAACTACTGAAGCCTGCATGCCTAGAGCCCGTGCTCTGCAACAAGAGAAGCCACCACAATGAGAAGCCCATGCACCGCAGCGAAGAGTAGCCCCCGCTTGTCGCAACTAGAGAAAGTCCACGCTCAGCAATGAAGATTCAACACAGCCAAAAAATAAATAAATAAAATAATTTATTTAAAAAAAAAAAGTCTAGTGAGGGGATGAAGTACAAAAAGCCAAATATTGACTTAATATTAGTACAGATATATATAGCTTTGACTTCGTGGCCCCTCGAGAGGGTCATGGGATCTCAAGCGATGCCCAGAGACATTCTGAGAATTGTTGAGGGAGAGGAAGGATGCTGCCCTGAAGGGACATCCACGGGGAAGAACGGGGCTCCGCACAAACCCTGTATAATCAACTTTTGGCTACGATTTCTCCTCTACGTCTCTTTGCTCTGTGTGCAGTTGTTTCTTGTTTTTGGAATCCTGTGTTAAGGCTGATATGTGGTTATAAGTAGGTCACAGTGGCCCTCAAAACCAGAGCCAGGCAATTTCACCGGGTCAGTCATTTAAACTTTGAAGTGTTCAAAGAAAAATAAACAGTAAAGGAAAGCCAACTAAAAACGGTTCTTTCCCATTCTGAGGGCTGTCTTTTTGCCTTGTTTATGGTTTCCTTTGCTGTGCAAAAGCTTTTAAGTTTAATTAGGTCCCATTTGTTTATTTTTGTTTTTATTTTCATTACTTTAGGAGGTGGGTCAAAAAAGATCTTGCCGCGATTTATGTCAAAGTGTGTTCTACCTATGTTTTCCTCTAAGAGTTTTTTCTTTTTTTAATACATCTTTATTGGAGCATAATTGATTCACAATACTGTGTTAGTTTCTGTTGTACAACAAAGTGAATCAGCCATATGCATACATATATCCCCATATCTCCTCCCTCTTGAGCATCTCTCCCACCCTCCCTATCCCACCCCTTTAGGTCTTCACAAAGCACTGAGCTGATCTCCCTGTGCTATGCGGCTGCTTCCCACTAGCTATTTTACATTTGGTAGTGTATATGTGTCAATGCTACTCTCACTTCCCCCCAGCTTCCCCTTACCCTCCCCCGGTCCTCAAGTCCATTCTCTATGTCTACGTCTTTATTCCTGCCCTGCCACTAGGTTCATCAGTCAGTACCATTTTTTGTTTTTTTTTTTAAGATTCCATATATATGCGTTAGCATATGGTATTTGTTTTTCTCTTTCTGACTTACTTCACTCTGTATGACAGACAGCATACACAGATAACACACCACCTCACTACAAATAACTCAATTTCATTTCTTTTTATGGCTGAGTAATATTCCATTGTATATACATGCCTCATCTTCTTTATCCATTCATCTGTCGACAGACGTTTAGGTAGCTTCCATGTCCTGGCTATTGTAAATAGAGCTGCAATGAACATTGTGGTACATGTCTCTTTCTGAATTATGGTTTTCTCAGGGTATATGTCCAGTAGTGGGATTGCTGGGTCATATGGTAGTTCTATTTTTAGTTTTTTTAAGGAACCTCCATACCGTTTTCCATAGTGGCTATATCAATTTACATTCCCACCAACAGTACAGGAGGGTTCCCTTTTCTCCACACCCTTTCCAAGCATGAGCTGCTTGTAAATTTTGGAGATTAATCCTTTGTCAGTTGCTTCATTTACAAATATTTTCTCCCATTCTGAGGGTCGTCTTTTCATCTTATTTATGTTTTCCTTTGCTGTGCAAAATCTTTTATGTTTCATTAGGTCCCATTTGTTTATTTTTGTTTTTATTTCCATTTGTCTAGGAGATGGGTCAAAAAGGATCTTGCTGTGATTTATGTCATAGAGTGTTCTGCCTATGTTTTCCTCTAAGAGTTTTATAGTGTCTGGTCTTACATTTAGGTCTTTAATCTATTTGGAGTTTACTTTTGTGTATGGTGTTAGGGAGTGTTCTAATTTCATTCTTTTACATGTAGCTGTTCTGTTTTTCCAGAACCACTTATTGAAGAGACTAGGATTAATCTCCAAACTATACAAGCAGCTCATGCAGCTCAATATCAAAAAAACAAACAACCCAATCCAAAAATGGGTGGAAGACCTAAATAGACATTTCTCCAAAGAAGACCTACAGGTGGCCAAGAGGCACATGAAAAGCTGCTCAACATCACTAATTATTAGAGAAATGCAAGTCAAAACTACAATGAGGTGTCACCTCACACTGGTCAGAATGTCCATCATCATAAAATCTACAAAAAATAAATGCTGGAGAGGGTGTGGAGAAAAGGGAACCCTCTTGCACTGTCGGTGGGAGTGTAAATTGATTCGGCCACTATGGAAAACGGTATGGAGGTTCCTTAAAAAACTAAAAATAGAACTACCATATGACCCAGCAATCCCACTACTAGGCATATACCCTGAGAAAACCATAATTCAAAAAAATACATGCACCCCAATGTTCATAGCAGCACTATTCACAATAGCCAGGACATGGAAACAACCTAAATGTCCATCAACAGAGGAGTGGATAAAGAAGATGTGGTACATATTTACAATGGAATATTACTCAGCCATAATAAGGGATGAAATTGGGTCATTTGTAGAGATGTGGATGGACCAAGGGACTGTCATACAGAGTAAAGTAAGTCAGAAAGAGAAAAACAAATATCGTATATTAATGCATATATGTGAAATCTAGAAAAATGGTATAGATGATCCTCTTTGCAAAGAAGAAATAGAGACACAGACGTAAAGAACAAACATATGGATAACAAGGGGGAAGGGGCTGGGAGGAATTGGGAGATTGGGATTGACACATATACGCTATTGATACTATGTATAAAATAGATAACTAATGAGAACCTACTGTATAGCACAGGGAACTCTACTTAATGCCCTGTGGTGACCTGAATGGGAAAGAAGTCCAAAAGGGAGGGGATATATGTACATGTATGGCTGATTCACTTTGCTCTACAGTAGAAACTAACACAACATTGTAAAGCAACTATACTCCAATAAAAATTAATTAAGGGCTTCCCTGGTGGCGCAGTGGTTGAGAATCTGTCTGCCAATGCAGGGGACACGGGTTCAAGCCCTGGTCTGGGAAGATCCCACATGCCGCGGAGCAACTAGACCCGTGAGCCACAACTACTGAGCCTGCGCGTCTGGAGCCTGTGCTCCGCAACAAGAGAGGCCAAGACAGTGAGAGGCCCGCTCACCGCAATGAAGAGTGGCCCCCGCTTGCCGCAACTAGAGAAAGCCCTCGCACAGAAACAAAGACCCAACACAGCCAAAAATAATAAATAAATAAATATTTTTAAAAAATTAATTAAAAAAATAAAAGTGGTTCTTTCACATGGACACTCACATGTTTAAGATGTTAGTTTTTATAGACTCTCAGTCCTGCTCATGCCAAACTTTTTTTTTTCTTTCTTTAGGTCACTTTTAGGGGATCAGATCAGACTCTCAAATTATGCTTTCAGGTGACTCTGTGATATTCTTTATCATTTTGGGATGATGTGAGCCCTGTGAGGAGGAGGATGCACTGCTGAGCAGATACCAGATCTGAATGGAGTGAAAGTGAGAGCATGGAGAAATGTACTGATGTCACTGGTCCTTACATGTTAGGAGGAGGTGGGTACCTTAAAGGAAGATTAGGTTTTAGGGTGAATTTGAGGGTTAAATCTTAAAACAGTCCAGGGTGAGTTTATGGGTAAACTTAGGATAAAGTATTTGAATTGCAGATGAGAGCAGGTTAGGAGTTTTGTGCCCTTAACCGCTGTAGCTAGCTGCCTTTGGTGAGTGGAACGTCTCCTGGTTTCTTTTGACTTTGCCATTTCTACTTCCTCTGCAGGCGTATCCCACTCAACTTGGCCATGAAACTGTGGCATTTCTGAAGGTTGGATCTTGGGTCCTTTTTTCTCCCTACCCCAGATTCTATCCTTAGGGGATCTCACCCATACTCATATCTTCATTACCTGGAAACCCTGTTGTCTCACAAATTGATATCTTCAGCTCTGACTATTCTCTGATCCTATATTAAACTTCTATATTGACATTTCTACTGGGATATCTCAAATATCCCTTACACTGCGCTTGTCTGAATGCAGATGCACGTTCCTCACCAAGTGTGGTCTTCTTTCTGTCTTGTGTGTTGCCGTGAACGTCAACCCCCGGGTTTCTAGTCGGAGACCTCGGAGGCCTTCCTCACCCTCGTGCTTCCCCAGCCCTGTTTAATCTCTTCCCAGGTTCTGGTGACCCCATGTCGACTTGTCACGTCCTCCAGGCCCGCTGGGGCACCATGGCCTCCCGTGGGATTTTGGCTGCTGTCTCCTAAGGCCTCTTTGCATCCCCTGTTGCCCCACAATCTGCTCCATATAATAAAGTCGGAATCAGCACTGGAAAATGCAAAAATACAAATCTGGTCATGCAGTCCACCCTCTTAATAAAAAGCAGTGACCCAAAATACCCTCTGTGATGATTTAATGCAAACTGTAAGCTCAAAGGCTTAACTCAAAAATGGAAACTGCTTTCCTGGTGGAGCATGGAACTCTAGCTGAGTCTGGTTCTTTGAGCTCTAGCTGGGCCTGCACGGTCCTGAGCCAGCCAGAGATGCGGGCAGAGTTCATGCACAGAATTTGGGGCTCTCTTCCTACCAGACACTCACCCCCCATGGTTTCCAGATGCTGGGGTTTTTCCATCTCTGTCTTGTCATCTGTAATTCAATAAGACTGCAAATTTTCACCTGCTCCTGCATGCTACACACTGGGGCCTGTCCTCAGAGCAAAAGACACAACCAAGCTCCTGCCCCTTTTTCAAATAAACATCACCATCCCTTCAGTCTCTGCCTGCTTTAGTCACCCTCCAGAACCCTTCAGGCAGTTGCTTATTATATCTGGCCTCAAGTTTTTTTGTTTTTTTTTTTAACAGTTTAAGGGAGTTTTTTCTTTTTAATAATTTGAGGGGATGTTGGTCCCATAGGAGTTACTGAGACATTATCGGAAGTACAAACTCAAATCTAAAATTCTCAAGCTGGCCTTCAAGTTTCTGCATAGCTTGCTTTTTATGTGCTCCCCTCTCTTCATCCCAGAAATGCTCCCCCAAACACTCTTCCCTTTGGCCACACTTGTCAGTTTTCACTTCCTCAATGGTGCCGCCCTCCTTCCGCCATCTTGGCGTTGTTCACGCTTTCTTTCCCCATGACCTGAGCGCTCTCCCCCTTTCCTCAGCTCCACATAGTTGAAGAAAGATGCTCTTCCTCTGGGGGAGTCAGGCACTGCTTTCTCAGAAAAGGTTCCCTGTATCCCCTCCAGGTCCTTCCTCCGTTATATACTGTGAGAACCATGGATGTTTCCTTTGTGTCTTTATTTATTTTTTTTTTAAACTTTTAATTTTATATTGGAGTATAGCCGATTAACAATGTTGTGAGAGTTTCAGGTGCACAGCAAAGCAACTCAGCCATACATATACATGTATCCATTCTCCCCCAAATTCCCCTCCCATCCAGGCTACCACATAACATTGAGCAGAGTTCCCTGTGCTGTACAGTAGGTCTTTGCTGGTTATCCATCTTAAATATAGCAGTGTGTACATGTCAATCCCAAACTCCCTAACTGTCCCTTCCCCACACCCTTCCCCCCGGGTAACCATAAGTTCATTCTCTAAGTCTGTGAGTCTCTTTCTGTTTTGTAAATAAGTTCATTTGAACCCTTTTTTAGATTCCCCATGTAAGCTATATCATCTGATATTTCTCTTTCTCTGTCTGACTTACTTCACTCAGTATGATAATCTCTAGGTCCATCCATGTTGCTGCAGATGGCATTATTTCATTCTTTTTTATGGCTGAGTAATATTCCATTGTGTATATACCACATCTCCTTTGTCCATTTCTGTGTCGATGGACATTTAGGTTGCTTGTGCTTTTATATTGGCTGTAATTTGGCGTTTGTTTCTGGAACTCTGATTCATGTCTATTTCCTCAGTCAGACTGTAGGCTGGTGAGATCTGGGACCATTTTGGGGGGATGACAGTGAGCCATTCTCTCACCACTGTGTATAACTCCTGGTCCACCCCATGAAGTGCTCGCTCAGCAATTTACATGCTTTGTACATAAGGTTCTCCATACATGCATTACAGATTGATTAATTTAAAAAATAATCCAGCAGAGTGTGGAAGGTTCAGGACAGCAGAAGTCTGTTCCTATTGCTAAGCTGGTTTAGAATTGACAGAGCGTTAAGAGTCTTTTGGGCTTTGGGGAAGTGACTCAACAGAGAAAATGCAGGCAAGGTCGAATCCAT